>NW_020799095.1:69945612-69994449 GCF_003259725.1 Athene cunicularia
TAAAGAAGTTAACCAAAAAAAAAAAAAAAAAAAAAAAAAAAAAAAAAAGTAAAGAAGTTAACCACACAAAAACACCCCCTTCCCACAAGAGGCACTGTTTCATGTAGAACAGCAAGATTAGGTGAGGTAAATGGTCAGCTTTGTGTGCCACCTACTATCTCCTAGAAACTTTCTCATTAAAATTGTTGCTGTATTTATTGTACTTTTGACAGCATCTTGAATTTGCAATGTTCTCAAAATGTTAGCATCTAACACTCAACTTTTCCAGTCAGTGTATCAGCAGTGAACAGCTGAATAACTCTGATGTGGAATTTAGTCAAATCAACTCAGTCAGATGAAAGTAGTTAACTGTCCTGTCCAACACAATGACTCACATGGGATGTCTGAATACTTGTAGCACTAGTGACACTAACTAGATATTCTTATGACACTCATTTGATGTTTCAACATCATTTTAACACACTTTTAAGCAATCTCAAGATATTTTCTGGTTCAGATCTTAACTATCAATCAGACACTACTTAACTGTGTCCAGGTTTTCATGTTGGCTCTCAGAGCAATTACACTTGATAAATCACTTATTCCTGTAAATCTTATAGTGTTATTGTCTATGGTAAATTTGTCAGGGGAAAAAAATAATACTCTAGGTTTAAGCGAGAAATACTTATTTACATGTTTCACTATTACCTCTTATATGGAACTCTTTTCATGAGCTCAGGCACACAAGTAAACTGTTAGAACTACCATTGTTAGAACTACCAGTGTGCACACTATGACAACATAGAAGTTGTAAGACTAGTTTGGGTTCTGAAAAAGGAGTGCTAGCTCAAATCTGTTTCAACAGAAATTCATATATATAAGATGAGAGAGGTAATTTATTGTGTTTGAAATCAAAATTATATTTTCAAAAAGAGAAAACAATTCCTTTGCAAGATGAACACTTTTGTATACAATATTTTGAAATAAAGAATATGTCCAAAGAATGGAAAATAATGTATCTTAGAGCTAGATATAGCACAGTATATAAATTTAAAAATCTTACTCATGCTTATCACTTTACAGGAAAATAATCTGTCTTTGTTTCCAAAGAAAAAAAAAAATCAGGTTTTAGTTTTATTTTAGTATTTATTTTTCTAATTTTTGTCCTTTTAGTTTAGGCTTTCTTTTTTAGCCCAGCTTTTGTTTGGATGATTCTTGGTAACACTAATGTAGTATGTTACTCAGAAGATCAAAGAAGTAGCTTTGTCTTGATACAAGTATCAATACTGTATCATTATTTAACACAGAACATGTTTAAGATACAGAATTCTCACACTGTCTTAATTTCAGTATCTTTGCTGCTAACTATGGAAAAGAGTGACCTTTAGTTATATTGTGCATTTATTAACATCTATGTATCCCACTTAGATTTATAAGTCATGGCTCAATAATGATCAAATGAATTATGAACAGTGTCTTGATGTTTGAATATGAAAGAAAAGCTCTGATTTTAGTGGATTATTCATCAATTATTGACCTCTTGAGCACTAGTCATGAGGAAAAAAAAATCAACAAAACAAACCTGTTTTCAAGAGTTTTTAAATTTATGAATACTTTATTATTCTCCAATGATAAATTTTCAATTAAGTCACATCATTTTGAATTATGATGCTTATTGTGTGTCCTTGGACAGATAGTTCATAGAGTATTTCTCCATAGAAAATCTTGTTAATTTGCCAAACGGTGACATTTCAGAATGAAAACTGGATACTTTCACTGTTACTGAGACTGGACCAACTGAAGAGTATGGTGTAATGAGACCATAAACACACTCTCAAACTTCCCCCCCCCAAAAAAAAAAAAAAAATCAAACAAAGAAAAAGCAAAACCCGAAACAACAACCACACAAAACAAACTAAACACCAGATGTTATCAGCATGTAATCTTAACCTGAGAAACTTAACTAAAAATGAAAGATCACATTAATAATGCATAATAATATTACAAAAACAGAGAAAAAAATACTCTTTTTTATAGCTTAGAGGTGTCATTGAGTCTATTCAGAACTTTAGACTAGATTTTTAAACATTAAGGTGTGACCACTTATGCAACTCTTAATTCTCTGTTTTTATTTCTTCAGCGCTTTGCTAGTGATCTGGGTGATGGAATACAGAATAAAATGTAATGTCACTGGACTGAGAGACTATACACTTGAAAATTAAAAATGTTGATATTGCAGTTACTGAAAAAAATATAGGATGCAAAACTCAAAAAAAAAAAAAATATTAAAGCTAGAATTTAAAAATGGCACAAGTATATGGTGTCAAACAAATGTTCAGGTGTCAGCTATTCCAAAAAGCTCAATAGTGGATCTCTAGTTGAGCTGTAATCCAGGGAAATCCTGCTTTTCTGGGGAAGAGTAAATACTATATTCTGGTATAAGTGAGCCTACTGCCTATAAGGCCTTTGGAAGTAATCCTCTGCGGAGAGTACTAGCAGATCTTGGGTCTGTCCACTTCTGAGCTGTGCACTGCACAATTGAAAAAAGCTCAGATCATAAGAATGATCATTGTTCTACTAAACATGACTTACAAGAAAAATATGGTTTAATTAAATGTTATTCTCTTTAAGAAGAGAACTGTAAATATGTAAAACACTATCACAAAGACAGATGGAATAACCTTTTGCTATGTCCATGATAAGATAAAAGATAATTAATTCATGAAATGATAAGTGATATTGAGGTTAGCTATTTTAAAAATTTTGCAAATGTTTAAATTGGGAAGCACTGGAATAAATAGCTTGGATATAGTTTCTAACAGTGAAGGACAAGTAGATAAGCAGGTCTCAGAAATGATGCAGATAGAATGATGCCTTGAGGTAAAGGAATAGATTTAAATGATCTTGCAACATGTCTTCAAACCCTGTAATTCCATGGAGAATGAGGAATAAGTATGTCAGACCTTTAGCTTTAAATAATAGAAAATCCTTCATTTATCTTCCTCCTACACTTGTGTCAAAGGAATCAAATCCTGAATGAATTCCTTTTCTCTCACTCCCCAGTTGCTTTTAACCTACTCTTGTCTGTTACTTCAGTCTCAAGATTCTGTATTCCTTGTCTGTAACAAGGTAGTAGTCATAATATTTCAGTCTTGCTCACACCTTTCATCTTGGGATAGAGGCATTAGAGAGAATATGCCTTCCTATCACAGTAGGGAATTTCCCTTGGAAGTTCCCCACTGGTGACGGTAAGGTTGTTGGGTGTGTTGTTGGGCTTTGCTTCTCTCCTTGATACATGTTTCCTCATCGACCTGAAATAAGGATTAACATTCATCTATGATAGTAATTCATTTGGTTAACCAATATCTATCCTTCACACAATGTTAAATGTTTCTATGACACCTTTTAATATTTTTTGTGGCCTTTAGTTTTAGGCCCTCAACTTTCTCATTTGGAATTTGTCCTCTGCCAGTAATACAGACTGTTCATCCTGCTAGTTTGAGAAATTTAGCTGGGATGTACAGAAGACAAACAAGTCTCAGTCTTTAATAGCAAGACCAGTTGTGCTGAGGGAATCCAGCCTCCTCAGCCAGAAGACAGAGACTGGGAGAGTGACCCCCCTGCAATCCAGGAGGAGAGAGTCAGTGACCTGCTGCATCACACAGACACACACAAGTCTATGGGACCGGATGGGATACACCCGAGGGTGCTGAAGGAGCTGGCTGGGGTGCTCGCCAGGCCACTTTCCATTATTTACCAGCAGTCCTGGCTGACCAGGGAGATCCCAACAGATTGGAAATTGGCCAGTGTGACACCCATATATAAGAAGGATCAGAAGGATGATCTGGGAAATTACAGGCCTGTCAGATTGACTTTGGTGCCCGGGAAACTGATGGAGCAGCTCATCCTAAACACCATCATGCAACGCAAGAGGGACAACCAGATGCTCAGGCCCAGTCAGCATGGGTTTATGAAAGGCAGGTCCTGCCTGAAAAACCTGATCTCCTTCTACATGGCAAGCTGCTTACTGGATGAGGGAAAGACTGTGGATGTTGTTTACCTTGACTTTAGTAAAGCCTTTGACACCTTTTCCCACAGCATTCTCCTGGCAAAAATGGCTGCTCGCAGCTTGGATGGGCACACGCTTTGCTGGGTAAAAACTGTCTGGATGGCCGGGCCCAAATAGTTGTGGTGAATGGAGTTAAATCCAGTTGGCGGCCGGTCACGAGTGATGTTCCCCAGGGCTCGGTTTTGGGGCCACTCCTGTTTAACATCTTTATTGATGACCTAGACGAGGGGATCGAGTGCACCCTCAGTCAGTTTGCAGATGACACCCAGTTGGGTGGGAGTGTTGATCTGCTCGAGGGTAGGGAGGCTCTGCAGAGAGACCTGGACAGGCTGGAGCCATGGGCTGAGGCCAACTGGAGGAGTTTCCATAAGGCCAAATGCCGGGGGCTGCCCTTGGGCCACAACAACCCCCAGCAGTGCTACAGGCTTGGGGAGGAGTGGCTGGAGAGCTGCCAGTCAGAGAGGGACCTGGGGGTGCTGATTGACAGCCGGCTGAACCGGAGCCAGCAGTGTGCCCAGGTGGCCAAGAAGGCCAGTGGCATCCTGGCTTGTGTCAGCAATAGCGTGGCCAGCAGGGACAGGGAAGGGATCTGACCCCTGTACTCGTCACTGGTGAGGCTGCCCCTCGATTCCTGTGTTCAGTTTTGGGCCCCTCACTACAAAAAGGACATTGAATGACTCGAGCGTGTCCAGAGAAGGGCAACAGAGCTGGTGCAGAGTCTGGAGCACAGGTCGTAGGAGGAGTGGCTGAGGGACCTGGGGGTGTTTAGTCTGGAGAAGAGGAGGCTGAGGGGAGACCTCATCGCCCTCTACAGCTACCTGAAAGGAGGGTGCAGAGAGCTGGGGATGAGCCTCTTTAACCAAGTAATAAGTGGTAAGACCAGAGGGAATGGCCTCAAAATTGTGCCAGGGAAGGTTTAGACTAGATATTAGGAAGCATTTCTTTCCAGAAGGGGTTGTTAGGCATTGGAATGGGCTGGCCAGGGCAGTGGTGGAGACCCCATCCCTGGACATTTTTAAGAGTCGGGTCGACATAGCGCTGAGGGATATGGTGTAGCTGGGAACTGTCAGTGTGAGGTTAATGGTTGGATTGGATGATCTTCAAGGTATTTTCCAACCTGGACAATTCTGTGTGATTCTGTGAAGTTTCTAAAGCGGAGATGGTCTTTGTCATAATGTATATAGTGTTATCAGTCCAGATGATCTAATTTATCTCTTGCTCTTCAAGTGTGGTGGTTTCGGCCCTGCTGGGACCTGAGACCACGCCACTGTTGTCCCTCCCCCACCCTCAGACTGGATGGGGCAGGGAGTGAGATACAAACCCCATGGTTCATGTAAGGAAAAATTTAATACAACAGTGTAACAAATAATAAACCAAACAACAATAGCAATACCACCACTAATAAACAGTTATAACAGTAAACAGAACAAAAGATATACAGAGATATACCACAAGAGACACAGCAGCACTGTCACAGATGCTTTCCCGGGACAAAAGTCACAAAAGAAACTGTTCCCATGCTTCGGGCGCCTAGACCTGATGTCAGTATGTTATCAAATAACACGGCTAGAACCCCCTCCCCAGTGCTGGGGAAACTTAGCCCTATCCTAGCTGAACCAGGACATTAGGAAATCTGATTGTGTTGACCAGGCTAAGGTTGAGTTATTTTTCACTTGACATGTGTATTGCTGCATTTATTCTTTTATTTCAGTACCGCTTTGAACTGTACCCCAGTGTTGCATACCAGAAACACAAATCTTCCTAAAATCTATAGTCCATTAAAGGTTAAAAATATATTTACAATGTAAGAGGTGAAGGGAACAAATGTTACACTTCCTAAGATCGCATCTGATAGTTCATATATCTACCAGTTACAACCTCTGCTGTCTGAATAACAAAGGCTCTGATTCTGCTGCTGATAGGTATTGAGCGGTGCCTTATTGTGCAAGTATTTCTGCTTTTTTGCAATTACTTTGGTTCTTAAGAGAATCTCAGCTTCTGTGAATTTTATGTCCTGTTGCCTTCCCCTACCTTTTATAAAACTTAATTAGATTTGACCACTTCAATCCATTAGACCACTGGATAACTAATGAGCAAAATACTGTCTTTCATAATTACTTATTGTGGAACAAGTCTTAAAAAAAGATTCTTGCTTTCTTGTGAATTTCTGGACCCTCACAGTATTTGTAAAGAATTTTTAATCCTGAGATGAAAGTAATCATGAGCAATCATCATGATTACTGAGGAACTATGTTCATATATTAAAGTATATGGATGCTAGGGAAATTTCATTCATTGAAATATGATTCAGGTCCTTCTCCTGGATCTCAGAAATATATTTTCCTTCTGAATCTAGCTTGAATGTAGTTCAGTCCAAAATAACTGATTGAAACTTTTAATTTTTATGATACTAATTTTGTCCCATGGTAGCTTATGTGGAAACTAATTATAAAGTGGAATTGCTGTTGTTTCTATTAACTGATAAAACTGACTTGTATTTCCCACTTCTTCATGGTGAAGAATTGCCAATTCTTGAGTTCAGCTTGCAAGTCCAATATCCTTTTTTACGGCAGTAACGTTTATATTGCAGGCAATGTGTGGGAACTGTTGTTATTTGGAAATGGTTCTAATTAACTTTTTCTCCAGCTTCAGGATCATATTAAGTAAACAAAGACTAATTATAAGCTTGTTGTAACAGAGTTAATCTCACTCCTTTCATTGAGTTACTCTGGTTGAAGGAAGAGCACTTGTTTTTTTTCGCAGGCAACAAAGATGTTCCAGTGAAGATCAGTCTCCTGAATCTATTTTTTAAATAAAATATTATAAAACACCTTGGTAAATACATAATTCTATGAAAAAGACAACATGGGCTCTTGATAAATGTGGGCTGGTTTTACTTCTAACTTCAGCTTCTTTTATTCCAAGTTGTGTAATGTATTTACATTTAAACAAAATGTCATAAATGTTAATTGAGACATAATTTTGAGTATTAACATATTATGTGTACTATGATTAATAACGTATCTGGATGTGGTTTTGATGGCCTCTTACTGACCTTCTTCTGTATAGAAATTACATACACAACATACTCCACACACCAAGCTTCAAAAACAAAGGTACTGACTCTGCTTTAGAAAAAAATAGTATTACCTGCCCTTCCATGGAGATTTTGCAGATGACCAAAAATTAAAATATGGCTGTATGTTTTTTACTGTTAGAAATGCATAATCTTCTCCAAACTGTGAACACAGGATGAATATATGGACTGAAAAATACAAACTTTTTGCTGTTACTAAACGGGAACCTCATTTCTGCCTAAACCCATTTTTAAAATATTTACTATTAAATTTACCATTCATTCTTGATCTGCAAATTGAGAGACTAAGACAGTTAAGTTAAAAGTGACGTACTATTAAGGAAGAAGACACTGGTAGGCTGTTTCCTGAATGGTCTTTTTAGTAACTTGTACTGTAGGCAATGAATGGTTACAGGAGAAGTACTTCTGGGTCTTTTAGTCTTTGTCAGCCCTAGCATTTACCACATTTCTTTCACTGTAGTGGCGTCTGATGGTCAGCTTCATATCCCATTTTGTTCTTTCATCTCTTGCTCCCCTACATCAACTTCCCCATACCAATGGTCTCTGGGCTACGAGCTCATCTTTGTTTCATTCTTCAGGGAGGACAGCAACAGAAGACAAAGTAACTGTCATTAACCTCCCTCTTGTTAGTGTGTGATTGCAAAGAAAAAAAAAAAAATTGACATCTGCAGCTCTGAAAGATACTCTGAAGAACCAACGAGGATCTTTCTGTTGACAGTACTTGGACAATTTTGCCAGTCTTTTACACTGCAGAATGTTGGAAAATTACAGTTTTCCTAAAATTATTCTATTTTCTTACAAAGAAGGAAAGAAACCACCCTGACATGAAGTAACTCTTTTCCATGGACAAGCTTTTGTAACTTTGCTCCAAAAGCATTTAGTATCTGGAGATTCTCAAGGGAATATCTGAAAAAAATAATTTAACACTAATGTCATACTCTTCTTACTGGTGTAGGGCTTCAGAACTGTTCTGCTTTTATTGTTTATGACAATTCAACCATACTGCAGGTCATGGGTAGGGGGAAATTACTATCAGAATTGACTTCTTCCTTTGTAACCCCAAAAGTGTCAGAAAACCTGTACAATAGACAGTGATTTCAGCTTTCTTTATAATATATATACATATATATATATATAAAAATTTCTTAAATCTCATTTATAAATATTCCTGTTCATTTCTGGTGGTGTTCCTGGGATTCTTGATGTTTTGAAACTAATTCTTAGTCAAGGAAGAGAGGATTAAGGATTACATAGTATATTTACCTGGAACAGCAAAGCAAGGACATAATCCTGCTTCTCTGGAAGTGTTTCAAGTGATCTCCTCTTTCCTTTTTCCTCTCCCTCCTCAACTCCACTTCTAAAATCATGCAAATGCTTGAATGCAGTATTGTCTCGCCACTGGGTATTTTGTAAGGAGGATTGTATGAAATATAATCATTGGTTCACTTCAACGTTTCCATTTTGTTTCACTGACTCTTACTTTGTTCTTACATCTGGAATATGTTGTTCTGTATGTTAACACTCAAGTCATGTCCCTGTAAACTAGTTGGCAGCTGTTTCTTCTCACTTTCTTGATGGTGGTTCTATTTATCAGAATATTTTAAATCTTCGAAAGGTCCTCCATTTTTTGTTTTGCTTTTTTTTTTTTCCCCCCCCTCACTGACTTCACTTTCATTTGTACTCTAAATATGTCAACAAGGATGAAAATCAATTTGTGAAATTCCAGAAGCATCTCATCAGGAATAGTTGCATCCCTAAAGGACTTGTAATTAATAAACAAAAGTTTAGGAGGAAAAAAGAATGATGTTCGTTATGAACTGGAGGATTGAAACACAGGAGTAAAGTATACATGTTCATACATACCAGTGACTGTCAGGGTAGGCATTTAAACCAAGATCTTTAGAGAATCGGACATCTCTCTCCTTTTATAATTGTTCTGCTGATTAAGGATACCAATTAAACTCAGATACCACAGTGAAAAGAGCAGGTGTATTTTACTAGTGATAACAGTGTAATACAGAAAGCATGCAGTAAGAAAAGGCAGAATACTGTACTTAAATCAGCAAACAGGAAAAAGCAGGGTAATGCATTAAATCATTACTACATGAGAGAGAGAACAGTGATTAAGAAAGATCCATCACCACTTGCATACGTTCCCACCACCCAGACCCGCAGTGGCTGGGCAGCCCCGGTTACAGCAAGGGTTTGCAGAGCCTGTCCCGGCAAGTGGGAAATCCTATGCGGTGCGTCCACCCATAGGTGAGGCACCCAAAGTCGCTATGAGCGGGCCCAGCCTTATATACCAGAGATCGACAAGCCAGAATATCTGGCACCTTTGTTTTGAGCAGAAAATTTCTGGTTCCATTCTCCTGTTGGATTCCACCCAAAGCCTGGCCAGGGCTCAGGGGGGGAGACCAAGGGAGTTTCTAGCAAGGCCAAATACATGGGTTCTCAGCCTTGAACAAGGCTGAGAAAGGAGAATTGGTTATATTCTCTCAGCATTTCATTCTCTCTACTGATTATATTCTAGGCCGCATCTTTCACTAGCGAGTTTACATACTTTGTTAATGATCACAGACTAAGTTAGCAGCTTCGGCTTGGGGCCTGTTGTTCAGGCTTCAGTATTTCAATGCTTTAGCACTTTTTACATCAGTATAAGTGAGTTGTTATAACTTAGTACAATACCTCCTAGCACAATGGTTATCAGTTATAAAATATACAGGATCAGTCTATAGGTCAGCTCTGGCTTGGGCCAGTTGTCCAAGCCTTAGCACTTCAATAATTCATTAAACTTTATCCAAAAATTCAAATACATTTTTCCAAATAACATTTTTCCAAACTGAATTCAACAGTTTTGTTGAATTCATACAAAGTCATTTTCCATGAGTGATTTGATGGATGATTGAAGTAGGGAACCTGGCATTTATTGCTGGGGTTAACAAGGTCTCTGTTCTGAAAAACTCACCTTTAATGTCTAGCTAGTTAGAAAATAATTTTGGAAAAAACAAAAACAAGAAACCACCACACTTTGTAAGGGTTATATTTTATTATCTTATCAGCATATATAAAACCAGTGTTTCTTTGGGAATGGTAAAATTGCAAAGGAGTAACAATTACAAGTGAGAAATTAACACTTGTTAGCACTGCCCCCTGGCTAGATATGAAATGCCAAGCATACATTTGTAGAAAACCCAGCTATGTGTCTGAGATGCTTTATTAAGCATCTGATAAGTTCTGGTCTCTAAATAAAACCAATGGTGACGCTAATTCTTGTTAGACAAAAGCTGCTGCCTCGTTCTAAACTTACCAATGTATTTGTTGTATATCAACAACTTGCAAGAAAGTGTGAAAAATATTAAAGTATGAGTCATTGTTAGTGTTTTCATTTCTATTAGCAACATATTTCAGATCAAGAGGCTGTATCACATCCTTTTTCAACAAATGGCTTTTCAACTGAAACTCATTTTGTGATGAAGTCCCAAGTACTACAGAATTAAATGTAATGCCAACCATGAAATTGTCATCTCAGTAATTCAACTTTCATACAACATGGGTGAATTCCTTGAATACTCAGTGTTGTGTGCTCTTTTGTGTATTTTGTGCTCTATTGAAAATGAATAGGTCATAAAATACAGGCTATCCAATAAGTCTCCTATTTTTTTTAATATGATAAAAGATAATTACATCTTATGAAATTGAATTCTTCACATTAAACACTATTAAAGGTAAAATTTCTAATATAACTTTTCTTTTTACGATCCTTCCATGAGACCACCTCTGTTCAGTTGGTCTGAAGCAGGGATGAGCACCTACTAATTACTAGCAATTTTGAAACACATGCTATTTCTAGGGTTAAGTGGGGTTTTGCATCAGCAGGCATCCTTTTCAGTTATAAGTCCTAGTTTTTTTTCTAAAAATATTGTGAACTAAGATACAAATTCAAACATGCATTGTTTTTATTAGCCTTTTGATGAAGCTTTAAGAAATTACTTTCCATCAAAGAATATTTTCAACTAGGTTTGAAAAAATTACCTAGCCTGGAAAAGGAAATTTAAGAATGGAAACATTTAAGTGGTAGTAATAAAGGTCTTGATGCATGCTGCTGCTATCTTGAAATAAACCCAATGTATAAACACTATTACACTTAACACTTACTGTAGCAAATAAATTTACTCTTTTCTAATTCAGTTCCCTACTTGAAATTTACTCTTTTGCAAAATTAATTGTCCATGTTTACTGCAAGAAAATAACGTACTGATATTCTATGCTTAAAACAGAAGCTGAGGATCAGTTACCCCAAATTCATTTGCACACCACCTGGTGTTTACTGGTAATGAACTAATAATAATTACCTGAGATGCTTGGCTCATTTTTAATGCTCCAATTGATACAGAGTATAAGTTCCAGTGAAACACACATTCTACCTAAAGTGTTCCAAGCATCCACCAAAAGGAGGGGAGTTCTACTCTTTAAAGTAAGAATTTGCTAGTTTAATCCAGAACATTACCAGCACTACAAAACCTATTTCGTAACTAAAGCTCTCTCTTTAATTAAGAGGGTGAGCAGCCCTTTATTGCAGAATAAAGGAGAAAATGTTTCAGGGTGAAAGATTTAATATGCAAGGAGCCCTAGGTAGAGGACTTGAAGGGAAAGCTCATCTCTAGAACTAACATCACTGCTGTTGCCACACCAATCCAAGAGGTATGAGAAGGGACTTCCTTTGCACTTTACCTGTGTGAATATCTTGAAGGTCTCTAAAAGCAACTTTGTGCTTGGTTTGTTGCTTTACATAGTCTCCTAAGTACCATCTGTAGCATAAAGTAAGCCCAAAGCCCACAGTCCCAATTCTGATTGTGCACATTGGATAGAGAAGGAAAAGGGATGGGCATCAGCATGCTTAATGACATGCTAGTGGAAGGATGCTATGCATGGACTCATTTGTCTTTTATAAGTATTTATAATTGTTTTCTGTTTCTTGTTAAACAACTGCTTTTATTTGCATTTTACTTATTTTACATTAAGCTCGATGGTTTTTAAAGTTACTTGGAAAAACAAGACACTTCTGACATAGGGTGTGATGAGTTTATAAATTATGCTTCTCAAACACTTTATGAAGCACCACATATCATTAGCACACACCCCAGTTCACGTTGTATCCAAATAGTGAAGGGTTCCCTGTATGAGTGGTAGAAGCCTAATGGAGGACTGGCTCAAAAGGATCTGAGGGGCAAGCTTAATATTGACTTCCAATAACACTAAAGGCTCTGTGGCATGCAGTGGAACATTGGACTACATACTTGAACCTCAAAGTCACAAGGACAATATCACATTCACATAAGGTTAATAAAAATTATTTTAAAAGGCCACTGAACTGTTAATTTACTAGTCACCTGTCTAAGTGTATTTACTTTTTATGGAGTACATAATTATAAGACTTAACATGTGGGTTGCATTTTAAAATAGTCAATACAATCCTATCTTATCTTTACCTTTTCGTAAGTAGACAATTTCCCTTTTTCCCAACAACCATCTTTCCTTTGTCCTAGAGAAGTCTAGTGCAATCATATTGAAAATGCATAAAAACACACGAATTGCATCTCTGAACTGAACTGGGGGCTCATTTGGTGATGACTGACCTCAGTACTACTCAACAAAGGACAAAAGAGCTTGTAATTGCAATTAGATAGGAAGTGGTGAATTGGAGCCTGAATCATCAGATATAACAGCTCTTCTAATATGCTTTCAGTTAATAAGAGTACTTTGTCCTATTTCAATATCTATTCACTCTTTTGGAGTTCTGTGACAATCATGGCTTTATTCTGCCATCCTGTGACAATGTGCAATAAGGTGGTGGTACATTGTACAGGAGGAAATAGAAAAGTTCAGTCACTTGTACATTTGCCACCCCTTGCTCTGAGAGGATACAGTTGTTCTTGTTCTACCAGAGCTTCCACCATGCTATGCTACTTGTGAATCCATTCTATTTGTTGTTTTCTTAAAATCAAAACAAATTTGATCCTTTGAAAACCATATTGCTAGTGGATTATCTCAGAGCATTCCATGTTCTATATTTCTGAAATGTTAACTAGCTGGACAATTGAACCATTATCCTGTTTTTTAATCATCTTATAGCATGCTCTTAATAATGTTTACTGTCATCTGATGCCAGAATCAGCTTTGTTTAGAAAGTCTGCTTAAATAAGGAATCATGGCTCGAACCAATAAAGAACAACAGATTGTAGATCTAGATAAGTTCATGTTGTTGCTAACAAAAATCAAGTGTATCCATAATAATCCTACCTTTTCTGAGCAACTATAACATCCTCACTGTATCATTTAAATAGTAAGATCAGGTTTTGAAAGGTTTATATCTCTCTTGAGCTGGCTGGGGAAGCCTTGGGAATATGCCACAGTTAGGTTTTGATGAGCTTTCTCTGATCATAGGATCTGACACTATGAATATGCTGAAATCAATGAAAATATTGCTGATTGCAGATGCTGTGCAGCTTGCACGGTGCAGACAGTACAATACAGGATTATATGTTTCTGTGGAGATTTATTTGCTTCCTGTCATTAGAGAACACTATTATCAAACTGCAACAAGATGTGACTTTTGTAACAAGGCTGAAAGCTGAATTTCCATTGCTTAATTAATTGGAAGATTAATATAGACTAAGATCCTGATCATTTCTTGGGAGATGATTTCAGAAATGGTAGGTGCGGATGCCTGCTGATTAACTTCAGATGGCTGATAATTCTTAGGCTAGTCCCACTTTGATATTTCATTTCTGTTGATAATTATTTTTAAAAATCATTAACCACCTCATGTGAGTTTAAAAACACTTTCAGTCATTCCATGCCACATGTTAGGCTATACCAGATCTTTTAACATAAGTCACTAGTTACTGTTTTATCAAGCAAATTGAATGATCATTTCTTAGTATTTACTTTAAAGACAACTCATCTCCAAACCTAATGCCAGTTGGATTACCCAGCTATGTGTTTTCAAATGAATCAGCACAGAACTTACTATCCTGTTTAAGCTTCAAACAGATCATAATGCCTTAAACTCTTTTCTTCCCATTTACATGGCAAGGATCTGAAATACAAATAAAATAAACACCACACATGTATGGAATACAACTACTGGAAGCAGGAACAGAACTTGTTTCACAGTTTCAGATTCTATCGTTTGTTTTATTTGCTGCCTTACATGAGGGTTGTAAAGTCACTACGCTAATCATTCACGCTAAAATGAAGTTTTGTTAAAAACTTTTAGTTTATTTTCAGGTTTATATCATTACAGCACGGATTGTCATATATAGCTGACCCTTGCAAGGCCCTGAAGAGTTGAAAAAATTTCAAGTTTATGTAAAACAGCATATGGTAAAGTATATGGTACATAGTATTGTTGGTAGGAAAATAGAAAGCTCATTTTGATAGTGAGTGCATTAAATCATACCAGTTTGCTGTTAGAAAAATTATTATTGATACCAGCCTACCTCTAATTTTAGACTTACACAGTGACAATGGGGAAAACAAATATTTTTTTCTAGCAATTCTGACCTGAATAGAAGTAAAAACTCAGTGAGATCTCAATTTCTAGGATTGTGAAACAATGGCAGAAAGATATTATTTACATGTGTTACTCTCAGAATCATAAAATCATTTAGGTTGGAAAAGATCTTTAAGACTTTAATTGTAATTGTAAAATTGCATCTAATTGTAAAACTAACACTACCATCTCCACCACTAAACTGTGTCCCTAAGCAATACTTCTACATATCTTTTAATGACCTCCAGGGCTGGTGACTCAACCACTTCCCTGGACAGCCTGTTCCAGTGCTTGATAACCCTTTTGCTGAAGGAACTTTTCTAAAATGCAATCTAAATCTCCCCTGGCACAACTTGAGGCCATCTCCTCATGTCCTATCACTTGTTACTTGAGAAAAGACTGACACCTACCTCTCTACAAACTGCTTTCAGGTAGCTGTAGAGGGCGATGAGGTCTCCCCTCAGCCTCCTCCATGCTAAACACCCCCAGTTCCCTCAGCCGCTCCTCGTATGACATGTGCTCCAGACCCTGCACCAGCTTCATGGATCCTCTTTGGACATGTCCAGCACCTCAGTGTCTTTCTTATAGTGAGAGTCCCCAAACTGAACGCAGTATTGAGAGGCAGCCTCACCAGTGCCAAGTACAGGGGAACAATCACCTCCCTAGTCCTTCTGGCCACACTATTTCTCATACAAGCCAGGATGCTACTGGCTTTCTCGGCCACCTGGGCACACTGCCAGCTCCTATTCAGCTGGCTGTTGAGCCAGGTCCTTTTCCATGGGGCAGCTTTCCAACCACTCATCACCAAGACTGTAACACTGAATGGGGTTGTTATGACCCAAGTGCAGGAACCGATACTTCACCTTGTTGAACCTCACACAGTTGGCCTCAGCCTATTGATCCAGCCTGTCCTGATCCCTCTATAGAGCCTTTCTACCCTCAAGCAGATCAGCACTCCAGCCCAACTTGGTATCATCTGCAAACTGACTGAGGGTGCACTCAAGACCCTCATCCATATCATTGCTAACAATAGTAAAGAGAACTGACCCCAATACTGAGCCCTGGCGAACATCACTTGTGCCAACTGGATTTAACTCCATTCACCACAATTCTGTGGGCCCAGCCATTCACCCAGTTCTTTACCTAGCAAGGAGCACACCTGTCTAAGACATGAGCAGCCAGTTTCTTCAGGAGAATGCTGTGGAAAACAGTGTCAAACACTTCAATAAAGTCCAGGTAAACAACATCCACAGCCTTTCCCTCATCCAATAAGCAGGTCACCTTGTCATAGAAGGAGATCAGGTTAGTCAAGCAGGACTTTCATAACCCATGTTGACTGGGCCTGATCACCTTTTTGTGTGGTATGTGCTCTGTGATGGCACTCAAGATGATCTGTTTCATAACCTTCCCTGTCATCAAGATCAGACTGACAGGCCTGTAGTTCCCTGGATCCTCCTTCTGGTCTTTCCCGTAGATGGGCATCACACTTGTGAGTGTTTAAGTGGTGTAACAGGTTGCTAACCATTTTCCCTTTGATTATGGGGACTTTGTTCTACTCCCTGTGTTCCAGCTCAGGGTATTGAGTACCCTGAGAACAATTGGTCTTACTATTAAGGACTGAAGCAAAGAAGGCACTAAGTACCTCAGCCTTTTTCTCATTCTTTGTCACTATGTTCCCCCACCACATCCAATACAGGATAGAGATCCTCCTTAGCTCTCCTTTTGTTGCCAATGCATTTGCAGAAACATTTGTTGTTGTCTTCTACAGCAGTAGACAGGTTAAGTTCTAGTTGGTCTTTGTCCCCTATGATTTTCTCTCTGCATAACCTCACGACATGCTTGTAGTCCTCCTAAGTTGCCAGCCACTTCTTCCAAAGGCCATAAACTGTTTTTTTTTCTTGAGTTCCAGCCAAAGCTCTCTGTTCAGCCAAGCTAGTCTTCCACACCAGTTTGTCTTTTGGCACATGGGGACAGCCTGCTCCCGTACCTTTAAGATTTCCTTCTAGAGAATGTCCAGCCTTCCTGGACTCCTTTGCCCTTCACAGCTGCCTCCCAAGAGAGTCTGTCAGCCAGGCTCCTAAACAGGCCAATGTGTGCCTTCTGGAAGTCCAAGGCAACAGCTCTGCTGACACCTCTCCTTACTTCTCAGAAATGAAATCTATCATTTTGTGATCACTATGCCCAAGATGGCATCCAACCATCACATTACCCACAAGCCCTTCTCTGTTCGCAAACAACAGGTCCAGCAGGGCACCTTCCCTAGTCGTCTCACTCAGCAGCTGTCTCAGGAAGTTCTGCTTCACACACTCCTGGGACCTCCTAGACTGTTTCCCTCTGCTGTATTGTATTTCCAGATGACATCTCGTAAGTTGAAGCCCCTCACAAAAACAAGGGCTAGTGATCGTGAGACTTCTCCCAGCTGCTTATAAAATATTTTGTCTGCCTCTTCATCCTCATTGGGTGGTCTGTAACAGACTCCCACCATGATATCTGCCTTATTGGCCTTTCCCCAGATTCTTACACATAAACTCTTGACCCTTTCATCACCATCTTCAAGCTCTAGACAGACAAAACACTCCCTAACATACAGGGCTATACCCTGCCCTTCTCCTTACCTATCCCTTTTGAAGTGTTTAAGGACATGCATTGAAGCACTCCAGTTGTGTGAGTCATCCCACCAAGTTTCTGTGATGGAAGATATATCATAGTTTTCCAGCTACGCAGTGACTTCCACCTCCTGCTGTTTGTTGCCCCTACTGCGTGCACTGGTGTAGATGCATTTCAGCTGGGCTATTGATCATGCCGCCATTTTGGGGGTAGAAGCCCTAATTCCTATGTGACCATTCTCTGGTGCTACTGTGGTTTCTAGTACATCAATAACTCCTGTGACTTTGCTGCCGCATGGGTCTCTATCCCCTTCCCCTACTGAGATGACAGACCGAAGGACCTCACTAGCATACCTTCCCTCAAACTTTGGCATGCTGCCCTCAGGCTTACCTCTAGCAAGCCTGGTTTTATCTCTTTCCCCCTCTAGAAATCTAGTATAAAGCTCTTTCAATGAGTCCTTCTAACTCCTGTGCAAAGGCCTTTTGCCCCCTTTGAGACAGATGTACCCCATCTGTTTCCAGCAGGCCCTGGTGTCATGTAGATGGACCTATGATTAAAAAACACAGAATTCTGCTGGTGACACAAGGCCCGGAGCCAGTTATTGATCTTCTGGGTCTGTCTGTTTATTCCCTCATCAGTCCCTTCAACTGTAAGGATAGAGGAGAACACTGCTTGTTCTACTGATCCCTTACCCAGTCATCCAAAGGCTCTGAAATCTCTTGATTGCCCTTGGACTTCTTATTGCCTACATGAAAAATCAATAACAGATAGCAATCTAAGGGTCCTACCAGGGTAGGAAATTTTCTCATCACATCTTTAACCCAGGTCTCAGGGAGGCAGCAGAATTCCCTAAAAAGTGGGTCAGGTCAGCATATTGGACCTTCTGTGCCCCTCAGGAGAGAGTCTCCTAAGACTCTGACCTGTCTATTTTTCTTTATGAAAGCGGTTTTCATGCAGGGTGTAGACCAACATAAACTCCAAGCTAGATGAACCTTTATCCTTGATATTGTTCGGTTCCACTTGCAGAGCCTCACACCTGTCATGCAGGGGCACCTGGGAAGGTGGGACAGTCACAGAGGAGACACGCCTGCTGCAACATGCAGGAACTTGTCACCATTGTCCCCTGTCCCCTGAGTCACTGTGTTCAGCCAGGCAGAGAGAGGAAAGGGGATCCTCAGTATCATGTGTCCTGTCTGTCAGACCTGTCTTAGGGGAAGGTAGGGTGTCATACCAGTCGTGTCTCTCTTGCACTCCCTGATACTCCTCAACCTACGCACTTCCTCCTGGAGTTCTACCACTAAGCAGAGGAGTTCCTCTACCCGAAAAACTTTTCTTCTCTCTCTAACTTAACAGAAAAAAGAATTGGAGGGAAAGGAAGTTCAGATTTTCACTTTTCATGTTTTCAGTTAAAGTGGTAGCAGTCACACAACAGTACGTAATGGAGTAGCAAATGCAGAACACTTAAATTTGGCACCAAATTAAGTTGGTTAATATAGTTAATCTCTCCCCGTGTTTCCTTTGTAGTCCTGGAAGACTATGTAGTATTATTCTGGGGGAATCTTTCCACTGTCCTTATCTTTCTATGGAAGGAGTGTAGGATACTGGTCTGGTTTGACTGGCTATGCCTTTACTTAATAGTGGGTGGCATAAATACGTTTACAACTTCTTTGAAGGGGACATGGGAGAGATAACCTGTTTGTGGGAGACCCATAGATGTTCTGCACGTGAGAATTTCCTTTTAGTTTTGAACCAGCTTCTCTAATGATTTAAATTCTCTTACAGATGTCGTGAAGAGGGAACATATGACACCTAGCATACATGGATTTCCATTTCAAACAGGGCTTGCAGAATGTTACACTACTGCATGTAATAATAAGTTAGTATTATTCTGTCACCTAGCCACTTTTTTTTTTTTTTCCAGAAGTCCCAATTGTTGTTGATTATTTAACTCAGCTATACAGTTCTCAGCCATGTAAACTCATATTCCATGAGTCTTTTGGAGAAGAACATAAGCATATACCTATGGCAGTTTCAGGATATTTTTTTATCGTTAATATTGCCCTGTTATAATGATCGTGAAAAAGTCTAGTGCAATGGATTTAGAATAGCACAATATCTATCCCAGTCTTAGGAGTCAGGGAAACATCAAATGTATTCTTGTAATAAGTCACTTCAAAAATGTTGCAGTCCTCAACATAGTCAGTTGTGGTTGGAAGATACGATAGAGGCTTCAAAAGAGATATACAGCCAGATTTCATTGGTATAGTGTTTGAATGATTTAATTTCTGAAGAACGTTGAAGTCTGAAGCTCAAATATTTTGGCTGCATTAGGACTTGGTAGGGACAGGCAGTTATCTGACATCAATATCTGGTACTTACTTGGGTGCAGATATTAGAAATTCCGATTTAAATAATCAAACACTTAGCTAACTGTAACAGTATAAGTAAACTATGAAGGTAGGATATGATTTAATCTCATTTTAATGAAAATTTTCCCGAGTGTCAGCCTTATCTTAATTTTTGAACTACTGTAATATTAATTATTTTGATCTTTTTAGTGTTCAAAAGTGACTTGGCTGAATAAATTACTTTCTTAATTAGCTAATTAAAGAGGTGTGACTGAACAGAGTTTAAATATTGGAATTTACAGTTTTTGAGGCATAAGAAGCAAATATTTATGTTTTTATTACTATATTTAGTACTCCTTCATAAGATTATCACTTAAGTTTAATTTCTGAGGTAAACAAGATTCATCAAG
The DNA here is from genome assembly GCF_003259725.1 of Athene cunicularia. Lineage (NCBI taxonomy): Eukaryota > Metazoa > Chordata > Aves > Strigiformes > Strigidae > Athene > Athene cunicularia. The sequence goes on from NW_020799095.1 coordinate 69,965,678, forward strand.
ACACAACAAATGATACTGGAAACCTGGTGCAGTGAAAGAAGTTATTCCCTGTTGAATTACAGAGTTAATGAAGTACAAAAATGATGACATTTAATATCTTAAATGAAAGCTGCTTCAGGGAATGCTTCAGCACTTTAAACTGGTATCTCATAATTTGATCTCACCTGGCTAATCCAATATCACAATATAGCTGCCAACTTTTCAAACTCTTTGAGTAAGTTTTTGGTACTGCTATCAGATTTGAAAGGAAAAAGACAATAGAACAATCTGCAAAAATAAATGTGACAATTACAGATATTTCTATTCAGGCCATTTTTATGAGCTGTAATATTTCTGCAGCTTTAAAAACCATTCATTTAAGTATATAGTAACATTAATAGTTCTTCAGTTAGAGAAATTAACCTAGTGATATGGCTTTTCTGTTTTCTGGCATTCATGAAATATAGAAGAGTGTAAGATCCTCAGGTTTCTGTACGTAAATAAACTGTCTTTCTACTAGGAATTACATGTTGGAGATTATGGGAGGTTTACTAAACCCACAGGAGCACTTTCAACAGAAATCAAAACTATTTCATAATTTACATTTTAAAAAATCCTATAATGCACCTAGATCTCTCAGGGAAGTATTTTTTTCTCTGTAAAATGTCCCATTACTAGTTGGCAGAAAAAGACTCATCTGCTCAGACTAAACTGTCATATGCATGTTCTTTTTGTTAACTTTTACTACAATAACATATTACTTGTTGGGGAAAAAAATCTTTAGTTCAGATTTCTTTTGATTGGTGTTCATGCATGGAGATAGTGTAATGAATATTTATGAATAAAAACTAGTTGTTGCTTGGAAGCATCTTCATATTTACAAATGTGGACAAGTCAAACAGGTAATTCATGAGACCACAGAACTTAGGTAGCTTTGCATTTTGACTAATGTGGATATGTACTTCGACATTTGAAAAGTAACAGGGTAACTTTTAGCATCAAATTTATTGTAAAACATGTAGCATAAGCTCTATTTCAAAATTAGGGGGAAATAGCAAATGCATGCATTAAAAATAGCTGATTTTCTCTGTTTCTTAGTGCTAGGATGAGGCAAATGCTTCAGGCATGGATGTTAAGAGTACTGGCATGTCAGTATAAGAATTGTAGTACTAATTTCGTGTCTGTTTTGCCAGATGATGGGGTCAACAGAAAGGACACAGACACTAAGTTAAAAACATAAGCTTATTTTACTTCAGTTTAAAGCAGCAGAAAGAATAAGCAAGGTAATGCACCTGATCATTACTGCATAGTTAGCTATAGTGATTAAGAAAGATACATCACCAATTGCTATCACCCAGATCCGTGCTTCAGCTGGGGAGCCTGTCACAGTAAAGGATCGGAGAATCCTTTCTGGCGGCTGGGAAGTCCTACACAGTGTGTCCACTCGTAGGTGAGGTCTCCACTTTCGCTGTGAGATGGTCCTGCTTTATACAGTTTAACAAACAAATCCTATTAAAAAAGGGCAAGAAATCATCTGGTAGATTGGCTTCACCTCACTTGAGTGCACCCCGGATCTAGCCAGGATCCCAGGTGTATCCAAGGAGTTCCTGTCTTCTAGGAAAAAGCTGGCCTAGGGTCCAAAAATATATATTATTTATCTATAGTTTTCAGAGGATATTACTATGGTCACATTTCTTGCTGAAATGATGCTGGTTGGGAGGCTCACTCAGAAGTCAGCTCCTCGGTTCGCTGAGAAGTCAGCTGTGGTTCGAGGCCTATGGATCAGGCCTTTTTATGTCAGCGGCCCATTCTGTATTTCTATAAATGAAAAAATTTAGCTGAAACTCTTCCCAGAGTATATGTCTTCATACTAAACTAATGGAACATGCTTTATCCCAAAGAAGCAGCATGGTAATGGAGCATAAAAGTAAGATGTGGTCATGTTTGATTTGCTCTTATTATTTTTAGTATTTCCTACTTCATTATGCCATGAACTGTTGAGGTTTTACACTTTAACTATTTTGTTCCTTACATTGAAGGCTTAATGCTTCTTTGAAATGAAAAAGAAATACATAATCACATAAATCAAATGTTTAAGGAAAAATTAAGTAAGAAACATGGGTTACAAGAGTTGAAATGTCTAAAGTCCTAGGGATTGTCCTAAGAATCCTCATGTTTAGCACAAAGAAAGGTAACTATTAGAGGTAATTCTACCAGGGCAAGTTTTTCTCATCTACATGCATAGTTTTAAATTGCAGTCCAATTCAGAACTTTTCACAACTGTTTTTTTTAAACCAATTTTTATTAGCACTTAATTGTTCACTTTTTTAAAATGAAGTTATGTTTAACACATTTACTTGTCTTCCACATGAAAAACAAAATCAGCATCTGCTGTAATTAAGGCAGGTATAATGTGATTCAGATACTCTGATTGTTTTCTGTCTGAGGGGGATCATGTCTCAAAGCTTTGTTTTCTTGCATAGCTACTTAACCTAAAGAAGTTTAGGTTACTTTTAGATGATTCATGATGTAATCTGAAATTAGCTAAAACCAAGATTGTTTTAGAAGCCTGCTTATATCTACTTTATAGGCATAAAACCCATCTCATTTTAGACTCCTGGGGATGGGGGGCATGAAAGTTGAGGAACACAATGAAGGAAAACCTCTTGCATGCACAACTGAGTATCAATATAAAGCTGAGAGTTTGTACATGGATGATCTACCTATCAACTTGTCAAGCTGGAGTAAAGAGGGACAAAGCAGTAGGTCTAAAAGAACATTGCTTATGGTGCTGGCAATTAGCATGAACTCATCAATGAACAACGTGATATTTTTGATCTGTACAAAGTGTTGGGTTTTTGTTTTGTTTTGTTTTTTTTTAAAAAAAAAGCGCCTTTTAATGTAAACTTTAGCAAACACTTATGGTGACCCCCTTCATGTTAATGAATCACACGTGCTTATCTTAGTAAATGGATTCATCTTTCCAACTATTAATATTCATCATACTGGGTTTATATCTGTAGACCATATTGTTATTAATGAAACATTAAGTAGACTCCTAAGAGGAATGATCAAGCTTTTCTTAAAATAACTGTAAACTACTATAAATAAAGAGAACCGGTGATCAGGAACTTATTCCTGGACGGTGAAGAAAGTCTAGAAAAACATTCCTTCTGTTTTCATGAAGGCAGAAACAAACCACCTTTCAGTCTTTCCCTTCCTCACCTGCTTATTTATTGGAAATTCTGTTTAAAATCAACAGGAAAAAAATACGCTGTGACTTCAAATCACAACAAACTGTAAGGAAGGATTTTGTGGATCCCTCTACTTTCTTGATAAAGAGATTTCCAAAATTCTATTCCTACTTAATTTGAAGATTGAGGCAAACAATTCAGTGTTTCTTTCTTGAAAAGTTACAATATGGAATGAAGCTAAAAACAAATGTATTCTGAAGTTGAAAAATTCTGCAATCTGTCTTTGGTAGTTTTCAGAATTGACCTAGGCTAGTATAAGTGCTAAATGTGGAACGTGTTTATATCCTGCTACAAATATCTTACTTTTCAAATAGATAGACAATTGCAGGAGGGAAAAGGTATACTTTATAACTCCCATGGATGGTCTGACCAAAAGCTGGGAACTGGGGATCCAGATTTCGACTTTCATTTTTGTCTTTCCTTGGAGTACTCCCATTCATTTTACTGATATAGTGATAGTTATTAAAACAATATATAACTTGACAATCCACATGATCAGGGGAGTAGAACCTGACAGTATTTCATAATACTTTTTTTTTCCTTGTCAGCCATATACACATCTCTAAGAATTTATTGATATAGTACCTATATTAACGACTTTTTGTTTTAATTCACTTCTAATAGGTGAGAAAAGTGCATCCAAAGTACAATCACAATTCAAGAGACACCTGACATCCCATGACAGCACAGCTAATCAATATAAAAGCAGCTGAGACAACACAGTTCTGGCACTGTAATAAACTCTATCCTTTAATTGTATAGATCCCCTGTAAACATTTGGAGGCCAAATTTTCAGTTCTAATTAAAAATAAACATCATGGGCCAATCATCTACATCTCAAATATTGACATTTCTTTCTCCAAGAAAATGTCTGTTTTGCCACTTTCTTCTGGATTATTCTTCTTGCACAGTTGGAAAGATCTCTATGGTGTAAAAAAATAAACAAACCATACATTCTACTTTGAGGTCTGTATATTCATATTAGTAAAACCTTTGGATTAAACACTTTTATTCTTGCAGTCATAAATTGGGTATGCAGGTATGCACCTGTTTACATTTAGAGAAAACTTGATTTAAAAACTGGTTTTAATAATTCAGCTCAGATTTTCTATGCCAGTATTAAGTTGATTCCTACCTCAAGAACATGGAATAGTTATTAGAAGGTGTAAAAATATTTCAGCATCCTTTGGAGAAGAACATTAATAAAAACAAAGAAGTTGCATAATATCATCATATTACTAGAAAAGCATATTACCTGTGCCACAAGTAGATTTATTTTACTCCTGCCATTTTTCTGCTTTAAAGAGTTTGCATGTTTTCTTCAAACACTTTCAGTGTGAAACTGAGCAACCATGTAATGTCATCATTTGATTCTCATAGTTGTAGCACTTAGCCAGGATCTTGGCAGACACCAATGAGCATGTCTTAAAGAAGGGGAAGACACACACACACACATACACACACATACACACAGAGCAGCAACTTAAATTCTACCTTTGTAGAATGTTCATGACCAGACAGGAATTGCTTCTAGAATTGCTTCTAAAATTCCCCCCCAAAATCTCATAAGCTTTTAGTCTAATGCTAAAATGTGAAAAATAGCAAACCTGATAAAATATACTCAAAAGAAGACTTTTATGAGAAAGTCATGACTTGTTTATCTTTCAGTCTGCCCTCACCTCCTTAAAGCAATTATTCTATCTGCATATATTTTCCTTCTCTAACTGTGATTTTGGTTCAAGTGAAGATTTTTGATATCTTTTGATTGCTGTAGTTTTCAATTATAAGCACTTTGAAGTGGTTGTAGGAGATCTGTATGAGGCCTTCATATACTTGCTTCCTGTATTACAATTTTGCAGTGATATCTGTTTTCAGTAATGGGATAAAAGCTTGTTTTTTTAAAATAAGTCTGTGAATGTTTATTGCTTCTGCTATAAATGACTACTCAAATCCATGTGTGCAGCCATGTCCAACAGGGTTTGGATGCATCAGAGTAAGCCTGGCCTGTGTGTTTAGATAAATCTGATGCTAGACTTTGATTTGATCTAGATAGATCCAGAGTTCAGCCTGTTAGGAAGCTCAATTTCTTCATATGTTCCTTAGCAGAGCAAATGCACTACCTTCAGGAGCAGCACAAACAAGACTTGATGTATATGCTGGAGTGCTTTATAATGTTTAGACAGAATTATAGAGGTTAAACCTAGAGCACCATAAAATTAGCTTGCAAATATTCAGGAATAGAGATTACAAGTAAATTAAACACCTAATTTCCATTTACTTTCAGTAGTGCTTGGACTCCAGAATGACTGGAGCTTTGTAAAATCACCATTATTAGGACAGGCTGAGAGAGTTGGGGTTGTTCAGCCTAGAGAAGAGAAGGCTCCAGGGAAACCCTGGAGTTTCAGTACTTAAAGGGGGCCTAGAGGAATGCTGGGGAGGGACTCTTTATCCGGGAGCGTAGTGACAAGATGAGGGCTAACGATTTTAGACTGAAAGAGGGTAGATTTAGATTAGATATAAGGAAGAAATTCCTTACTGTGAGGGTGATGAGACACTGGCACAGGTTGCCCAGAGAAGCTGTGGCTGCTCCCTCCCTGGCAGTGTTCAAGGCCAGGCTGGACGGGGCTTTGAGCAAACTGGCCTAGTGGAGGGGGCTTGGAACTAGGTGATCTTTAAGAACCTTTCTAGCCCAAATGATTCTAAGATTCTATGATTTTAAAATGGGTTGTGGAGGTGGTTGTGGTTTCTTCTAATGTACAGAATTACATGTTTAGATAAAATTCTGCAGATTGCATGACTGAACAAAAGAATGTCCTCTTTAATAAGGGAAAGATGAAGGAAAGAGAGAAATATGGGAATTCTTTCTTCCACTTGAATATGGTTAATGAAGGTGAACAAAGTTAATAAAGATTAATATCCTTAAACTTGAAAAGTTGATTTTGATGTCAGAGACTGTGGGAGTGTTCACTCATCAACTTTTAACAGTCTAAATTCAGGGACTTAAAGAAAGTTACCTATGCCCTTTCTAAAATGAACAGCTAGCGAAAAGCCCTTCAAATGGATTAATGATTTGGAAAAGGAATCTCACAGGCAGGGCATGTGTGTAATGTTATGGACGAGCTTAATTTTTTATCTCCTTTCACATGTTTAAAGCTGACTTTGTGCATATCCTTTCTTTCCAATATATGTTAAATTCTGAACTCGTGTTTTGTATGTTGATCATATAACTTGAGCTGTGACTGTAATGAAATGATGCCTCCTGGGGAAAACACAGAACCTTCGTCTCCTCTGTAGACATTAATCTGATTATGCATGACCACACTTTCTTCAAAGTGCACTTTGTTAGTGTACATCATTCAAAGCACTGTAAGGAATTAATGGTCCACTTAAGAAAGCACTTAATTCATGCACTTCATCTTACAGTTAGAGTACTCCAAAAGAACATATACATTCAATTATAGCACTTTACCTGCTTATACAAAGGGAACTTAGGTACTTGGATACCTAGAAGTCACTTTAGGATTTTAAAATATATGTGTTTATGTTTAAGATCATTGGAAGATGATTGGATGTAGAATTCTAAGTCAGCTGAGTATTTCAAGCATTAAATTATCTATAAAATGACACTTAAGATACCCTTATGACAGAATAAAAGAAAATTTGTGAGAAAATGAATAATTTTAGTTTTTACTGTTTCCACTACCTGTCCAAATATTGCATGCATCTGATATATTGAATGCAAATAGTAATAATCAAAAATACACATGAAAGCTGCTGTGAATACATCCAGCTAGTTTGGGAACATGGTAAAGGAACAAATATTTGGAAAAGTTATCTTAACATGTGAACAAGTTTTCATGTGGAAAAGTGTGTGTTGGTGATTTTCTCAAATTGGAAATTTGATTTAGCAAAACCAGAGTCCTTTAAAACCTCATTTTACGCAAAAGATTTCTTCACAATATACCAAAAAAACCGAGATAATATTTAAAATACAAAGTAAGATAACTTGTATATAAATGTGGAAGGAGAAATATATTTGACTAAACAATGCATCCATTCTCTTTCAAGTAGGTGCTTTTAACATATAGTATTTTTCATACTTAAAAATTTTACTTAATGCTTACTCAATCTTATTTTCATACTTAAAAATCTGGGGATTTTGGTTTGTTTGTTTTTGTTTTTTTTTTTATTACATTTGCATTCTCATACTACTACACTAAATAAATATTGAATAGATAACTTGACCTGCAATTGCTGAAGTATTTAGATATGTTCAAGTAACTTATCAATTTTTTAAGAAATATTTGTTTCCAACCATTTGAATAAATTTGTATGTGAAAGTAAACAGCAAATTATTTTGTATAACAAACTAATCTCTCAAACCTTGCTTGTATCCATTGCTGTAAATTTTTTCTCATACAAAGATGTAAAGTTATTATGGACCTGTTTGCATTGCAGAATATCTAGAGAAAGAATTTTTTAAAATAACACTTTAGGACTTGCAAGCACTGTTTTGTAATAGTTTCTGTAGATAAAATCTATAAAATGTTCCCCAGTATATACATAAATAGAATGTGGCTTTTTTAGTGTTATGGTCTGGTTTTAATTTGTTTTTTTCCCAGACTTAATTGTCTGGCAAGTAAAAACTCAAAAACTCTCTGTAGTCATAAAATGCTGATAACATTAGAAGACTTGTTTGTTTTTTTTTTTTTAAATATGAGGAAGGAAGACAGGCTACATAAGGATTCTGGCTCAAGGGTGACTTTGAATAGAAACAGTATGCCTTTCACTACCTTATCCTACATGTCATTTGAGCTAAGAGAGTTGGTTCACAGAAAGCTAAATGGCCTAGGTAGATTACTGCATTTTTGGAACCTTTTGTCTCAGCTTTGTGAGGCTATGCTCATGAAAAAAAAACAATCCATAGTCTTTATCGTTACAGTAGTTCCCTCCTCTGATTCCTAGTTCTAGACTTCTGTCATCTAAATTTCAATGACTAAACAATGTACTGGTATGGCACTTCAGGACTATCAGCCCTCAGGATTATCCTCTTTGTGATACAATTGCCCAAGGCCTTTCAGTGATGGCACTAGGCACTGTGTTACTTTGGAATACCTAGCGCAGCTGTAGCACTTGAGGACAGTAAAATGGTGAAGCATCCCTATGGTCAGAGTGCCCAGCACAAGTGGTAGGAAGTGGGTCTTTTTAGTTACTTGTAATTTTGACTTTGGCAGTAGGAAAAACGTCATTGTTGATTTAAACGCTGGTTAAACTAACTTCCATTCCGGGCTGTAGATATGCTGTTCATTTGGCCTGCTAAGGAAAGACAGACATCCAATTTTTTTTATTTTTTTTTTAGAACTTGATAGAGTTGCCCTTCTATTGGCTTAGAGATCAGACAAAACAGGCATTATTCCCATTCTGTGGTCCAAGACCTCATATGTTCAAGCCACTTTTCGTTTTGGTTTATAGAAGCTTTTGGAACAGGGCACTCTGCTTATTTCTAATGCCATAAACTTATCATATTACAGGATAGGCTAGACAGAAGCTGAGTTACTCAAATATTACTCCAGTCAGAAGAGGAAGAAAAGATGATCTCTGGAGTTGACTGTCATTTGGAGTAGTCTCTCAAGTAGATGGGATTGTCTTTGAATCTCTCAGGAAACGTGAGTATATGTAACATAGATTTGCTCTTTTGCTTATTAAAATAAATGAGATCTCACAAAATTGTATTTAAATTAAGGAATTCTGCTCTACTTGGTATGATAATTTGTCTTCCAATGTCAAATTAATCGTTGGAACTAATGCTGAGGAAGGTGAAGCAGGCACCAACAGGAAATGTTTAATTTACACACCAGTGTAAGGAATAATATAAATCTTAAAACACAAGTAAAAGGGAATGATTAATGTATCACCTATTAACTGTGTAATACAAAAATAAACAGTCATGAGAAGAAAGCGTGAAAGGGACAAAACACTATCTTGTGTGTGGGATGTGTATAACTTACTGCTCTACCACTTGCATGTCCATGAACAGCTGTTTCATTTTTTTCCTTTTTTTATTCCCCGACAATAAACTGGAAATAAAGGCTGTTTGCCCTTATGTTATGGTTTTCATCATCATATGGTATAATTTTCTTTCTGTTAATGGAATCTCTTATACTGAATTTAAAAAAAAAAAAAAAAAAATCCAACACCTGGCTAGTGAGTAACCTGGTATCCATAAGAGAGGGCTAAAGGTGTTTTTCAGAAGCTACTTTGGCTAAAAAGCAAATGGGAGTAAAAGTTGCTTTTGCCATTGAAACATGATCACATAAAAATGTTATTGCCATGAAATCTGGTATACAGATAAGCTAACAAGGAGTAATCTGTAAGAATTTTAATTGGTTCCTGATAATTTATGCTAGTACATATTTTGCATTTATGGTAAGACCTTATAATAATGGCATTGAATTATGTAAGATAAGTATTATCCATATTTTCCATGTCAGGGAATGTAGAAAATTTTCCAATTCTAAAAATTACAGTAAACACAAATTAGCCTCTTCTATTTTTAAAGCAAATTAAAGAGTGTGGTATATTTAAGAACTCTAGTGCCTTTAAAATGTGAAAGAAGCAATCTGGTTATCATGCCTGTCATGTTATCATTCTTTTTCACATTCTGGTAAGTACATTACTGAAAATACTGAATAAAAAAATGCAAACAATATGACTAGTATTGCAAGCTGTTATATTTTGTTCCATTGCTATAGAAAGCTGCTGCTTTAATATAGGTTGGTGGTTGTATGGTTACAGAATGGTTGTTGAAATAGGTATGTCGTTGTATAAATGCACTGAAAACCAAATGCCTCTCCTTTACTCAGCTCTGGAACTATCCTACAAAATTGCTTTAAACATTTGGATGGCTTTGTCAACACATAATGAATTTTGGCCATCATAAATCTCAGATGCCCTCACTGAGTAAAACCCAAAATTATCACAGTTTCATAGCCTAAGCTGCCCTTGCCATATGGTGAGTGCAAATGTTTCTAAAGCAGCAAATGTTCTGTCAAGGGTTCCCAGTGATGTTTTGATTGGATTGCTCTATTATCTGAACAAGTCTGCCAAAAGAAAGCACCTGCACAATGAAAAGTGTGCAGAAGCTGCCAATCTGTAGCAATGGAAGGAAAGTGAAGCAAGTAGTGACAAGTTACCTGTCATCAGAAGATATGCTGAACAGGTTATGATAGATTCTATTGCACACCTGATATAACAAAATATCTCTTGAAAAAAAAAAAAAAAAATAAAAGGGGGTGTGTGTGTGTGTGTGTGAAAGAACTATCCTAGCTCCAGTAATCTTCTGCCCTGGAAGATGCTAAGTCATACCTCAGTGTCCTGTAACAACTTACAAAACTATGAACTCTTCAGTGGCTTCTTGGCCAGACCTTTTCAGAAAGGTTATCAAACAATAACTGTCAGAGATGGTAGATAAGCCTCTTTTCCATTTTCACTTTAGTTTCAGTTCTCAGATGCCAACGCTATATGCAGATTTTTATTCTCCTGGATGATCTGGCCTACAGCATATCATTCACTTCTTAGAATTGATAGCTGAATATGAAAATGCATTAAAGAACTGACAGAAGTAAAATTATTTTTTCCTCTTCTGAGGAGGAATACTCGAGAGTCCCTCGCTACAGTCCACTTTACTGGACTGTATATCATCTCGTTGTAGATTAAAATTATGATTTGCACAGAAAAATAAAAGTTTCACATGAACAATGTGACAACTATTATCAGATATGTATGTAAGTTTTCAAATCATTACCATTTTTGTCACTGAAAAGAATATACGGTTATACTGCACCAGTGCTCTCAAGAAACAGTGAAATTCAAACTTACTAGTAGCTAGAATTGTGTGAAGGGTTGTCAGGACCTGATCTCTCCGCAAATCCATTGACTCAGCCTTGTATTGTATTGTAAATTTTACTGTGTACTCTGTCATGGAACTGAGAAGAGGGAAGTGGTCTGGAGAGGTCATTGTATATCAGCTCAAAGAAACAGAACTGGTCCTCACCAGAACGAAAAAAAAAAAAAAAAAAAAAAAAAAAAAGTAACTGAATGGTGGGATAGGAGTTGGAAGAGCCTTCTTTCAGTAAAATAGATTAGACCTGAGTGGGAGTAGATTAGAAATTCAAGGAAATGAAAATGGGAGTAGCTAGTACAGTATTGGTATTACCAGTTTTACAAGAGCCTTTTGGGACATATATTTAGGTTTATCTCCACTGCAGAGGATAACGTCTGTTAATGGATTTTAAAAGCTCCAATTTAAGTTCAATAAAATTTAACTGTCCTTCCAGACATACCTTTGCATATCTTAGCTCTAAATTTTTCCCATAGTAAATTTCCATCAAATATAAAAGGAAAAACTAGAGTATAATTCAGTGTCTTAACTAAAATATTATCTCAGTGTACCTGATCTACCCATCACAGAGTAGATGTAGCTGTTATACACATGCCGTATAATATGTTAGTTGCGCACTGTCTGAATGCCACTGTCTATATATTTTAAAAGACTTATGCTCTAAGAAACTTCGTCAAACAATTCATCAATCTCAGGACCTGGGTTGTTCTAGCCCTCAGTAAAGCATTACGTTAAATAAGCTAATTCAAAATTCTTAGAGGATGAGTATGACTCTTGAAAAGTCCAACTCCAAATAAACGCAAGTATGAGAAAAATGTGTTCTATTTTGATATCTATCTGATACAGACGGGGTGGTTCCTCATACCAGCATTTCCATAATTCCTGGAGTGTAGAGGTAATATTCTCACTTTCCCCTGCCTGAAGTGTGCTTAGGGTGTTTAAAAACTATCCAACTTGTCTTTTTATCATTCAGCTCTGTGCATCCTTTCATAATTCGCCTGAGCTTGAAGTTGACAAAATAGGAGAAAAAGTATTATGTTATTTTGCAAAACCTCCTCTTGGATTCTCTCATCTTAGCTTCAGTCCATACCTGCCTGATCTTTTCCTTCTCTCCTCTGTTAGTGTACTACTATCCAAACCCAATCATAATCTAATGTGGCACTAATGCATTTTTTTTTATCCTCACATCAATGATGTATCCTGTGCATTAACACTATTTCCCATAAGTTTTTCTGCACCTTTACATCTGTAACTTGTTTTTCATGGATGCTGAGTATGATTCAGGGCTTGCAGAGTGCTAAGGCATTGGAGCTGAGTATGTTTGGGTCTTAATCTTGTCTAATGTTTGAATTCATGACCATTTCCTTCTTTTACATTATTACCTTACTTAAAATGTTTCATAAAATGGAAGGGCTCAGAAATAGGGGGAAAATACTCTTGGAATGCAATATTTTGAATGCTAAGGACATACAAACAGATCATTAAAGACTGTCCTGTACATAGATAACCTCTCAGCTATCACTGCAAAATTTCACACTAAGGATATGAATGAGTGATAGGAACATGATTGGTAGGAATATTGATCAAAAAAATGCACTAAGATTATCCTTTTTCCTGCAAGATCAATTTGTAAAGCAACAAGGTTGAAGCTGATTGTAGGCTATGCATTGTTTTGGTTTTTTTAGAATCTGCAGTAATTTAACTTTCACACTGTCTAGAAATTTTTCTTTAGCTATATATGATTTGGGGCAGTGAAGCATGGGTGTATGTACCATGATCAAGTGGGTAACCCATCTACCTGCATGATAAGTATAGGAAAACCTCTGCCAGGGTGGATTAATTTCTTTAGTTGATAGTCTTGACATTTTCCATGAAGCGATAGAAGCTAACAGGATTTTTTATGTGTGTCCAGAGATGAAAATGTCTTGGTTTCTTTACATATGCATATTACTTTTAAGAACATGGAATTATTACTGAAACCAGCCTAGGTACAAAAGAGTGTGAGGTCTTAGAGACTACTGTAGCATAGGCATTTACTAATGTATGTTTTGAAGAGGAAAGCTGCGGGAAGGACATCTCTTATACAGCAGAAGAAACATTTCACTTGCAGCTGTTGCTGAATCACACAACTGGTACACCTTCATGACAAGCATTGTATTCTGGGAGTGCCTAAATAATGAAGCAGTCTAGGCACCTGGTGACTGGCTATTTTGCTGCTACACCTAGACACATTCATCAACCAGCAGGTTTATATTAGATCCATTAAGTAAAAATATTTAAGATTTAGTCTGATTTCTCTAAAAATCTCAGATAACTCGTCATGCTTGTTTTTGCCAGAACAACATGCAGAACCAGAAAAAGGTTATTTCATCCTCTGACTCTTTAATTCAATTATATCCTAAACCTCATTGTGTAGTTCAAAAATAAATTAACTCAAGATGTTATTCCGCTCTCCATCTGCTGCATTTCTTTAAATGTATTCCTTCCACTCCCAGATCAATTTAAGTGATTTTTTTTTTCATCAAAAGCCATAGGCATCTTTTCTTGTTTGCTGTTTTAATGCCTCTGTTTCAGAAATTGCCTCATAAACCATGTGACTCTTTTGTTTTCTCTTTTTTCTCTTGCATGAAAAAGCAGCCAGCAAAATGTAGCTAATGGCTGTTTTGTATCTGTGTTTCTGTAGCTTGTGTTTCAGCATGCTTTTCATTTTCTATCTGTGGTCTGCAGAAGATGATGTGCGATTGTAGAACAAATGATCAAAGTACAGTTGCATCATTGCCCCTTGATATTGAGAGGCAGAAAAAGGCAGAAGAGGGTGCTTGAAATAACCAGATCTTTGGTCTGAATTCAGCTGCTTTCCTCAGAGGTAGACGTTCCCTTCCAAAGTATTTCTTCAGTTTGATCATCTGCTACTGTTACCCACGATGTCAACAGCAATATTAGCCACGCTAAATAAAAGATTTAAAATGTCTTTATAGCATGGAATGTTTTCTATCTGCTTTTCCTGATATAAATACAGTTTAAGGTCAGAAGGAGTAGAATAAAGTTGTGCAGATTTCTCCCAAATCTTAAGTGAATTCTGAATTAGTAGCATAGCCAAGTAAACTAATAAATCACAATTACACCAAATGATAGAGCTCAAGAAAAAATATTAATAAATGTCACTAGTTACAAAATGGGGACTGGTCAAGAAACCTGCAGCACTTTTGCTAAAGAATTTAAATACTCCAAGATATAATAACTCTAATGCTGAAATATATAAATATGCATTTATATTCAAAGTATCATACATGGAAGTCGGCCATGCTTTTATTGGGGTAAGGGTGTCTTGTCCAAGACTTTATCCAGGAGGCCAGAGAAGTTGGTACAATTTCCTCAAATACAGTAAACACAATTTTATTTTGGCAGGCTTAGAGGATTCTTTTTAACCAAATCTAAATTGTGATTTGCAACATGAGTCTTTGTCAAGAACAAAGTAACTCGACAGCAGTGAAAAATATTGTTAATACCAATTCTAATTATTTTTAAGAGGCATAAGCCTCTTTGTGTGACAGGCTTAACCAGTTAAATTCCAACAACTCAGGTAGTCCCCTACTTTGAATCTAAAACTGAATGAAAAAAACTGGATTTCTTAGGCCTGTATTGTCCTAACCAGATAAAATTGGTTTACTATCTAACATTTATTTAAATATGCCCTGTGATATCATTATTTCTCAAAAAAATAAACATCTGGTTTAAAAGTCGGGAAGCCCTAATACTACTATGTTTATTTTTAATCACAATCATAAAGGTTAAGCTCATTTAGTCAATTTTTTCACTTCATTATGTGACTAACATTTTTCATTAACTGGTTTTATTCAGAGATTATTTTGGGGTTTTGTAGTATAAGATTTGTATTCAAATCTGAATCTTTATTAAAAATATGTTTGCTATAAGGAAAATTACACAGTTCTATAGGTCATATTTATGTCATTCCAATTTTGAACTGATATTTTCTTGTAATTTCTGTGCTTACCTTCAACAAATAGAAGATGGAAATATTTTTCTCAAAACCCCCACTTCCCATCAACTATATTGATATACAAGTATGTTTGTACAAACTATATACATTTTATATATTTCTAAAACGTGGGGGTTTAAGGAAGATTAGCTAACCTAGTGTCCTCCTGTTTACCTGTAAGGAAATTACAGGTGTTATATAGCAGCTCTACTTTAATGTTGTCTTGTAACTTTTTCTGAAATTAAACTGTGGAGTGAGCAGATAGAGGCAGAGTTTTCTCTGGTGGCTGGAGGTAAATGATTCTGTGTGACGTTCTCTCTCTGGAGATGTGGTCAGAAAGCAGCCATGGACTTCCCTGGGGCTAGCATCTTGGCTTGAGCAGTATGACTATAAACTGCTCACCTGGGGTCTGCTTTTAATATATTCTTTGAGCCTAGGAAAACCACTTATTCTTACCTCTGTTTTTCTCTATGAAATACAGGTAGTACTTATATACATTATGGAGATTTTATGTTCAGTTTGCAGTTTTTAAAGTATTTGTCATCCTTAAATGAAGATTTATTTAGAAACTCTAAAACTAGCAAATCTCCAAGATAGATGTGCAGTTGAACAGATGTCTGTCTTGATACCTTTATGCTGCTCTAATACTGCCTTTATAGAGATAAAAATTGAACAGCTGTTTAGATATCAAATGAATATATAGTGAAATCGTGCATTTATGTCACTCTACTAGTCATCCTAACAACAAAAAAGACCAATTTCATGCCATTGCTGTGGTATTTAATACAAGCAGTCTTACGAAGTCCTGTGTAATCTGTTTGTCATACCTGTTTAGCTGAGGTTTTGAGCTCTGACTGCAATGAGTAACTGAATAAAATATTACTTCCTTCTCAGGGAAGACCACTGTTTTCAAAAGCCTGATTCATACACTTCATTGCTTGTCAGATTTTTTATCATGTGAGATTCAGAAGCTTTTAGCTGAGTTACAGCTGAGAAATCCTAAATTTCACAGTAAACAGAATTTATTGGTAACAATATGGAAGCTGCTTTGGGCTTCTTTCTTAAAAGTAGTTGAGGCTAAAAAAACAAAACAACCAACATTTCAAATAAGTTCACACACAAACATACTTCTTACATCTAGTTTTTCTCCCTAACGCAAGAAAGAAATTTTTATACTGATGAGAGAACATACTTTTGTACTTATGTGTTTCGTAATATCAGTTCAGATAATATCAATGAAGTTATCTGAAGATTTTTACTGGTTATCTTTTGATAGTAGGCTGATAAAAAGTCCTACCACAAAGGCTCCATGAAAATTATTTCTGTTTCTATAAGTCTCTTAGCAAGCTGTCTTAGAAACTAAACTTTCAGGACAAAAACGGCCCACCCAGAGGAGACCAGGACACAAAGATTGTATCCGGAACACATACACTGTTTAACTTTTCTTGAGTCTATATCCATGTTTTCCAAAGCACAGTGAGGTAAACTCTGTAACTGTAAAGGTAGAAATCTAATCTGAATTATATCTCTTTCTTCACAGAATGTACATCCTAAAGATGATTCATTATTTTTTTATCAATCAGACCAATTTTCTGAGAAAGCCTGTTGCTATTGTAAGTTCCTACTCTGTTCGCACATTGACTGAGATACCCTGTATCTCACCGATTATTTAATGCATCCCAAAGCATCCTCCCCAACACCAGAAGTATTGTGAATTTTCAGTCTTTTCCTTTTGGGAAAGCAGGCACCTCGTTCAAACAGCAAGTCAACTTAGAGGTAGCAGTGGCATTTTTTACTTTGTACCAACAACACTTACTTTTCTCAAGGGAAATGACATCCAACACAGAAGGGGAATACCATAGGTGAGCAGTGGAAGTATTAAGAAATTATTTATTATCATCTTAGGTTCTTATTTCTAAATAGCTTTAGCTGTTAAACTTTTGTAAGCATTGAACTACTGTATATAAGGAAAAGTAAAGAAACTGATAGATGCTACCCATCAGTGAGATGTAAGAAAGAAAATAGTAACATAGAAAAAACCTTTCCTCTTTAGTGACTAAAAGATTTAGTCCATTGACCTATTAATTTAATAGTAATGGTGACCTTTGTTAAAGAGTTTTATTTCATTCTGGTTTAGAAAACTGTATTTTAGGGTTTAGGGATACATTTCAGTGTTGCTAGTTTTCATAAAATGCAAAAAAGTACATAGAAAGCATTTATTGATTTGCTATATGGGCCACCACTTCCAGTAGTTAAGGTAATTGAGCAAAGGCCAATTTTAAAGCCACTTCATTCCCTTTAGATCAAAGTCTCTCTTCCTCAAAGACTCTGTTTCAATTAAGATCATAAGCATGTGACTTTTGTTGCAGGTGGTAACCACAGGTATTTCCTTCTTTTTTGACTTTGAGGAAAAATTCTTCTCTTACCTAGCCCTACATACAATTGCTTCTAAACTCGTCTGAAACACAACCACTGAAAAGGAGAATATTTCCTTTTTAAAGCTTTACTACCAAAAACCTGTTAATTGCCAGGATGTGTAAGTGTAGATCACAGTATTCTTAAATAGATGGATGTAAAAAATTTACTAGATAAAAGTTCTGCAAGTGACTAAGTGATCAATAACAAGTTATGAAATGATTGTATTTTGCTAGAAAAATATATCAGCATTTCTAGTTGTAATTTAAATACTATAAAAATTAGGAATAATTGATTGAGAGCAAATAAAAAATTGTTCTGGCTGACTAATTCATATTCCATTACAATAGAGTGGTTTGGTTTTTTATATTTATGCTATTTAGAGTTTTTTAAGAATTCCAACATTTGCTAAAAAAAAATCAGTAAATTAAGAAAGGTTATAGAAAACTGTAAGTAATAAAATATTTTTGCATTGCCGGGAATAACTGAGGACTGACATACAATAAATGTATTTAGCATAGCTATTGAAGAAAATATGCAACTTTCTGAGTGAGTCAGATGACATGGTGTCAGCAACATGGATGAGAATATTGAAAGTGTAGAATCTTTTAATGATTTTTATCCAACTCTGTATAATTCTCTTTTTAGCCAGGAGACCTTGCAAAGTTATATAAAGAATTCAATCAAATTTTTATTTCATGTATTGGAAAACAGGTACAGAGAAGAATAATTGGATATTCTTGGTACCTTGTCAAGCCCAAAGTAGAATAGAAATAGAACCTAAGCACTCTTTCTTTATCCAGTGAAAATAAATAGTTCTTATCCTACAATTTAAGAAGTAGATTCATTCTGTCGAGTTCTACTAAAATCGAGAAATATTTCACATTAGTTAAGGCTCTCTTTCAGGCAGTAAGTCATATTTCAGGTACCATGTGATTTACATTAATATCTCTAATTATCATTGATTTTCATTAATCGATTTATACATACATAAAATCTAGTATGAGCAATTACTATTAGGTCATCAAGGTAAAAATTTCCATCTCCTGTTTGGCATTTAAAACCCAGATTTAGGAATTTAGTGACTCAATATAATAGATTTTGATACCTATTAAAAATTCTGGTGTCTGTGATGAGAAATCATGCAAGAGTATTAGCAGTTTTTTAAATGATCTCCTGAACATAGATGTCTGATATGAAAATAATTAGGAAGCAGGTGGAAAGCCAGTTTTCACTACATATGTTTTCAGAGCAGCCAGAAAAACAATTAATCAGATCCTAATAGAATATAATGGGGAAAGTAAAATTCTGAGTAGTTGGGCTAATCCAGACTTTCTGCAGTACTAAAGAATCATTGAGAATGTTTCATAATTTGCCTGTTTCTACCTCTAGTTGAGCATAACAGCAAATTGTTTGGAAAAAAACTAAGAATACTGGAGGACTAAGCCAACTTCAAGTGCCCAGTACTAAATTATCCCAAGAAGAATCATCTGTGAGGGAGGTCAAGAAATGTCCTGTGTCCAAATCATCATTTCCAAGAAACCATGGGATGAAATCCAGGTGCAGGAAGTGGAGAGTATCCCACTGCAATGAATAGACAGCCACAGAAGGGAGCTGTAGAGATGACAAAGGAAGGAAAAAGTTATTCCCTGTTAATTATTGTAATTATTGAGATGACTTCCAGACATGGGCACTTCTACTGGAGTAGGGGCTGGGGCAGGGGCAGGGAATGCAGAAGCTGAGTAGCTCTGAAACTGATGGAGCCACACTGTTAGCCATGGCAATTAAATTGGGAAGGAAATGGACTTACATATTCCATTGAGTGTAGTAGGTATCTGGGGTGGTCCATTAGCACAATTAACTTTTTTTTTTATTTCCATAAAACAATATCTATCATATTTCATGTACCATTTCCCTACATGAGTAAAATAATATGTTGCCTTTTAAGTATTGTAGGCTCTCTTTTCCCATCCCCCAGACAATAAATTTGCAACCAGGCACAACCAGAATTGTAAAACAGGGATATCTTATCTAAAATGGCAAGAAATGTGCAATAGTCATGCAAAGGAGAATTTGCCATCAGAGAATCAAATTCTTGGTAGCAGAGGTGATCAGAAAATCCCATGTTTAAGAAACTCTAAGCAGATGAAGCTGATCAGATTAACACCCTGATTTAGTAGAAGGATGGGAAGATAGAAAAATGAAGCACTTTTCAAATCCAGGCAAATAGAATAATAACCAGAGGGTTGAGGAACTTTTATTGTGAAGAAATTATTTTAAAAGTCATAAAAATGGTCAACCTGTCCTACAAAATATCCTTTCTCCACTGGCAATCTGAAAAGTGCTTAGATGGACTGTTTTCAATGAAGAGACCTTATAGTTGTTTTAAGAGTACAATAAACAGCAATTGTTTGCAGATAAAGGAATTATAGATCTCTTGTGAAGCCTTGCAATTTCCAATAATACAGTTTGTTTTAACAATTACACCACTTTCTGTACTATAGTAGTCATTAAGTCACACCATGGATGTGGAATGTTTTTAACACTTTCTCTACATAGTTCTGTAACCCAACGTTCCCCACAAGATATAGATCTTTTCCCAACCAAAGGAAGAGAGACCAAGTGAAGTCCATGAATCAACAACCATTTTGGGTTTCATTTGTACGTAACACCTCCATTTGAAGTTTTAATCTTCCATTGATCTGTTTTCTTCCATTGGCAAATGAAAATCGTGTTGACTTTGTGTCAGTAAGGAAAATTTTAGTTGCCTTTCTTGTCATTTTCTGTCTTATTATGGCACTTTAAATGAAATATAAAGGTCACACAATAATTCTGTAGAGAAATCCTATATAAAGCAATCATAAGGATCATTATGTATGACAGAAATTCCCATCCCACAAAGAAATAAATTCAAGCAGACAAACCCCTTAGAGATATTGATGTTAAAGGAAAACCCCTTTGTATTTAGAGCTGCCAAAATGTCTGACATGCTCACTGCCAGTACAACTTTTGTGAACTAAATCAAAGTCTTTGACAAAATTTCTTCTCAATAAAAGGAAAACCATGACTGAATTAAACTGATAGTCCTCTTAACATATGTGAACATTAATGGACAGCATTAATGGTGTTTGTTTTCTTAAGAAAAAGATATCTGTATATATATTGGCTGTCAAAATGAATGTGTGATAAAGAAAACAATCACATAGTTTGTGAAAGAGCAATGACTGGAGAAAATCCATTACTGAGGAAAATAATTTTTTTCTTGTAAGATTTTTTTTTTTTTTCATCTAAAACCTGTTCCTGGAAGAGAATGAGCACATAGCAGAAAGATCTATGTATGAAGAATTTGAGAAATACATAGTGAGGCTGGATGGATAAATATAGCTCAGTTCCTATCACTAGAAACATGTATTAAAATTGCAGTTTAATTCATTTCATAGTTAATCTTAATTAAAACATCTGTTCTGACTCCAAGAGAATCTATGAATAAATAATTGGCAATATAAAATTTGTTTCTATACATTTTTTCTAATGTTATGCATTTCATGTGATTATATTTGCATGTGTTAAAATTAATGAAAGCTAATCATTATGGAAGTAGGGTGTTAAAGGGCATAAGCAGTGAAAAAGTATCTATAATGCATGAAATAATTGGTGATTTATGTTTTTGTAATTTATGCAATAAAGATATAGCCTTAGGAACTAATTGCTTTTCCATAAAGAAACCAAAAATTTAGGGGTTGTTGGGTAGTAACCTTGGGCTTTGGTTAAGGCAGTATACTGGGAATCAGAGGACTTTGATTTCTTTTCCTCTCCTTTGTTCCCAGACGTCACAAACTACCATGTAACCTAAGTAAACCAGCCGGCTGGTGACTCAGTTCACTTAACAAAATGAGCATAATACTATCTTTCTTCAATCTGTCTTGTTTGTTTAATTTTTTTTTTTTATTAGTTGTCATTTGTTGTGTGGTTGTACGATGCTTAAACAGTTACTCTAGTCTAGGTGGGATTTTTTTAGATGTTATTGGAATACAGAAGATAGTGGGTTTTTTTCCTGAAATGTATTCTACCATTCTTGAGAAATGCATATGGAAGTAATTTTAGATTTTGAAAATGTCTCTCCTGAGAAGAGTAACGATAAAGGTGCCTGTAAAAGACAAGTGAGTGATATGATGGAGAAGACTTGCTAATATAAATACCTGAGTTTAATTGTTATTCAGGTGTTCAGCAATTCCTGACATTCTGTCCTCAAACCACAAGATTTACTGAGCCACAATGCTGTTTACTTGAAGGCAGCTAAAACCTAATTCACTACATCCTAATCCTAAATGATTAACTTGTGTGTCAACTTTATGGCAGATCCAGCACCGAGTTTGTTCTGGTTTACAACATCAAATAGTACAGGCTGAGTAGATTAGTCATCAACTAAACTGCATTCACAGCTATTTTGTTTTGCCAGAATAACATTAAAGTAGCTGAAGTACATTCTTCAGTATCTCTCTACCTCTTTTCTGTCAGTCCCTCATTTTTATTCTACAACTACATCATCCCTCACAAAGAAGCTGCATATTCTTTTTCATTATTGTTATCATATACGTTGCCATCTCTGTCCTTTTTCCTCTAGCTCATCTGTTCTTATTTAACATTCTAACAGCAGTCCTGAGAAAGAGAGAAGCAAACATGTTTTGAAGTCACTCTCCTAAGGACTGGAAAGGACTAAAGGTCTTTAATGGCTGCAGATGCGCACTAGCATGTAGGGGGGGAGTCGATACTGTCCTGGACACGTGCAAGAGAGGGGTCAAGGAAATAACTGTTCTGGAACTTGAAGGTGCCAAACTACTATAGGAACCAGGTGATATAACGTGGGAGTGAAATAGTCAAACCCTATTTCTTTCTATATGCACAAACTGTACGCATGCATACTTGGCAGTATTTCTTAGTATTAGACTACCTGGGGGGGGAAAAAAAAAAAAAAAAGTGTTTAGTAGAGTTGAGTGCAATGGTGCAATGGAGAATTACTAAAAAAAAAAATATTTTTCCTTAGATGGTTGTATTGGGCTGCTAGACATTTGCAACTTAATTTAACTCTAGAGGAATTACGTGAAGTTTCTATTCCAAGAAGCATACAACAGTTTCCTTCTAAAATGGCTGCTGCATCTCATTGTTTTCAGTGGCACTGAAATAAACAGACACCTTCCAAAAAATCCTCTGGCCCCTGTTATTTCCCCTGACAAAAAATGCTAGGAGATACTCAAGTGTCTTATGCTGCCAGGAGTCAAGAGTCACATTCAGAATAGTGTGCAGTAGCAGCCATTTTGCAACTGGATAGTCCTTTATGAAGTTTCCCTTTTGGAAAACATCATCTGTGAGTCTCTGCTGTTGAACCTTCAAAACACAGAGAACAAGACATTAATTAAAGCAGAATTAAGAAAAACATTAATTAAAACGGCCAAAACAAATTGAACAAAGCCTTGAAATATTTCAGAGTTCAAAGTACAGAATTTTTGAATGTGGATGTAATACTTGTTTTTGCTCATTAGGGGAAAGAATGAAGGGAACTGCACATAATTGCACTCCTTTTCTTATAGGTTCTGTGTCCTGTTTAAAGGATTAATTTGTAAATGGATACACCTTTCAGTCAATACCATCTTGAATGAAAACAGGTGTACGATGAAATCTCCCCAGACCTCACCAAAGAGGGACAGAGAGCCGTCAGTGCTTTATCTTATTACCTGATTAGTGTATCTACATATTCATTATGTGTGATGTATTCTGGCTGCTAGCCAAGTAGAACAGTATACACTGCAGCAGCCTCTGCTGTTTTGCTCGTGGTTTTGATTTACCTCAACACCTAGTTTGGTATGAAACTGTGTTCACAGACATTAAATTTGGACAAGGTTATGCATGTGTATGTGCATGTTTGTTCAAGCGAGGCTATGTGGCCAGGGTGACCAAGGCCTGTTGGGGTTTTATAGATTTATCAGTCTTCCCAAGAAGCAGTTTGCTGATTGGTTTTGTGTGCTTCTTGGAAGACTGCCTTTAGAGGTTTTTCTTTCTGCTGTTCTATATTGGAAAATTATGAAGAACCTTTTTTAAGACTGAACAGCTTTCCATTTCTAGAATAGGAAAATTATTTTTTTGAAATGCATCTGAGCATTGTCGTTTATTTCAAATAACATTTTGCCCTGTGGAGTGACAAAAGACTTGTCATAACTCAAGAAACTGTAATGTATTGGCAGGTGACTGTGTGGATGAAAAATAGTAAAATATCCTTTCGAGAGGCAATATTGTAAGCCAGCATTAAAGATATAGTGATATTTGGGGTGAAACAGTAATGAAGTCATATTGGTTTATGTAATTTTGCACTATATATTCACTTTTTGTAGAATTTTCTATTTAATGATCAAGATGTGCTGTTTTCTATATATGCATTCTTTTGTACTATGGTTGAATGTTTCATAACATTTTTTATTACCTGAAACTCCTTATGTTTCTTACTTTTCATTAGAAAAAGATTATTTCACATCTATACATATAAGTGAAAAATGTCATGATCTGTAATGCATAAGGCTATTACATGAGGTTAAAGCCTGATTGACTTGATATGCATTAATGAATATTGCGTGATTAGTATTCTCAGGTTAGGTATCTATAAATTGACTATTTTCAGATTATATGAAGCACCATGAAGTGAAATGCTGATAGATAATTACTGTATCAAAATATGATAACATGGTATAACTTGACTTTAGACTCAGATTTTGTCAGAAAAGACAGTAGTTACATCAGACCTGATCTGGCACTCGGGACCAAACAAAAAACACCCAAAAGCTAAGAACTCAGTATCTTAGATTGCACTGTTGCTTCTCTGGAGAGATCTGTGTTGATTAGTCAGCACTAATGGGCTGTTGCTTGTGAACTTCTGCCCGGGCTGAGAGTGTTGTGCCTTTGTAAACTAGAGACCGCCTTAGCTGGCAGCTCTTTCAAAACTGCTTAGATGATAAGCACAGTATATCCATGCTTTAACAAAGTCTTTTGTATTACCAGTAGTAAGGAACAACTGAAGTAAAGTTTCCTATAGATGACCAAGACACGTAAAAGGCTTTTCCATAATGGAGTTAGAGATGATAATAATCTTGAAGTGTGAGGACCCTTATAATAGAACCTCATTTTGGATGTATGACAGAAGGTATTAAACCAGTAATATGTGTCAAAGGAAGGTGTTTCTGATTTACTACCTCCAGCATTCAAATGACATCGTTTCCTTCTTAAAATTCTCTTTGGAAGGACTTTATCTCTTCCAAATGTTATAAAAGGCAATTAGATTATGTTGTTGCTCTGGTGATCCTGTCTAATGACATTTTTATGTCCCCCTGGCCAATTGGCCCTTGTGTAGCTAACATCCAGATCTGGCTGTTTCTAAAAACAGACTGGCTGAATCTATGCTGAATAGCACTAATGGGACAACTCTGGATAAGGAATATATCTTAGACACCTTTGTACTTACTCTCCCATAAACCTTTCTAGCATGTGTAACATATACATTTCCTCTAGTTTGTGCACACATCATACATTAAAATTCAGCTGAGCCCTAGGTACCACCAGTAATCTGTTAGCACTCGTGATATTTGTGACAATACACCACTGTTTCCTGCTCCTTCTGCTGTGATCTCTGCTCCAGCTGCTTATATTAATCAAGTGCATGACAGAAGAGACATTCCCACTGTTTCAAGTTGAGGAACCTAACTTTTCAGGACGATGCTAGACAAATGGCTGTAAGATGCAAATAACCTGTAGGAAGTGGTACCCCCAGGCCTACCCACACATACAGGAGACAAATGATATATATGTGATGACCCATCACTCGTACGTTAGTAGTGAAGCAGACTGGGACATCTCCAACAGACATCTCCTTTCTGTTACTCAGAAGCCGCTCATCAGGGAGACAATACCCACTGGTGGGACTGGGCAGTAATCTGCACATGAGATGATAGTTATCATTCAGAAACTAAAATGCATACACGTAGAGGCCTCCTTAAAGGTGCCTTGTTCTTGCTATGGAGCACAAGCTCACTTTCTTGGAGCTAATATATCAGTAAAGAGAATTTGCCATCAGAAGCCTTTCAATATTTGTGTTCTTTTTTCTTAAAAAAAAAAAATAAAATAAATAAATCCCAAACAACTGTCTTAATTCATCCTTTCTTCTCACAGATGGGATCCACTTCCAGCTCCCATGTTAGCTCTAGCACTAACTAGGAGACTGACACAGCAACTACTGTGTCCTAAACTGACAGAATATATTTTAAAATGTTAACTGAAAAAATTAAGAGTGCATATTTTGTTAGTTTTATAGCATTTCTCATCATTTTGTGTATGGACTAATGAATGTAGTGTGATGTATTCTGCTAAGGGAAAGTGGTGCTGCACCAGGATGGGGATTCATCTGTATGTCATTGTAATGCTGGTATAATTGCTGCACACCAGAGCAACAGAGCTGTGTAACCCTCAGCACCTGATACAGCAGGGTCATTTGGTTAAGCTCAGAAGCTCATGAGAAACACATCGAGGTGTGAGTCAACACATGGTCTAAACACATGTGAAATAGGAAAAGTTTAAAATCAATTAAAAAAGGGAAGTCAGGAAAGACTTGCAGGACCTTCTTAGTGGAGGCCACCATACTAGTGCTTAGCCTAAGTAATTAATCCTATCTTCTTATGTGAATTACCCAACAAATGATTGCTTTCTATTCCTTAGAGAGTGTTTACTGTTCTCTCAGAATCTCTTCACACATGGGAAAATTTTTCCCAAGCAAAAGTGACACCCCTCACCCCCTTCAAGGGGGATTACCGTACTATGCCCTGTGGTTGTCTCTGGTCTGTTTGGCTTGTACTTACAGGATGCACCACACCTTGTGCATGCTTGTAGATTGCAGAGATAGTTTAGCAAGCTGTTTTTATATTTATACAAACGCATTTTCTTCAGAAACCTTTTTCAGAAGATTTTTAATAATTATTACACTTTCATATTTATTATATAATCTAGTTCTTTTCATATTAGAAAAAAAATATAACTGCTACTATGAGCTGTACCTCTGATCTAGAAATTTCTACCACCTATTAGTTCTGTATAGGCCAGAAACTAATCTTCTGTGCAGCTATATCCTGTTAAAATTGGCTTATGCTGCCACTGATTTAGAAGCTTTAGAACTGAGCTCTAAATACTGTATATTTCTCTACTTTTTCTCCTCAGCTGTAAATTTTAGAACATTTCAGTGGATTCAGCTTAATTATAAAGTATCCTGTCTTTTAAAGTATTTGGGGATTCTTAAAAAAAATGCATTTGTTCAGTTAGCTGAATAGTTTTGAGTAGAATATAGCCATACAAAAGAAAAAGAAAAAAAAAAACCTTTCTAAAGCTGTCAATAGGTTATTCAGTGCAAACACCATTTGCGAATAAGTCTATTTGCTGTGTTGAAAGCAAGCAAGTTCCTGTCCAGTTTCCAAGATCCTGTTGCCAACTATACAAGACCAGTTTTTCAGTCCATCCTCTAAATCTACTGACTATAAACATCCTTCAAAGGTAAACTTTTGTAAATTAATTGTTTCCTGTTTCATAAGGGAAACAGTGTTGCTTGGAGGGTAATGAAAGATACAGGTCAATGAGAGAAGCCAGTATTTCACATTAAGTTGACTGTTTGCTGTGGTAAATAAGCTATTATGTATTTGTTTATGTAAGCAGATTGTAGACTTGCAAGTTTTCTTTTGATATCTCACATGAGAATAAGTAGAATCAGAGACAACTCATTTATTTAAAAATAAGCAAAATAACAATAGCTCTTTTATCAGCTATTAGTAACAAAGGCACACAGAATCCAGTACAGAGGTAGGTAATTCATTTATCAATAACTGCATAACAGTTATTGCACTATAAAGTATGCGCGGAAGTGTTTAAAACCTCTAAATTCTTTCTATTGGAGATTAAATGATGATATTGTGCAAATATATGTTAATACACAAGAGCTGAATCAAGAAGTTCAAATATATAAATGGCTGACTGGAAAATAAAAATAAAACATTTCAGGTATATTACTTTGCCTTTTTCCTAAAACATTTGAAGATTTGAAGGTTTCTGAGAGCAGAACAAGCAAACCTGAGTTATGCACAGAACCATCCATATAATATGATCATAATATGACAGTGAAACTCTACTGGAGAGAAAAATCCATCCTGAAAAGAATTTAAGTGACATGATCATAAACTTGGTATCAAAAGTTGGCTTCCTTACAGCTACACCTTCAACAGTTCAGCATCTAATAAGAATTACAGGACATTACTTAGGAGTTTTATCTTCCTCAAAAGAGATGGTTAGCATTTCCAGACACAGGCAATCAATATCATAGATCAAGACAAATTTTGTATAGTAACTTAAAAGCAGTTAAATGATGGGAAAATAATTTTAAGGTTAAATAGATTTTTAGTGATAATTCTGATGTTATTTATTATTTCAGGCAAGCATATCTATTCATATTTCAGACTCAGCTTTCTGTATGCCTTGGATTTTAGATCCAGATCTTTAGTCAATTCTATTGAACTCTTAACCCTCCAATTTACTTCTTTTATTTTAAATGTTATTTCTCTTTTCATAAATCTCAAAGAAACATCTTTACTGTTAATACTTTGTTGTTGATGTTGGGGAGGCAGGTGCACTTTGCTTAAAGATTGACTCAAATCATAGTCAGAAAAGAGAATTTATAAAGGCTTAGATTCATAAACCTGGCAGCCAGTCAGTTCTATGACATTGTTCTCTCAAAAGCCTTTCTCTGTTTTTTTATTGAAACTTTGATTCAATATTATATTACATAAATTAAATGCTTTTAACATGTGAAATCTTTTTTTCCACAAAATTCTAGTTTTGGTTTCCTGGGGGAAAAATTTGGTTTCCTCCCCTGTTTGGCACCAAGGGATGCTGAACAGGCAGGATTGCTGCCTGATAAACACCCTGCTATGAGCATCTCCATGACAACATATATGGGGCCATGCATACCGAATGTGGGCAGCAGCAGCTCCGAGCTGGCCACCACATGCCTTGTGCCATCTTGTCTGAATGAGGGCTCCTCGAGAAACTCTCAACCAGGTTTGCGCAGGGAAATGGGAGATCACAGAATCACAGAATCATCTAGGGTGGAAAAGACCTTGAAGATCATCCAGACCAACCATTAACCTCG
>NW_020799095.1:69994499-70048448 GCF_003259725.1 Athene cunicularia
AGAGTTAGCCCTCCAGAAGTCTAAGGTGGCAGTTTTACTAACCCCCTCTCTTTGTTTCTCCAAGGATTGAAAACTCAGTCATCTCATGATCACTTCACCCTAGACGGCCTCTAACCTTTGCCTCCCCCACAATCTCTTCCCTGTTCACAAGCAGCAGGTGGTTGGCTCACTCACCAGCTGTGTGAGGAAGTTATCTTCCACACATTCCGGGAACCTCCTGGATCGTTCCCTCTCTGCTGTGTTGTGATCCCAGCAGTTACCCGGGAGGTTAAAGTCCCCCAGAAGAACAATGGCAAGTGACTGTACGATTTCTCCCAACTGTTTATAGAAGGCTTCATCCACCTCACCGCTTTGGTTGGGGGTCTATAGCAGACTCCCATAGCAAGATCTGCTTTATTGGCCCTTAACCTAATCCACACACTCTCAACCCCATTATCACTATACTTGATTTCTGAGCTGTCATATCATTCTCTTACATATAGGGCCACTGCACAACCTCTCCTACCCTGTATATCCCTCCTGAAGTGCTTGTAGCCATCAATTGCAGCACTCCAGTCGCGTGAAGCATCCCACCACGTTTCTGTTATAGCTACTATGTCATAGTTCTTGTGCTGCATCATGGCCTCAAGCTCCCCCTGTTTGTTGATCATACTGTGTGCATTGGTATAGGTGCACTTGAGATGAGCTAATGAATCCAACACCCTTTTGTGAGCGTGGGCCCCATTCCCTATCAGACCCTTCTCAGGTGCTTCCACAGTTCCTAAACATCTTTCCCTTCTCTCAAATGAAGTGGCAGAGGGAGAGCGCTCACCAGTCTACCATCCTTCAAGCTTTGGCATGCTTACCTTAATCTTGTTCTTAACATGCCCAGTTGTCTCCCCATTCCTCCTCATATCTAGTTTAAAGCCCTGTCAATAAGCCCCGCTAACTCCTGCCTCAGAATCCTTTTCCCTCTTTGGGACAGCTATACCACAGATATACCACAGGTGGTAGTGACTCACGGAAATAAACAATTTCCTACTTATCCTCTAGAACAGACTTGCTGCCTTCTTGTCTCTTATATTATTATTTACACCTGAACCAGTGTTTTATGTCACTCCAATATGGTGACATTTTAAGTTCTTTTTGGACAGCCACATGTAAGTCCACAAAGGAAGGGGTAAATCAAGCTCTAATTCTTCAAGCCCAACATTGTTCTTTCTTCTCATCCCATTAAAGTTGAAGTAAGAGAAGAAATGTTATTTTTTCCTTCAGTGTTTTTTTCTCCAGAGGCATTTTCACCAGATTAGCAGGTCAATCGCTGCATTTCTCTTCCTTATGGTGCCACTAATAACATTTTTAATAAAAAATTCAATGCTACAATGTTATAGTAGGCAGAATTTACATACTAAATCTGAAGTTTAAAACTTGATTAATTTTAAAATATTCTCAGTATTCTGGGAAGGACAATGGTCAGAACTGTTCCACAGATAAGGGAAAGGTATAACATTATTAAAGTATTTGGTTTTAAGCTTTAAAATGTTGTTTCAGGTATGACCTATGCTGTTTTTTACTGCAAAAGGGAATATTTGGGGAAAACAAAAGTAGATCAAAACAGGGAACTTAAAAATGAAACCCTTTTGAAGGTCTGCTGCTGTTGCTGGTAGCATAAACACTTTTGCTTACACATGCATATTTATTAGTTTCTTCTCCTGAATCCCAGCATGAAACAGACAATTTCTTTTTATCTGATATCAGTGAAAGTGATAACACTTACTGGTTTCATTGAATTTTCTAAATGTAGTATTTCCTCTCTATCTTTGAGGAAACTGTAATTAATATTTAGATGGATATAAAAATAATTGTGGGGTTTTTTTTTAATTTATTTGTGTGAGTCTATGATTGTGTATATATGAACACGTACCCATTATATATAGTCTATACAAATATAGAAAATGCAAAGGAAAGTTCCTTTTTTTAAGCTTTTTTGACATTTCAAATCGTATAGCTATGTATACTTAGCTAATGTTCTCAGTAGATTCCCCGAAGAAATTTCCACAATTTATATAGTGTTTTGCATCTAGGAACTCTGTAAAATTATGTAAGCGTCTGTTCCTGCAGATGCTTTTGGAGACATGTGTCGAGCACTCAGATTGAATGCAGTTACAGTATGCAGATGCTAAAAATTACGGACATGTTAAATCCTCTCCAGATAAGAGGTAAAGATTGATGTTTTATTTGTTTTCCAAGACCAATATATACATGCAGAATATAGAATTAGTGATGGCTTAGTGACGTTGGTTTCGAGACAATAAACTAACGTCCTTGCCATTGCTCTGTTACTAAATATTGGGCTGATGGCCTTTCTTGCATGAATGAGAATAGAACATACAAAGAAATTAATTCAAATATCTGCCCCTTGTTCCAGTTGCAGGTAGCTAGGAGCCCATCCAAATAGCAGGTATTTTTTAAGCAGCAAAGAACCTGAAATTCTGTTGTTTTTTCAGTCCTCACAACAGGGTTTGTTTTCAGGCAGATGGGACAGACAACTTTTATTCAACCTCATGAATCTTGTTGAAAATGCAAGCAGAATTTTAAACTGCTGTTTACTATGGATTTGGAGATTTTTGAGATGTATAGTTGATAACGTAACTCTCCTGTAAAATCACAAACCAGTTCTGTACCTGATTAAAAACATGGAAAGAAAATGAGGAGTTAAAAATATAGGCATTAAATCAACATATGGAAATGTGTGAAGCTGGTTAAAAAAAATAAAAAAAGGATGGGATGAAATGTAGGAAGAATACTAAAGGGACATAAAGTTGAAATCAGATAACATATTGACAAGGGATTTTAATATGACCTGTACTGAAAAAAGGCAATTATGATTTTTAGGAATTAGAGAAGAAATAAAACTTTTTTTTAACCGCAAAACTTCTATTGCAACTGAGTTGTCTTAAATTTTTTGCAGTATCCTACCAGGATATTATTCATAAAATGGATTCAGGTTCGGAAAAAAAACAATGAAAGTTGCTGGGAAGAGTAATGGATAATATCCAGAAGGAAAAAAAAACAAAAAACATCCAACATGGAGCAAAATGTATTTCATTTAATTCTAACAAGCTCATACATACATACATAATTAGCATACACAATTCAAATAATTAGATGCTTTAGCAGATAAAAAATTGTTTTAGGTAATCTGGCCTTTATCATAGGAATACTTGTGCAGAGGGAACTACAGTACCATTTTTTTCTACAAGAATCGTGACCCAGTAGAAAGAACAATATTCTAAGAGGTATTTGGAACTCAATTTAATTTTATGTCATCATTCATTCTCTACTGCCATGCCATATTTTACTTTATACAATCTCTATATGGAACTGCCTGTGGAATGACATGGGCTTTTCTTCACAACCTTTATTCATCTCGAAATTTCCTCCCCAGAAGAGGTAAGAATTATTATCTCCATCTGACATATGGAGAAATGAGGCACAAGACAAAGTAAAAATCATTTAAACATCCACTGATTTTGAATCTTAATCTGAAAGCCAAATGTTTCATTTTTTCTAATAATTTGCCATTTTGAATAGCATTTAATAGCTTTGAGCCACCTCAGTGATAGCCATGGGTACTCACCAAGCTCTGTCAATTCTGCATTTTGATTATTTAAAAAGAAAGGCAACAAAATGATGGCCAGTTTTGTAAAATATTACTGGGGAAAAACGTTGTTTACTATTACACAGAAATTTTGAACGAAAAGACAGCACCTACTTCTCCAGGACAAAGTACAACTGCCCATGGCTATAATGCATTTTCTCTCTTTTCTGGAGTCTTTTTTTCAGCATCTTCCCACTGTAAATAAATACCTCAATGAGCAGTTACTGCTTTATTCCTTGAAGGTGGCCCATTCTATGTGTAGAGTTGTGAAAAATCTGCAGAGAACTGGCTACTGAATCCTAAGGAAAATCCTAGGAAAAATGGCGATTAGAATTGGACAGGCAATTTTAATTCTGGTTGTCTAAAAATGTGTAATCCTTGTTTTTGTATTTTTTTTTTTTCATATCTCTTCTAAAAATGGTAGGTTTTGCTGTACTGTAGAAAATCAAGCATTTGAAAATTTAAGCCAGTATAAGAACCATGAGAGATTTATGGGACTGACAGTTCCTGCCTTAGGTGGGGAATGCTGATGCTCACAGATCATAATTTCCAGTTTACAGTCAGATATTTTTGTCTTTAGGAGTACTGTTAATTGAAGCCTCTTTCTACTCCTTCTTACATTCAGTTTTGCTTCCTGCTTTCATGCTGGTCTAGTTGGTTTTCAAGAGGCAGAAGCACAAGAAACATGGGAAGAGAGACCTCAATCCCATGACAGCTCTAAACCAGCACCCTCCTCATGTTCCCACTGTGTACAAATGTATATTCATATAGTTTTCACTCGTGCTGGCAATGGCACAGACATTTGTGGGTTTGCTGGAAATAAATACTGCTAAAAAGCTCTTGGCTGGTTGAGCTGCACCCAGACTGATGTGGGAAGGATGGCAAGAATGCACAGCAGAGCCTGGGAGAAAGGGAGGGACCGTGAGACCTCAGCTTCTGTTCATCCTGCCATGCAATTACAATGCACACTTTCCAGTACCCGCTTGCTGGCTGGCACAACCAAGGCTGACAGCTGACAGCGCAGCAGTTTCTGAAAAGTATCTTTTCTGGTATGTGCAGAGGACCAAGGAGAGGTGAAGCAAGTCCTGCGTAGGCAGTCTGCAGAGGTAGAGCCTTAGCAAGGGTCTACTGCAGAAATGCTCTTCTTGGGTACTGTTTTCCAGAGGAACTGCAAAAGGTACATCCCTGAAAAACTGGCAACTGTAAGTATTAATAAGATGAGGTAAATATCTGTGATGGGAAGATTCAACCTGCATGTATGAAATTTAACAAAATTATAATCAGCTGAAAATTGATGCAAATACTGAAGAATGACATGCAAGATTAAGTAGAAGTGAGCTAATACATCATAAATTGAACAGCGATGTAGAGAAAATATATAAATTCTGCAAATGAAGCTGAACCTTAAATATTAGAGAAGATTATGTATCCATATTTTTTCAAGAAAAGAAAGAGTATTAGGATAATCTATTTAATATCAAGGCATATGACACTATTTTGACCTTACAAGTGAGTCTATGATGCGATTCTTATGATTTACAAAGAGTACATAGAGAAATTCAGCATTGTTCAGTCTTTCACCTTTGATACAGTTCTAACACTGCCAGGTACACTGTTATTCTAAGTGACATTATGGTGTGAGTCTTCTGCTGCTGCTGGGGCATGGCATGATACATGTGCTACCTCTGCAGCACTCAATATGCCTGGAACTGCTTTGGGAATGGTTGTTATAATCATACTCATGATGCATCAGATTAATTTTGAGATTAGTCAGAATTTCTTCCTGGGAGACCCTGAATGATTAAATTAGTAGTTATCTGAAATATTCACAAGTCTCTTGGCTTCTGATTTCTAATACCAAAACTTGTTTATTATGGACAGAGTACTCTATTGTTAATAATCTACATTCATGGAAGTCTAAAAGGACTAGAAGACATGAAGGAAA
This sequence comes from Athene cunicularia, assembly GCF_003259725.1. Lineage (NCBI taxonomy): Eukaryota > Metazoa > Chordata > Aves > Strigiformes > Strigidae > Athene > Athene cunicularia. The sequence continues at coordinate 70,000,085 of NW_020799095.1, forward strand.
TAATAGGCAGAATTCACTTCCAAGTTGCATCAATATAAACATGAGTTTCAAAAGTGCGAGGCTAGTTTAAGAGTTGTCCTCTTTTTTTTTTTCTTTTTTTTCTTTTTTTTTAATAACAATGTCACCACATGTCACAAAAGTCTTTAATGCTGTATGCCCAAATGTGCATTTATCCCAGTTCACTATCATGAAAATTTGTTAATGTAGAGTATCTTATGCTTTGATGTTCTGAACATCACCCATTGAGGGATTGTTCCTGGAGAAGGACCTGAAGCCTTGAAGTTTGATTAATCAGTGGCAATTTGGCAGTTTTTCACCTAAAGTTTTGGTTTTGTTTATAGTATGAAGATAAGACTGTCAAGAGAATTTCTATAAAATGAAAGTTTGCCACCTTCCATGTATCTTTTGAGCTAACAAAATATTAACCTTAGCATGTTTATAGCTCTACATAAGAACATCTCTGGCTATCACTGTCAACATATGTACAACTTGCCTGGAACAGTATGAAAACGCTGTAAAAAAAAGAAGAAATAGCCTACTGTAGACACAGCAACTGACTCCAGCTGTTACTAACAAGAGCCCTTATTACACATTGCTAATAGGTGGTCTTCATTATGTTTCTGAAAAATTCTAAGATTATGTTGAACTGTGATGTCCATCCTATTTTGATATTAGTATTCATTGCATGGCTAGTTGGTTTTTTTTGGCAACCAACAGAAGAAAATTTTTGAAATTTTGTACCCATCAGTGCTCAGAGATGATGATTATTTAAAAGGCTTACTCTTTGAATTGGTAGAAAATTCTGAGAATTTATAAAAATACATGATCTTTGCCCCACATACCACATAAGATATTCCTCATCTGCATCTGCCAGAGATAATATCATATATTTTGCATTAAATTATAAAATCACAAATTCTAAAACATTATTTTCCAGCACTCCAAGAAGATACACAAGTATTTGTGCAATAGTACAATCTTCATTGATTTCTCATTTCTTCTACACTGAATAGTGTCAGTCCTCCTAAAACAGTGTTTTCTTATTTCATCTGCTAATAACAGCACGTCTCCTGATATTTGATATGATTTTACAACAGCTGAAATCACTATATGACATTTTCCTTCCCCAAATTAGGTTACTATGCTAGGTAGGGTGATTGTCATGCATTTTCTCTAAAAATTCATCAGGATGGGATGGAGAACATAATTTTTAACTGTGTTACAAGAGATATTCTTGGTTTTCAACTGTTAATTTTCCATGCAATTGAATCAAGACATTTCCAACAACTATCAAAATTGCATACACATTACATTGACTTTGTATTGCCTAGAAGCAATGCAGTAGATTGTTACCTGTTTAAGTAATAGCTAACTTATTGATCACATCAATATCCTTCTGTGAAAGATGTGTAAAAATCACCTCAGAGATGTAATATATTAAATGTGCAAATTGTTAGTATGTTGGCTACTGGCTACCAGAATCAGACCATGCCCAAGTTAGGAAGGTTTTCTTTTCTTCAAGTTTGTTCCCCTTTGTATTGTCAGAAAGTTCAAATAAGACACAGTTTCTGAAGAATCTGGTGAAAAGTGTCAAATTTGAATTGCCCACTTGATCACATTGAAGGGCATCTGAGTGGCATACTAGAGATGTAACTTGCAGTGTTACTTGTGATTATTTTAAATTTTAAATTACTTGTGGACATATACTGTGAATGGTTATGAACACCTAGTAGAAATTTCTATAATAACTTTGGTATTTTCAATTTAGCATACTACTTTTTAATATATTTTCTTATTTAGGCTCCACAATATTATTTTTAAAAAAATATCGATACAGCATTTTGAAACAATTGCACAAATGTATGTAGAAAATTATTCCTAACTACTGTTATTCTCAGAATCTTGACTGTCAGGTGTCTAACATGACAAGTGAATACTGCAAAGTCCTAGCATAAGATTTTAAGATGAATCAGTGGGAAAAAACTTAAATAGGTGTTCTGTAATCTTTACAGATAGTGAACTTATAGTGCAGATATCTGCTGGGAAGACAACACAACAGAGAGAGAACAATCCAGGAGGTTCCCAGTATGTGTGGAGGATAACTTCCTCACACAGCTGGTGAGTGAGCCAACCACCTGCTGCTTGTGAACAGGGAAGAGATTGTGGGGGAGATAAAGATTAGAGGCCGTCTAGGGTGAAGTGATCATGAGATGATTGAGTTTTCAATCCTTGGAGAAACAAAGAAAAATAGAGGGGTTAGTAAAACTGCCACCTTAGACTTCCACTGGGCTAACTCCGACCTGTTCAACAGACTGATTAACAAAATCCCTTGGGAGGCTGCCTTGAAGGATATGTGAGTCCAGGAAGGCTGGACATACTTCAAGAGGGATGTCTTAAAGGCACAGGAGAGGCAGTTCCCGTGTGTTGAATAACAAGCAGGTGGGGAAGGAGACTGGCCTGGCTAAACAGGGACCTTTGGCTGGATCCCAAGAACAAAAGGAGAATCTATTGCCTTTGGAAGAGGGGGCAGGTCTCTCACAAAGACTATAAAGATGTAGTGAAGCTATGCAGGGAGAACATTAGGAAAGCCAAAGCACAGATAGAGCTCAACCTGGCTGCAGCTGTAAAGAATAACAAAAAATGTTTCTATAAATTCTTTAACAGCAAAAGGAGGATTAGAGAAAATCTCCCTCCCTTACTGGATGCAGAGGGAAACCTGGTAACTAAGGATGAGGAAAAGGCTGAGGTGCTCAACTTTGCCTCAGTCTTTAGCAGTGGAACTGGCTGTTCCCTGGACACCCAGCTTCATGAGCTGGGAGATGGGGAGGGGACGCAGACTGAGGTCAGCACAGTTGAAGAGGAGGTGGTCAGAGACCTGCTACACTGCTTGGATGCACACAAGTCTGTGGGACCAGATGGGTTACACCCAAGGGTGCTGAAAGAGTTGGCAGATGTGCTCGCCAAGCCACTGTCCATGATTTACCTGAAATCATGACTAACTGGGGAGGTCCCACTGGACTGTTGCAGAGAGCTGGGTGTTGGTCTCTTTTCTCAAGTAACTGTGTGATTCTGTTTGATTCTGTGTGAACTTGTTACCTCAGAGCGTAAAACATTTCAGAGCTACGGTGTATGGACCAGAAGATGCTGAGCTGTCACCTGGGAGCATAAATTTTCACAAAAATAGTATTTTATTTTAAAAGCTAAAAGCATAACCAAAATTTTGTCTTTTCTGCTTACTTTAGAGCTTTCACTATTACCAAGAAAAAAATTATTTAAAAAAGGTTTTATTTTTCATGCTTGAAGTGAAAACTACACAAACTATAGCAATAAAACAAATTCATCAGCAAAACATGTACCACATAGCCATACTGCCAACAAAATATAATACTTTGGGCCAGTGCACTAAAAAATTAATAATCTTTATATAAGTTTTCCTCTTTTTAAAATAAATTGAAACAGAAAATTGGAAGTATTTAATATAAAGTAAGAGAACAGAGTCACAGCAGATACTGCAATTATTCTATCTTGATGTTTTTGACTTACTTTTACTTGGAAGACAGAGAGGATAAGGTGGGGAACGAGAGAACAGTAGGAGAGTGAAGCAGCAGTGCGAAAAGTGGGAGGGAGGAGAGTTTGTAAGGAGCCACGGAATTGTGGTTTTCTAGATCCATCTCTTTTTAAAAGTTCTTACTACATCTTATAAAATCAGTGTTTCCTGCTTTGGCAGAGCTTTCATCTTAGAATATGCATCTGTATGCTGTCTTCTTGTTTCCCTCAATGACATTTGGTGAAACAGGGATATACAACAGTGAGGTACTTCCCTTAGCAACTCTCAGTGTACCAGTAAAGACTATTTTATCATTCACTTTCAATGCAATAAGCTTTTCTTTACCTCAACTGTAGATTGTTCTGTGATACTCTGAGAGAAACTCATAGGTCATACTTTCTCATTCCCCCGTTTTTAAATATTCTTAAGAGCATAGAGTTTTCGGTTGGAAAAGACCTTTAAGATCATCCAGGCCAACCATAAAACTAACACTACCAAGTCCAACATTAAACCATGTCCCTAAGCACCACACATCTTTTAAATACCTCCAAGGATGGTGATTCAACCACTTTCCTAGGCAACCTGTTCCAATGCTTGACAACAATTTCAGTGAAGAAATTTTTCCTGATATCCAATCTAAACCTCCCCTGGTGCAACTCAATGCCATTTCCTCTCATCCTATCACTCGTTACTTGAGAAAAGAGACCGACACCCAGCTCTCTGCAACCTCCTTTCAGGTAGTTGTAGAGAGCAAGCCCCCTTTTCTCCAGACTAAACACCCCCAGTTCACTCAGCCATCCTCATAAGACATGAACTCCAGACCCTTCACCAGTTTTGTTGCCCTTCTCTGGACACACTCCAGCACCTCAATGTCTTTCCTGTACTGAGGAGCCCCAACCTGAGCACAATAGTCAAGGTGCGGCCTCACCAGTGCCTAGTACAGGGGGATGATCCCTTCCCTGTCCCTTCTGGCCACGCTATTGCTGACACAAGCCAGGATGCTGTTGGCCTTCTTGGCCCCCTGGGCACACTGCCAGCTCCTATTCAGCTGGCTGTTGAGCAACACCACCAGGTTCTTTTCTAATGAGCAGCTTTCCAGCCACTCCTCCCCAAGCTTGTAGCATTGCATGGGGTTCTTGTGATCCAAGTGCAGCATCCGGCACTTAGACTTGTTGAACCTCACACAGTGGCCTCATCCCATTGATCAAGGCTGTCCAGATCCCACTATAGAGCCCTCCTTCCCTTGAGCAGATCAACACTTCAGCCCAACTTGGTGTCTTTAAATTTACCGAGAGTGCACTCGATCTCCTCGTCCAGATCATTGATAAAGATGTTAAACAGAACTGGCCCCAATACCAAGTCCTGAGGAACACTACTCATGGCCAGCCGCTAACTGGTTTTAATGCCATTCACCACAACTCTTTGGGTCCAGCCTGGTTTTTACCCAGTGAAAAGCACTCCCATTCAAGCCACAGGCAGCCAGTTTCTCCAGGAGAATGCTGTGGGAAACAGTGTCAAAGGCTTTACTAAAGTCCAGGTAAACAACATCCACAGCCTTTCCCTCATTCACTAAACAGGTCACCTTGTCATAGAAAGACATCAGGTTACTCAAGGTGCGTGATCATATAATCAATAATTTACCAAATACTTTCTTACAGCAACACAAGTAGTGACACAAAAACAGTCCAAGAATGCCTGTGTCATTCATGGCTCTCTCAGTGACCTACTGTTATAGTGACATCTTAGAAGTAGCTTTATCTATGCAGTGATCACGCTGCTATCATGAAGCTGCTATCATGAAGTTTTGACCCAAAGCTACACTTTTATTTGGATAAGTCACCAATGTCCATTTTGCACAATCCGTTTTACTAAGCGGATACAATATGTGCTGGGAGAAGTACATTATAGTGATGAGTAACAGGATGGAATCTTAAATATTTTGTTTTGGAGGTTTTTTTGTAAATACTAGCTTTGAAACTTGTGCATCATTTATTGTTGGCCTCATCCTGGTGCTTTTATAGCAGGTGTTACCTTGCTTTATGAATGTTCTGGAATTAGATGGGATAAGACAATTATCAGCATAGAACAGCCATGCTAACACTCCTTTGTGTAGGAGGAAGAGTTGCTTTGGGAGAATAATGTACTCCCACAGGAATTAAAGATTGTTGTAAACATTATCCGTTTCATCTAAACAGATAAAATAGTTTAGAGATGAGGGCACATCTTTGGTTGTGTTTTTTCTAACATAAGCACACACAACATAGTTTGCATATTAATAAAAAAAAAAAAATCAGCATTATACTCTAGCAGTGAAGAAATGTGACTGCATTTTGGGCTGTATTAGCAAGTAATTAGAAAGTCAAGGGAAGCAATTCTTCCCCCCTGGCATTTATAAGACCATATCCAGAGTATCATGCCTGCTTTTGGGCTCCACAGTACAACACAGTCAGTGACATACTGTCAGAGAAGGCCACCATGATAAGAGGGCTGAAGCACAGTAGGAGAGACAGAAAGAGGAGGATTTGTTCAGTCTGAAGAAGGAAAGGCTGAGGGGACACCTTATTGCTGTATAGAGGTACTTAATGGGGATGCTACAGAGAAAGCAGAGCCAGACTCCTCCAGAAAGTACACAGTGGTAAGACAAGAGGCACCAAAACCAAGATGGAGCTTAGTAAAGTTTGGTTAGAGACCAAGGAAAAAATAATTCACTGTGAGTGTGGTCTGACACTGTCACATATTGCCCATAAAGATTATTGGATATCTATCATAGAGATATTAAAAAATGAACATAACAAGACCCTAAGCACCTGGTCTACCTCAACCTACTTAGAGCAGGATAGTAGTGTAGATGACCTTCACAAGTAGTTTTTGACATGTAAGTCTTACACATCAATGATTCTATAAAAAAATCAAACTCCAGATTAAATAAAATATGCCAGTATATGAAAAGGAGGTGAGAAAGAGAACACTTCTGAATTTTGCATCCAGATTATCTGATCAGTGTAGCAGATGCCAGTATTTGGATCACAAGGGGAAATATAAAACCATTAATTTATATAAAAATGTAGTAGTAGATATGTTTAAGAATTTTTTTTCATTATTATCAAACTAGCCAAGGAAATAATTGGTTATTTGGTGCATCTTAGATGTTTTCATTGTAATTATGCTTGTCATCGAAGTACAATTACATTGCAAGTGATGCTCTCAGGTTAAGGTGTTCCATGGCTGCTGTACTGGCATAGTATTTCATCTTATCTGTCAGCCACAGCATGTGATATGTTAAGACATGACATAAAGATGTCCAACAAAAAAAAAAAAAAAAAAAAAAAAAGAAAAAAAGAAAAAAGCGAGTCATCCACTCTGAAATCATTTCTGTAGCGCAAAATATTTTTTTGCTTCTAATTCAAGCCTCAGAACCAAACACAACTTATCAGTTGTCAGTCATTATTTGTGTTAATGCAAATATATTAGTTCCCAAAAGAAACATAAGGCTCCAGAAGTACCGTTTTTGTTATATGCAGTTGTTTCCTTGGGTTTTTGATATAACATGATTAGACTTCCTACATAAAACAAAAGTGTATTTCTAAAATTGTCTGTTTTAACAGCATACTTAAATATTAAATTTCTTTCTATCATGGTGGCTATTATGGCAGTAGAAGATACTCCTGTACATTACATCCTAAACCTAGCAGATCAAGTCAGACTAATTGAAATCAAAATACATCCTAAAAAATAATGGAATTGGAAGCAGCTTCCCTGAAAACAACAAATAGCTTTTGAAGAAAAAATGTCAATATTTTCCCTCTTATATAATACCCATGCTCACAGTGTCGAAGCATCTCACATATGTTGATATGTTTAAACTCACATTTTCAGAAATAATTTTAATGGATATTGTTTCTTTGCTTCTTGATCAACTATCCCCAGTCTACAGAAGTTCTTAAATTCATAGTTACAGTAGTAACAGTATTTGATTTCCACTTTCTGAATTGGATTTCCACTGGATTTCCACTTTCTGAAAACTTGCGATGTAAGAACCTATGCAATTTTTTTTGTGTGAATAAAGTTATTAGGAATTGTTGAGACATTATTTATATTACTTATATTACAATATTACTTATATTTTGGTAAATGCACATCCTGTACAATTAATTGGTGTTTTGCATTACCCCATTTCAGATGTTTAAATTTTTGTCCTTGAATATAATTGCAGCTGTAGGCTAAAGGAGAACCAAATACTTCTATTACATCACAGACAATCTCCAACCAGAATGACATAAAGTATCAGAGAGAGGAAGAAATTGTCAAATAACTTCTCTGGATAAATTTGAAATGCATGCAACCTAAGGTTACATGTGTGAAAGTTTAAATAGTTCTTCTATCCAAGAATCAAGTATGGTCATAATAAAAGACTGGCATCATTGTACTTAAAATTTTAAATTTAAGGACTTTTTTTTTTTTTTTTAAACCAAGACATCTAGGTGATTTACTAAACAGTGGAGGATTATAATCCTGTATTGTTATAAAATCTGTTTGGGATAAATTTAAAGAATGATAATTTGTGTTACACAGCCATATACTGTCTCACAGTTCTTATTCTTGACATACTTGCATATGTTCTAAGGAGTAGATGAAAAAATTCATCCTTTTATGATGATCCACCAGTGTAATCTAATCTTTTCCAGTCATATGTCCCACAATGAAATTATGTACTTCGCTTTTAAGTGTAGCTTCAGTGAGATTATTTGGGGCTCTATAACAAGACAATTCATTGAGTTTCCCTGATATGTTTGTAGTATGTACTGTACTGTGCTCCTATTGACATGTACCATACAAGATATACCAGGTTCTAAGAAGCATGGTACAACCAACCTGTTCTTATTTTTATATTTTTGAGATTAATTACTTTTGTATGAAACAGATTGGAAAATCTATCCTGTGTATATATTGTAACATGAATTTATTTTTCTGCAATAAATATGTTTGATTACTCTGGCAAAACTGCACCTTAAATGCAGGAAAAACTTCCTCTCATTTTTCAACTTTCAACATTCTCTTTTTCTTTTTGAAATTTATGTGAAAATACCAGTCTTCCTCTGTCCTTTCTTCCTCTGACTTTTGAATGATTTATAATGATAAAGATTAAAAGACAGTGAAGAACAGAATTATGTATAAATTTTTATTCATTGAAGGTTTTGTCTTATAATTTGTTTCGTGTTTTCCAGATGAAATTTCAGCATTTAGACTTAGATTTAGTGAATTGTGCTTCCTACAGTCCTGTGTTTTCTTACCTGGTGGAGTTTAGGATATCTGGATCCTTCCTAGTTATGTCTGGGTCATCTTTGGGACCTATTGACTCAGGAGATGTTCCATTTTTTAATTTGACAATGCTTAGCCAGGGAGACCAACCAATTCCTTGGATAGCTTTGGGGAAAGAGCTCTGTGTTGTTTTGCTCTTCTGCTATGGGGTTTTCCAATCACTTGCAGAGGCACAGATATAACAGCACTTCCTCTTCTTTTAAAATTTAATCTTCAAAGACTCATCTTTCCAGAATGATCCCATTAAGTGATCCAGGAAAGAGAATTACATTGCTTGTGAAAATGCTAATGGGGAAAACTGAGACATCACTACAAAATATGACTGAGATGAGAGGAATTTACAAGAGTGATTCTTAAAGCTATCATTGTTGATGTAAGACAGGTGTTTTTTTTCTCAAGAAAAAAAAAAAATTAACAGCAATGAAATGTGATGGGTTGACCTCGGCTGGCTGCCAGGTCCCAACTTGGCTGCTCTTCTTACTCTCCTTCCTCAGCAAGATAGGGGCAGAAAATAAGATGAAAAACACATGATCAAGATAAAGGCAGTTTAATTAAGGAAAGTAAAGGCCGCATGTGGAAGCAAAATAAATTCACGTAGAGCAAAAGGACTTAATCTCTATTTCCCATCAATAGGTGATGTCCAGCCACTTCCTGAGAAATAGAGCTTCAGTGTGTATAATGGTTGCTTTGGAAGACAAATGCCTCTATAGCAAATGCTCCTCTCCCTCTCCCAGATACTGACTGATAAAATACGGACTTTAAGGAAATAGTTTCATTGAATCTTCTTTTCAAACAAACAAATCAGCATCAAAAAGTCTTTGACACTCCCAACAGCCACTAAAAAAATCTGCCTCCTTTCTCTTAGCTTTTATTGCTGAGCATGACATCATATGGTATGAACTGTCCCTTCAGTCAGTTTGGGTTTGTTGTCCTGCCTGTTCCCCCTCTCAACCTCTTGCCCATCCCCAGGCTATTGGCTTCTGAGGAGGGGTTACAGAGATTATCTTGATGCTGTGCCAGCACTGCGCAGCAGTACCAAAACATTGGCATGTTATCAACATCATTTTAGCTATAAGTAGAAAGCACAGCACTATGGTGAAATTTAACTCGATATCAGCCATATCCAATGCAGAAAGTTTGGAAATTCATTGTTTATGGAGAAAATGAGACTGAGACTAATATACCAGGATGTTAGTTATCAATTGCTTTTATAAGTTCATCTCTTGCGTAGACAAACAAAGTTACCTCATGTCTATCCATTGAGTACTGATACCATATAATTTTTTAAGCAGTTAAATTTCATCACATTATTCTTTTATCTCCATCCATCCACTGCTCCCTTTCTTTTCACTATAAAGCATACAAGCCTCTCACCTTCACTGTGAGGTGGGATAGTCCATCTTCCACCCTTCCTGTCGTCCGTAATTTAGTAACAAGTATATTTCTGCAGACCACCAGTTTATGCTGACAGTTTCCATCATGCACCTCAGATAAGCAGAGTCAGGCTTTTTCTATTGCTGCCCATCAGCCTACCTACAAATACATGAACAGTTTTTAAATGGTTTCATCTTGAATGTCTCCTTAAGTTTTTCTTGTCGTGTGTCGCCTACATGAAGTTGCTAATAGTCTTAATGGTTGTCATGCTCTTTTACCTACCACAGTGGTTCCTGTAGTTTCTTTGCTTCCTTGAAGATCATATTCCATGAGTTAATAAATTTGAAATTTCTTTTAAGACCATTTTAAATCTCTGTTTGTACAGCACCAAGCTCAGTGGAGTAGTGGTCTCTGAATGGGACTGTGTGCTATCCTGATAGTTTACTGATAAGTGACAACCCACATGATTTACAACTGAAGGGTGATGGTGGGGGTATTTTGTTTTGTTTTGTTTTCTTTTTCCTGTTCAACTAGATGTGACTAAGCATTAAAAGCTTTAGAGAGTTTTAAAATGTATAAATAGAATTAAAGACAGCTTTTGTTATAAGAAATAATAATGTTTAAAACTGATTTATATTAGAAATTAATAAAGAAAATAATAAAGACGGATTAAGATAAGCCATCATCCACGATTCATCTGTGAACCTCTTTTTTCTTATCACTACTTAGTGTTTTTGTATGCAGAAAGAGCACACAGTTTTCAGTGGAAATCCAAAGTATGGAAAACTTTTTAAATAAGAAAAACAGTGTGCAAGTCGTTCCTGCTTAGTTTTGTAGAACCAGGTTCTTCTGCCATTCTGGGTTGCTTATAAGCACCATATATTATTTTGTAGTGTGGTGTCTGAGCATGTAAGGAAGGGAAGTTTGAAGTAATTGTTGTTTGGAACATCTATTTTTGTTAGTCAATCCTGAAAATTGGCTTTGTGTCAGCATTCAAAAACTGCTATTAACAACTGTATAGTTTTCATTGCTCATGTACTGAGGGAATGTAGTTAGTCTGCATATTTTATAAACTGAAAAAAAAAAAAAAAAAATAGAATCAGGAAGAAGTCCATGTTTCTAGAGGCATTGCCAAAGGCTTCCCAGCCTGAAGCCAGTAAAATCCAAACCAAAACAATTTTTGAGACATTTTAATCTCAGTATAACATGGTCATTATCAGCCTGAGGAATGCTGAGTGAGAGATTATGTTTACTAACTTGAGATCTAATTAAAAAGCTGTGTGATGAAAGAAATGAAGAATATTTCATATAATAAAATTCTATAAGCTAAATCTAAGATGTTGACAGAATTTGGACTAAGAATAAAGATGTGAAACTGTACTTTCTTTGAATACAGTGTTCCAGCTAAAGGCAGACATATAAAAGCGTTCCAGTCTGTGGCAGACATATAAACCCCATAATTTTACATGAAAATATATATAGCCATTTCCCTTATGACCTACCCACCTCCAGCAGGGTAAACTATTTGCTTTTTTTGAAAACAAGTAATTTTTGAAGAATTACCTTTATACTCAGATCAGGAAATGTTGTGTTTGTTGTTGCAGCAACCTAAGGTCTCAGAAGATTATCATCATTTTAATGAGCTGAAAATTTGCCTTTTACTAATACATTAGAATAAGGCTTCATTTTTTTTTTTTTTAATAACCTTAATCAATTGAACATTTTAACTTTTTCCCACTCAAACTCTACCTATTTTGTTATTTTTCAAAGACTGTTCATTTGTGAGCATAGAAGACTCTTGTAATCTGTTTCATGAATGCTCCAGTCTTTCCAGTCTTTTTGAGTCTTTTTTTTTTATCTTTTTTTTTTTTTCCTTTTTTAAAAGAATTTTTCTCTTTCACTGTGATTTTTATCTTTCTCAGTTTCAAGTAGGTGCACCTGGTGGTTGCATACATTTCCTGATGTGCATTAGTTTTTGTTTTCCTCAAGTTCCATCATTACACTCCTATGAGGTGAGACAAGATTAACAGTATAACTCCATAATTCATATATGAAAGGACTTCATTTTCTCTTTGTTTAAAAGAAACAAATTTTGAATATTTTTCAATGTTTATAAGATACAGTTTTGTTAAATCAATATTAATATATATTTTGTAAATAACATATATAACCAGCATGTGTTGTGAAAAGAGTAAATTGATGGAAAAATTCATTGGTATTAGTGTTAGATGAGATGCATGGTAGAAACATAATTTTATCTAAAATAGATTAAAAATAAACCTTTATTTAAATTAATTTCAGAGCAGAACTTTTGATAACTTAAGGAGGTTTTTAGTTTCTCTTAGATCTGTTTCAAAAGGACAGTAGTTGAGATTTGAGACTATACCTAGATAGTTCTGCCATATTACTGAAAGAATAGTAAGAATACTATCTTTAACAAATAAGTTTGTAAGGTGTTATATATTGATTTCATGTGCCATTTTAAATGTCACAGTATTGTTGTTATATCACTTTAAGTTGACTTTTCACTTTCACAAAAGACTTATGTAAGAACCTATCTACCTTAGGTCTAAATGGCAATAAAATTTTAGCCTATTTACATAGATGATTGTCTTTAATATGTATGCTGTCACTTTCAAAGCACCTACAATTCTTGGAAAATTTAATAGTGGAAAAATGTTGGAGTTTATAAATCTATTGATTCAATGCTCTGGAAAGAAATAGAAAGATGGCAGCAAGAAGAAAGCAGCAGGTGCCTGTAATATTTTTCAAAACTTCAGCTTGTCTCAAAAGAAAGAGGAATAAAATCATTAATAGAACAACCACTTAATGTTGGTCAGAAAGAGTATTTATTATTTTGGACACTGGACAGATCAGTCCTGGATAGATTTTCTCAATATTCATTATATCTTCCTCTGAGTCTTACTTCAGGGCATTCAGGTATTCCTTTTAGTAACTTGGAAGAGAGAAGAAAGTCCATCTGGTGTTACTCCATCCCAAACTTTATACCTTAGGGAGGATGTTTAGTGGCTGTCAGGAGTGTCAAAGATTTTTTTTATCCTAATTTGTTTGTTTGAAAAGCAGATTCAGTTAAACTATTTTCTTAAAGTGCATACTTTACCAGTTAGTATCTACTTTCTAAAACACCTTAACTCTCTAGCACTAAGAATCACTCACTGAATCATTTCACACACAGAAAACCCTTGCCAACTTCAGAATTTTGCAAACCTATATCTAATCCATATTGCTATTATTTTCTTTATTAATGGACGATAGCTGATATTGAGGCTGAACTGTTAAGAACTAATGTCTTTAACATATTTGATAATTCACAGATACCCATACTGAATCAGTATGACAGTGCTTCTTCATTTTCTAATTCCATGATATTCAGGTTTTTGAAGAGCAAGTGTAGGTTGGAAACCTGCCCAAATATAAGAAAGATAGAAAGTGTTAATATCCCATGGCAGAAATAAAACTTTTTTTCCCTACTTAAATGTTGCTACTTAACATTTTATGAAATGTAATAGCCTATGTTGCCCAGGTGGCTTTCTCCCCTGGTATCTTGATTAAATATTTACTTTGTTTAAGAGTCAACAGAGGACAGAGAAATCTCTGAAAATACATTTTTAAACATTCTCTAAAGGTTCATATTAAAAAGGAATTTTAAATAGAACTCTGTAAAATGCATTTTATTTGCATGGAAATATATTTCATATCATGTTTCTTGAAAATTTAGGTGGTTGCATAAGTTTAGTTTTTGAATTATTCATTTACAGATATTTGCTATGTACAAATATGAAGAAAAAAACCCAACCAACCAAACAAGAAAGAAAAAACCCAGACCCTGCTTCACATAGCCTAAATGCCAGTTAGACAAATAAATTACAGCTTACATGGTTACATAAGTTCATCTGCAATTTGTTATTAAACAAAATTACATAAAAATATTTTTGAAGGAAATTGTGTGAAGGAAGTCTTCAAAAGAGAAATATTATTACAACGTTACAACAGTATCTAGATTAATCTACAATAGTTTAGGTTCCCTTTTGCTGAATTATTCTCAAACAGAGATAACGTTTCAAAATTTTAAAGAATTTCAAAGAATGAAACCAATGGAGTAACCAATGGAGTATGTCCATCCACTTATTTAGATGGGTAATATAGGCATAAAAAAGACTTACCAAAAGATAGACAAATTGTCTGTAGGTAAGTCACAAGACAAAACCTGTTCTTTCTCTGAAGGATTCACTTAATGGTTATCAAAACACTAGATTTCTTAGTTCTTGGCAAAATAAAGTACCAACTCTAATCTGAAGGCATCATGTATTAGAGGTTATCATGTGGCTTGACATCATTTCTGAAATGACCAGAAGGCAAGATTTCTCTTTGCATTGACTTTGTATTGTTGTGATAAACACAGAACTCTGAAATAACCAGGGTTTTTTTTCCACAAAGCCACAGAAAGATGGTTTGATAGTAAGTTAGATTTCCAACATTGTGTTGTTGTCAGTCCTGATAATTTTTTTTTTCCAAATAATGTATTGTTTGACCTAAAACTCTTGAGATGATATGTCTAACCTTTTTAGCCTTAATCATTTGTGTTTCTAGCATAAATTCTTGTTCCATTTTAAAGTTATGAGTTGGTACACTACAGGTCCACTGACATAATTATTTGACTGTAAGAGCTACATCTGATTTTGGGCCCAGATTTTGGTCAGGATTTTGGGTCTATGAACCAAGGCAGGTCCTGCCTGACAAACCTGATCTCCTTCTACGACAGGGTGACCTGCTTACTGAATGAGGGAAAGGCTGTGGATGTTGTCTACCTTAACTTCAGTAAGGCCTTTGACACCGTTTCCCAGAGCATTCTCCTGGCAAAACTGACTGCTTGTGGCAGGTTGAGCAAATGCTTCAATGGGTAAAAAACTGGCTGGATGGTCGGGCCCAAAGAGTTGTGGTGAACTGGTTGGCGGCCGGTCATGAGTGGTGTCCCCCAGGGCTCGGTTTTGGGGCCACTCCTGTTTAACATCTTTATTGATGATCTAGACGAGGGGATCGAGTGCACCCTCAGTCAGTTTGCAGATGACCCCAAGTTGGGTGGGAGTGTTGATCTGCTCGAGGGTCGGGAGGCTCTGCAGAGAGACCTGGACAGGCTGGAGCCATGGGCTGAGGCCAACTGGAGGAGTTTCCATAAGGCCAAATGCCGGGGGCTGCCCTTGGGCCACAACAACCCCCAGCAGCACTACAGGCTTGGGGAGGAGTGGCTGGAGAGCTGCCAGTCAGAGAGGGACCTGGGGGTGCTGATTGACAGACGGCTGAACAGGAGCCAGCAATGTGCCCAGGGGGCCAAGAAGGCCAATGGCATCCTGGCTTGTGTCAGCAATAGCGTGGCCAGCAGGGACAGGGAAGGGATCTGACCCCTGTACTCGGCACTGGTGAGGCCGCCCCTCGATTCCTGTGTTCAGTTTTGGGCCCCTCACTACAAAAAGGACATTGAATGACTCGAGCGTGTCCAGAGAAGGGCAACGGAGCTGGTGCAGGGTCTGGAGCACAGGTCGTACGGGGAGCGGCTGAGGGAACTGGGGGTGTTTAGTCTGGAGAAGAGGAGGCTGAGGGGAGACCTCATCGCCCTCTACAGCTACCTGAGAGGAGGTTGCAGAGATCTGGGGATGAGTCTCTTTAACCAAGTAATAAGCAATAGGACAGGAGGGAATGTCCTGAAATTTCTCCAGGGAAGGTTTAGACTGGATATTAGGAAGCATTTCTTTACAGAAGGGATTGTTGGGCGTTGGAATGGGCTGCCCAGGGTGGTGGTGGAGTCCCCATCCCTGGAGGTGTTTAAGAGTTGGGTCAACATAGTGCTAATGGATATGGTGTAGTTGGGAACTGTCAATGATTGGACTGGATGATCTTCAAAGTCTTTTCCAACCTAGATGATTCTGTGATCATTTAACATGAACTCTTGCAGTCCAGCTGTATTCTTTGAAATATATTTGCCAACATGTCCCTATCACTTATTTCTCTTCTTGTTTTGAATCTCCTGCTTTTAAATTGTATCTCATAGTAATTTATTTTTATTTGTGTCTGGTGTATATATATATATGTACAAAGTGCTGAGGGAAGAGTGTGTCTTTTGAAAAAGACCCAAAATTGCTCATTCCAGAACACCAACAAAGACTTGATTAGAGATAAAAAATCAACCTAGAAAAGTATGTAAGGTTTTTAACTATATAGTTGACATACTTATAATCAGGTTTCTCCTTCTTTTATTTCTGCCTAGGTAATAGCTCATAGATATTTGTTGCATGCTTTTGTCTCTTCTTGTAATTAAAGTGATAATACTTTTGAAATTCGTACAGAATCCTATCTCATGTGAATTGCTTGAGAATTGAAAAATATATACTTTAAAATTCTATTGCAATTTACAGTTTTTCACTACTGCATTTTTTTTTTCAGAAGACAGGGTATCTCCCTTCCCCTTCTGCATTTCAATAATACATAGAATCAGAAAAATTTATTGAGGAATACTTAGTATATATTAAAATGCACAAATAGATTTCATAGTTCTGGAAGTGTCTATTTTAATACTCTGGCACCATTTCTTCTTATTGTAAGTGATTTTCATTAAAAGGTTGCCTTAGCTGTGCAGTAGATATTTCAGAGTAACAGTTGACTTTCTCTAGATGTAAATTTAAAAAAAAAATCTAAAAAGAAATAATGGCAGAAAAGTTTGAAGATTACTTTATAATCAAATAGAAGCTCAATTTCTGTTGCTCTAGTGAACAAAACATTTTTTTTTCCTTTGTGTAGAGATGCAGAAATTGAAATTGTCATCAGCACAAAGGTAGTTACAGGGTTAATCTTCAGTGCTAAAAGCAACATTGACCATAAAAAACACATTATTATGTGAAAAAGAGCTACTTCTAAGAATCATTATCTCATATGAAGGATGGGATATCCAGTTGGTTTTTTCTCTTCTGTCAGATATTAAAAGAAAACAAAAAACAAACAAACAACAAAACAAAACAAAAAAAAACACACACCAGAAAAAAAAAAAAAAAAAAAAAAAAAAAAAAAACCCACCAAAAACCAAAAACAAGATCAGAAGTGGGGAAACCTCCAGAGTTGCAACAGGCAAACAAGGACAAAGGGAATCTGGTAAATGAAACATCTATACAAAGAATCCATGATGAAGAGTTGGTTACTACTGAGATTTAATTAGCAACTCAGTACTGGGAGAAGAACCAATTATACAAACACAGGGAGTTAACTAGGGAGGCTGAATCCTGACCTGCATCTTTTAAAAATGTTCTTGTTTATACAGAGAAAGTGGTTTTGTTTTAGTAATATTTTTTTTTTCCACACAGTAACCAAAATACTGAAAATTATTCCTGGAAAGTTTGGAGTTGAACTTTAATTTGGATTACCATGCAACTTTTAGGGGGGCTTCCAAATTTCTTTTTACATACTTTTCTCTGGAAAATAAGTTAAAACCTTAAGAAAACATGTTTTTCTCCCATCTTCCCACTCCCCCACACCCCCATTTCTTCTGTCCATTTCATGAGTCTTTAATCTTTGAAAAATAGTAACACATGCTGATCTCTTTCTATGTATAGACACAGGGAAACCAGAAAACATGAAAGTTCATCCATTGTAAAACAATAAAGAAATATTTTTTTTATTTTTAACACACATCCTGACCATCATATAATTTTCTTTTCCTTTTGTAATGCACAGTGATGCTTATTATTAAACAAAATCCTTTTTATTGGACTATAGTATAGTGATTGATCAAGGAAAAATAGATTATTGGTTGATTGGTTTGTATTTTAGATTTTAATCAGTAAAGCTAATCAAAATTCTTAACTTACCAGCCTTCACTAAATTTCTGAAATGCACTTGATTTTAAATACATACAAAGCTCATCTGAAGCTCAAATATCTCCTTAAGCTACTAGAGATCCTTAAATCTCTACTTTGACTGTTTGTAGATATGATACTGAATTAAAGATTGGTCATTAGTCACTGAATTTTTCACTCATAAAGATCAAGTTTATCTCTTAGACCTACTATTGCCATGCAATACAGCTTTCTAAGCTGTTCCCTAAAACAACCAAATGCTGAGTATTTAATATTTCTGTGACATTGGCTGACATTTCTGAGAATCTGAGATTTCAGTAGATATCCATCTGAGTTCTGAATACTACAAGTTACATAGTGCTTTATACCCAAATGACCTGGTTTGATCTCTTTGTTATCTCTTACATTGCTATAACCAAGTATATAGAAAAAGCAAGCTGAATGAAAACACAGCCATACAAAATCAGCAAAAGAAAAAGGTTCAGGACACTTCATATCCATTAAGTATTGTTTGGATGCACCTTCTGAATGTGGTAATGATCCAATTTTGTATCAGTCTATGGCACAATCACATTCGGGGCTCAATGGAGCTGCTCTTTGGATTGGGAAGATTCTGGACTGAGGAAAGTTGAAGACTCATGTGTTTGTTCCTTCATCATGTGCTCTATTAAAAATATGTCCTTTTATGCATTTTGCTGTTAACCACAGGACTCCAGACCTATTAGTCTGCACATCTCAGAAAAACTGTCCCTGGCTATAGTTAATAAATTAAACCCATATATGGCAAAAAATCTTAATTAACCATTAGCATGTCTGCTTAAATCACATCCTGGTCTCACTTGTTGACTAGAAGCAGAACACTGGTTTTCAGTATCAACCTCCAAATACCTTAGATTTTATATGCTTCAATGAAGTTGAATTTTTTTCTTGCCTGTATTCCCACAGAGTCTAACTTCAGGCCAGTCTGTATCTTTCAGACTGTCATGAGTTATGTGTATTTACACTGAATGAGACTTATTCTCATAATCATACAATACAGTGACACTGGTGAAACAGACATTTTGAATACCTGTATCTAGAGAATTCTGTTTCTAGAGAATTCTGTTTCTGAAATGAATAATATAATTTGGTTTGGTATCTGAATTATAAAAACACAAAGTTATTTGGGATTAATATAAGTATCAGTTGTGATCAGCTGTGTTTAATTATGAAGTTATCTAAAAAGAACTCCACCCAATAATTATTTGAAAAAGCAAACTTTCTGACTTGAAATCTGAAAGATTTTATTCTGAACATCTGAAAAAATAGTATTTGATATTATATTTATCCCAATTTTTCTCAGCCAAAAATATTTGCTGAATTCTACATAGATTCCCTATGATTAAATCTGATTTAGTTGATTCACTTTATGTGCATGTCCGATTCAGTGCTGTCTGATTTCTGAATTATGAGAAAAGGTTCAAACTTAAAACTATTGTATGGGGTGTATCTCCACAGGTTCTACAATTCTATTTGGTTGTAAAGTTCAGGAAGTTCTCTAGTGCATCCCTCAACATCCAGATGCTTAGAACAGCAGGCAATGAAAATTAGCAGTTTCCTAGTAAGATTTAAAAATACACATAGTAATAAATACATAGCTATAAATATAATTCCACAAAAGATACTCTAACAAAGAACTAGGTAATAAATTGCTACTTTGAGATTTATGTGTTTTATTCCCTGGAAACTACTGTCTGTCTGTATTTAGAACTAAAAATGGCTGTTCACCTTGTAAGGTTTTACAGAAGTCCCTACTGCTTCTCTAAGTAAATTATTTTTCTGTAGCCTGAAGCTACTAGCACTACCTGAAGAATTAATAATAGTGTTGGCACAGGTCAGCTTGTATTCTGCCAATTCTCTGTCCGCACTGAGCACACTCACTAAGAATACAGTACTTGCAACTGCAGCGGGTTTCATTACATTTGCTGATAGTGATGATGGTAGTAATCCTGAGTGACTAGCAAAATAGGAGGGCACTTAAATAGATATAGCTAAAATACATTGATAATCAAAAAAAAAAAAAAAAAGAAATGCATTCTGAAGTGGGAATTTTCAGGATTCAAACAAATATCCCTTGGAAGAGGTTGGGTTATCAGGTACTCCATCATTTCTTCACTGAGGGAGTTTAATTTCTTCCTACGAGAACCTGGCAAAATTAACTGATTTTACCTACCTGAAATTTCAGATAGAAGCTTGAAAAAATGAAATAACAAAATCTTATGTTAATTCAGAGGTGCTATCTGACTAGCTTCTGGTTTATCAGTGTACTCAATTGTCATCCTTCTAGCAGTTTTGAAAAGTGATATTCCACTGCACTTAATGGGGTCAGGCAAGTAGTGTTTTCTTTGTCAGGGGTTATGAGGCTGATCTAGAGATTGGATTTAGAAGTTTCAGGAAATTTTGATTAATAGGGCTGAACACTTTTAGTTATTATTTGGTTTACTTTTCTTTCCTGGTGTGAAACTGAGGCCAGGCCAGGGTCCCATTATGGAAGACCCTAAGCAAACATATGATAAAGTGGTAATCCTTGTTGTGTAGAGATCAAAACCCAAATAGTCTGAAATTTCAACAATGCTAACTTAAAGTATATCAGTGAAATTGCATACCCATTACATAATAGGTATTTAAGTAATATGAAATTTTTATTAATGTGAATATAATTTGCATCCAGAATGATTACATTTTAAATTATAAATTTAGTTTATAAAAATAATTTTTAAGTGATGGACATTGAGTTATAGTAAGATGCCACAGTTACTAATTTAAGAAGGATATTTACAAACATTATTTTTAAGAGAACATGGGACAAACTTCTCTATAAACATTGTTACTTTCCATATTAAAATATGTTGAAAATTCTCCTTTTTGTGAGATCTTATCTAAGCTTGGAACTAGTTTCTTTGCATTCATGAGTCAAATTACTCTTGCCAATCATTCTCCAGATCAAATTAAATCTCATACACATGCTAACAAGAGTTCATTCACTGCATTCATTTCTGTCCTATCCAAATCGGAATAATGAATTTTATTTGGCAAACACTACTCTGTCTCAACTTAGACATGTCATCCTGACTTTAGTGATACTACCAGAATACCTGTAGACTATACAAGCTTCCAAGAAAGATCAACTAAAATGAACTAGAATACATTAAATCAGTGCTTACATATAATGATATATGCTAACAGCAGGTGGTGCTGTACCTTTAAATTAAAGGCAAACCGCAGCTCTCCCCACAACACGTGCATGGATATAAAAATATGGTTCAAGTTTCGTCTGCCTTCATACCAATAATAATTGTGGATCTGTATGGATTCATACTTTTTTTAGATCTATATGGATGCATATAAATATGTGTGTGTGTGTGTGTATGGTATACACTTTTTCTGACTTAAAAGCTCTTGTGAGACTTGTCCTCTCATCTGTGTGAGACTTTACAGTGCTAGCAGTCAGGGGGTCAGTGTGTATTACTTGCTACAGTCAGAATTAGTTTTCTCAAATGTGACATTCCTCTTCTGGAGGAGAAGCCTTCTGGTTATTTTTGTTATGCTTTGAAGCCTGAGACTAGGTAAGGCATGCAGAGCTACCTACAGTGGAGCAACTCACATGCGTGACAGATTTTTCTTTGGTCATCACTCTGTTGTATTTAAGTGCCTTGAACACATGGGTTTGTTTTGGTTTGGGGATTTTTTTTGTTTGTTTGGGGTTTTTTGTTTGGTTTTTGTGGGTTGTGGTTTTTTTTTTTTGTTTGGGTTTTGGTTTGTTTTTTTTTTTTTTTTATGCCAGGTCTACTGAGGGGTGCAGCAAAGCACAGAGATGTTACATAGTTTTCCTGGGAAGATTTTGGGTTTCCCTTATCAAGCAAGTTCACCCCATGCTCCAGCTGTACAGTTTAATTATGGTATAACCCTTCTCAGACTGCTCCCTGATACAGGTATCTATGCAGATGGTGGTGAGAACCTCAGCTCTGTACGTAGAGATAAAGCTGAATTTTAATGTCTCTGGCAGGAACAGTCTGAGTAAGTAGTGAATTACAAATGACCACATGCCTAGAGGATCCTCTGAAGATATCCCAGTGAATACTGAATTATATGAAGTATAAAACAATTCATTTAACCTATCTGAAGGAAGGACTAACAGTCATGCTAATCAAAGGTCCAGAATTTTATAAAGCTCTTGAGATTTCTCCCTCTGTAATCATTTCTGTTACAGAGTTTCCTTTCTGTATAGGTATAATTCCATTGGCAAACAAGAGGTTCAAATAGAATATCATAGATGGAAAAAAAAATATCTACATGCAGTGTATGAAAAATGCCATGTGTGAAAAGTCTATTTATGAGACTTAATAGGTGAATTCTATGACCTACTTGGCTAAAACATAGTGAGTAACTAAATCTATTAATTTCCTGGTTCATATTATTATGAATGATGAGTCAGAGAATGGTATTTTGTTCAAAAATGTATCTGCTGATTCAAATCTGCCTTAAGTGATTCTGTATCAAGCTGAGTACTACAAACATATCACTACCATTGCATTGACTACATCTATGGAGATTTCTTTTCTAGTTCATGAGAAAAAAAAAAAAAAAGAAAAAAAAAAAAGAGGTTATTTTTAGAATCTGATGGCAACTAAAACAATTACTGAAGTAACTCTCTGAATAATAATCTAAATCCTTGCCTGCTAAAGCTAAATGAAAACCATGATATTTATCGGATTCAGTTTACAGTCAAATGGACATAAGGAAGGGTGTTATTGACAACCTAATTATTACTGGGAACTGGATGTGTGATACATGTATTCTGGAAATTTAGAGAGCTTTCAGTTTTATTGATAGAGAAAAAAAGAATAACAAATCCTTTTAATAAAAAGAAGCAGTTGTTATATATTGGTCTTAAATAGTGCAATGCATGATTATTGTTTTGTAGTTCAAACAAAATAAATGCTTGTTAATAAGAGGCTGATCAAACAAATTATTTTTAAGATAGATGAAGAAAATAAATGAGAATTCTTAACATTTCTGTAGCTTTCTGATGTTATAAAACTTATTTTGAATATATAAGAGTTTTCAGGACTGCTGCTAAGGAATTTTTCGTTAGGTAGTGTTAAAAATTAGGAGAAACCAAAATAAAGACAACTTGGTTTTTTTGCCTTGCTGCACATAGCTGAGATTTAATTATGTTTTTATACAAGTAGATGAAGACCCTAGTGTTTAACATCCGTGCCTATATGGTAGATACTAACAGATGAGCATGGGTTAGCATCTCATAAAGGATTCTATTCCTTTTACAAGGCTTCTCTTAAGCATACATAGAATTAGATGTATTTAAATTGTCAATCTTTGTATGAAAAATACTTTTTTTTTTTAAATGGTGAATATTACCTTAGTTTCAAAGTGAGTGTTACTATAGAAAATGTATACTAGAAGGAAACATCCAGGGTTTGCTGGTGTTAAATTCATAACTCTGCAAAAGACTCATTAAAAAACCCCAACATAATATGCAGGCCTTATTTTACCTCCATTTAGCAATGTTCTTTTAATCACATGCTAGACCTTGTTTAAAGTTAAACATTTACCTAACTGCCTCTTCGGTGCTGATGCTTTATTAATCATTTTACAGATGATCAATAAAATATTATTATATTAAAATTTCAGAAAATGTTTGGAATGATGTCATGCTTGCAATAAATGTCACCAAGTTCACTGCAGTTCTTTCAGAACAAAGTTGATACAGTCATTAACAGGGAAACCCAGAAACAGCTTGTACAGCTTTAAAAGTATGCCTGTCTAGACAGCAGATGAATGGAGAAGAAATTCTTCCTGCACTGGCCTTGAGCAAACACTATATGAAATCACAAGTACTTATATAAATCAAGACTGCAGTGACCAGACAGGAGATCTTAAAATCCTCATTCAAGATTATATTTCATGTAATCATTACTTGTTTACCTATTATAAATTAACATACAAATTATGTGTTGGGTACTCCGCAATAATATAATGTATGGCTCATGGAATCCCAACAATAAAAGATATATACATAGACAGAAATATCGTTATAGAAGGAATAACAATAGTATTCTTCCACCTCTTATTGTGTGACATTCCTAGCAGTAAAAATAAGCTTGAGGATAGAGCTGTAAATCTGAGCTCCGGTACACTCAGCCACATTTGTGACTGTGCCGCAGGCTGACAGGAACTGTGACGTGCCTCTTCCCAGATGTACTCTTTGTACTTGCTTCCCCAGTGTAGACCAAAACGCTCAGTTTGCTGATGGCTTTCTTTCTCAGGGCAAGGGAGATCTTGCTGAAATAGTCTCCCTTACCTTCCACTTCACTAACATGGTCGAAAATACTTACTCAGATGTTGCCACTTGCAGTCAAAATATAGCATGAACTCAACTAAGGGCATATATTTGCACACTTAATTCATATATAGTATAGTTTAACCCATAGTAAAAGAGTTCAGATAAATCTTGTTATATCACATTTGTTGCAAGGTAAGAACATAGTGTATATGAAAGGTAGCTCAGCTGATGGTTGGTAAGCCACAGTAACTCGATTCACTATCAGTTCCCTGGGAAACTAGGCCACAAATCATATAAAGTTGCATAGGTTAAAACCTCAAGAGATTTAAAGAGATTCCAGATGTAACATACTCAATATATGTCTGTCAACACATTGACACTTCTGAGTTCTCGCTTAACTCTGTTTAAAATATCTTCAAAAGATAAATTCTGCTTAAGAGTCATTGTTATGAATGATAAAAGGGTACAGCAGATATTGGGAGCTTCAGAATACAGGGACAAACCTCAGGAATCGAGCAAGGAAGGTGTAAACAACATAGTCTGTAAGCATTGTCATGGACTTGACAGAAACCTCTGGGGAAAGAAGTGAAAGATAGCAGTTTGAACAGCTGTTTCCACAACGTGCCAGTATAACCTCAATGGGAAGTAAAAACTGGACAGAGTGGATCCTGTGCAGCCAGTGCTGAACCTGGAAAGGTTCTCTTAAGTCAGCACACACAGAGATTCTGGTGTCATGCCAAGCAGTATTGCATATGAGCTATGAGGATAAGCAAGTAAGAATAATGATAAGGAGCTCAGAGCAGCAGCAATCTCACTGAGCCATCTCTGTCAGTCAGCTCTAAATGTCTGGACAATCAAAGATTGCATAGTGACATGCATTAGCTGGAGGAAGCTTCATACAAAGCATGAATGCATTTAACCCCACTAAGGCAGCCACTCAACCTGAAGACAATGGCACGAAAAAGGCATTTGAAAGCATAACATACTGCTTGTTTTCTTGTGCCTGTGCTCCCATTCATTGTCCATTTCCATACCTAATATCAGAAGTCAAATATACGGAAACTGTGATCTGAAAAATAAAATAGGGGGCAGCACACTGGGATGAGCTGGTAGAACTGCCACTTTCCAGATTTTATCAGAGGGCTAACTGGTTTCTTCGTTCATGCCAGCAGTGAGTTAAGCCACTGACTGCCAACACTTTCGTTAATCCATTCTCAATTGAAAAACTACTAACTTTTCCACATTCACCATGTCAGATAGTGTATTTCTTTGCACTCAGTCTGGTCGGCTTCTAGGAACTCTTCCACCTCACTGATTGGAAATTAGAAGAGTATACAAAACTTGGTCAGTGTCAACTTTTCCTAAAGTTTTGATTGTACATTTGTTAAATTCATTAAGTCTTTCAGAACAGCCATGCAAAGGTTACTTTAGGAAGTCGTATTGGCAAGCCATATGCGTGATAACTATATTATTAAAATAAATAAAAGTTCAGACAAATTAATGGTTACAGTCTTGATATGATAGACACAAAATGATGATGTATTAAGATATAACTTTATGGAACCAAAAAAATTAGTGTCCTTTTGCCTTTTCATATCAGAAAATGTTCATGTTTATTAATTCTCTGTATATAATATATTGGACCTGGCAGTAAATACAGGATAATACACTTGGTTAATTTATCATGTTAATTTGAATCCATATCAAAATATCATTAAGTATCTATTTATTTACTTTAACAAAAGTAATGTCTTTTTTCTAAGGAAGTAAATCTACATAACATTTTTCTTTAAGTCCTTAGTGAGACTCAGACACCTTAAAACCAATTAGATTTTCTTCTACCAGACCCTTTCTTCTCTTGCTAGTTTTATTAAACTCCTGATTTTTTTAATTTATTTTTTAACTGGCAGATAAAAAGTGAACAGGAGGTCTCAGTCTTAACCCTTTCCCCAAGTTTTATGTATTCCCAGCTTCCCCAGAACAGGCAGTGACAAGCTGGCAGTCAGCCTGCAGGAGGAAGAGGAGGAGCTGTCTGTCAAGGCACTCAGGCTCGTGCCAGAGAAGTGCATGCCAATTTTGCTTTCCCCCTGCAGTGAGAAAATTTGTTGGATAAAAGCCTTTCAGGCAGGCAACAGGCAAACTATTTTTTTTTTTTTTCCCCATTTGTATACCCAGTATGGGATTTTTTTAAGAAACATTCCTCTCTCCCTTCTCATCTCACTATTTTTTAAAAATTATCTTTATCCTAATTTGCACTGTCAAAAATACCTAGAAAAAGCATGGAAGGAGAAACAGATGGGGGCAGATAGTGTTGGAGAGAAGATGTAAGGCTGAATAGCTTTATATGGTAAATTGGATGGTTAATAGGTCGTATCACTTTATAGTCTTGCACAGTGGCTTCACCAGATTGACTGAGAGAACTGGAAGATTCCTATCAAGGTAGAGATGGTTGGAGGAAGCGCAGCACAGGGTTTCAGGGGTCCTGTGAACTTAAAAGGGCGGCCAAATCATGTAATATTTTAGCTCCTTGATCTAACCTGATTATTTGCTAAAATATATCAATGAATGGATGCAGCTGAACTTTTATTTGTAGGGTATTAATATGGTCCTGTGAATGC
This sequence comes from Athene cunicularia, assembly GCF_003259725.1. Classification (NCBI taxonomy): domain Eukaryota; kingdom Metazoa; phylum Chordata; class Aves; order Strigiformes; family Strigidae; genus Athene; species Athene cunicularia. Next base: position 70,027,148 of record NW_020799095.1, read on the forward strand.
AAATAGCAGCTTTGATGAGTAACAAATAGCATGTAGGAAGGAAAAAAGCATTCAGCAACCAAATAGTATAGAGGAAGGCACTCCATTTTGTCTTCTGAAATTGCTAGTTACAGTTGAATCTATAGACCACAGTGCTCTACTGTGGTTTCATACAAAGCAAGACCCTGAAGAGGGTTTTAAATAAATGTTTGCAGTTCATCATAAGCTTGGAACGTGTAGTGCAGTTACAGATATTTAGTTTGTCACAGTGAGACAACTTTTTACGTTCATATTCCTTGAAGAACAGAGTAAGGACTCTGAGCTACTTAAGTAGAAATATGCAAAATTTGAGTGTCCTCCCATGCTTCTTCACCAGTGGTTGACCAGATTTCTGTAACTTCCATTACTGACTGTAAAAGGTGATTCTAGACAGCAAGATTACAAAAATTGCAAAAAATATTGTTGATATATTTCCAGGGCAATATTGTAACTCTTTCAATATTTACTTTAAACCACTCCCCCTGCTCCTGGAATCATGATTCTGGGAAAATTTTAGGTTTTCAGATTGGTTATTTTCTAGGAAAATTTGTTGTTAATTTTTAAATTACTTTTAGGCCCTGAAGTGTCAGATGATCAATTGAAAATATACCTAAAATATATCCTGAGTTTTAATTTGGGTTTGTTGGGGCTGTTTTCATTTTAAGAAAGAAATCTGCAGAACTCTGAAGTCGTCCTTTTTTTTCACCACTTTTAAGACAGTCTTGAGATTCTGGGAGGAAAACTGATACTGAATACTTGAGTCTGCTAATGCTGTGATAACAAATATATGATTACATTATCAATGAGGAAAATTCAAGCAGCATGTTACATTATTTTGTCTGATTGTGGATGAGGGAATTTAAAACCTGATTTTTGATTTTTTAATGGAAGTATGTTGGACTCTGTGCTAGTCACAGCCAGGAGACTCAGACAACAGACAGGAGAGGTTTGTACATACAAAATTATGAGAGGTCACATGAGTATAGCCAGACTGGCTGTGCTTGCTGAACCTTCGACCTTGCTGAGGACTGGTTTGAATGGGAACTAGTCAGTAAATTGGAGACATACCAGCACAACAACAGGCTCACAGAGGATTCACCACATACTGTTTCTTTGCTGTAAAAACTGTGATGTTTTTGACTTCTGCTAATTAGCAGGTGACATAAAAACTTAATGGGGAAAATCGCTCCATAAGCATCAGGGGCCAGCATGGGCCAGGGGCCAGCAGGTGCCCGCAGGCTGGTGTGGCCATGTCCTCCTCTCCCCTCTCCGGTGGGCACAGTCTCACCGTGCCGCAGAGAGCTGAGCATGATCGTGGCCCACAGGCTGTTGCCCGGTGATGTGCAGGTGAGACAATGGTGGCAGCAATGAGGTAGGTGCCAGGATGAGACAGGCACCCAGGGTGGGGAGGCCCATGGCTGGTGCTGAGGGCCCTGGGGCAGTTCCCAAACATGGGAGAAGGCCCCTGCCAAGGCCTGTCATGGATCCCTCTCACCATGCGCCTGCCTGGGCTGGGCCAAAGGGGCACTGCAGGACACCAAATACCAACAAAGACACTGACATGGCCCTTCAAAGTGAAGACTGACATGCTTCCCCCACCCCATAGCCCGTATCAACCTCCAGAGTATGCAGCATGTCAAGCCAAGCAGCTCTTGGTAGATTTTCACCTGATGTTAACTGTTGTTCAAATTCTGCTGTTTTCTAAGTTTTCAACAAGTTTAAGTGTAAAATACTATATAAGAGGCTGTAATAGAGCATTGCCATTAGCATTGGGCACAAGTTATGCTTGACACCAGTGAAGATTTCAGAAGGAAACTGATGCAGCAGTGGCATTGTTCTTCATTACGCTTCACCTTTTACTGTATACTGCATTTAGTTGTACATCTGATGGCACTTTGAGTAACTTTAAGACCTTGTGGCAGTTTGGGAAATCAGCACAGTGATCGTGATCTCTGTCATGTTTTTTGTTTGTATTGTAGGCCAGATCTCTCTCCTATCACCAATTTTTAGCCTTTGTTGTGGGCTAAAACTGGTACAGGTCTGTGAAACGCTGTCACAGATGAGGATGTTTTTTTTGGTGTTAGATCACTGAAATAGATTCAGAACACCTTACATAAAATAATGCACTGTATAGGCTTTTTGCTAGTACAGGTAGCACTTAACTCTAAGATTTAGGAGCTGTGCTAACGTACATATCAGTCAAAGATCTTGACTAGGAAATACAGAAATATGTTAAACCAAAATTTAGCCACTAAGATACCTCATGAGATCTTTCTGGGTATTACTTTATCTGATTTCTCCTCAGAGAAATACCACTTACAGGGTATTTCTGCTTCTTAACTGGACAAGTGACATTCTTTAAGGACAACAGCTGTTTAAGAGGGATACATAAAGACTAACACAATGTTGATTTATGGACATAACATCAAATTTTTCCCAAATTTTATCACATAGCAGTATTTTTAAATCTCAGAATAGCATTTATCCACAGCCATTGAGTGTCCCTGTACAGCCAAGAGGTCAGCTGAGCACAGTTGTGTGGTTGTGTCTCAGGGATTATCCCTCACTGGTGGTTGGTGTTTATTAAGGGACTGAAAAGTGTTGAGGAAGGAGCAGATCTATGAACTTCATCATTTCTGGCATCTGAAACCAAAAGACAGTTTTCTTTATTAGAAGGTGAAGCCATTTCAAACTTGTGATTTCTAAAAAGGAACAAACCCTCTCCTAAAGATGTGATCTGAAGTAGATGGAAGTGAACTTCAAAAGAGTTTTATTTTGCTGCCACACTAATGATCTACTAATAAAATAATAACAGTGTCCGTGAATGAGTCCAGGTATATGTGTGTGCCCTGGGGCATAAGAAGCAGACCAGGGCTGATGTAGCAGGTAGAGGATGTACTCCTGCACCCTCAGCAGTCTGTGCAGGTCTCCAATGTCCAAGGCATGCCATGGGGATCACACTGCATGTACTGGGGACTGATCACACCAGTTTGGTGAAAGAACATTTGTCCATGTTTTGTTACATTATAGACCTAATCAGCAGTTGTGTATCTCTTCCTACATCTACATTTTTAATTTCACTCTTAAAATGCATACTCTTCCAGGAGAACCAAACCAGAACTGGAATTTGGAAGACCCATTAGGGAAAGGTCGTGGGAATATACTTAGATTGTAGCTGTAGGACAAAAGGAAACAGACTCAAGTTGTGACATGGGACATTTAGATTGGGTATCAGGGAAAATTTCTTCACTGAAAGTGTTGTCAAGCACTGGAAGAGGCTTCCCAGGAAGTGGTTCAGTCACCATCCGTGGAGGTATTTAAATGATGTGTAGATGTGGTGCTTAGGGATATGGTTTAGTGGTGGACTTGGCAGTGTTAAGCGGTGGACTTGATCTTAAAAGTCTCTTCCAGCCTAAAATTCTGTGTAATTTGATTTATCCTTAGTCTACAGTTGTTTAGAAAACAAAGACCTTCATGTATCTTTCTTCTCTATCTGAAATTATTCCTCTTCTGTTTGACTTGAGAAATTCACCTGATTTAGAAGATGTAGCAATAAATCTATAGTATTGGCAGAAATCTATTCATAAAACGTGGAGATTTTGCACTAAGTTCTGGAGGAAAGTCAGTGTTGCAAAGTGAAGTGTAAAATTATTCCTGTCTCAGTGTTATTTTTGAGTCATATATCTCTGCCTTTTATGAACAGCAGGCATATTTGGAAGAATTATGTCTGAGTCATAAATCCCTATTTGCCTGGGACATGACTAATAGGTGTCTTTAACACAGTAAGATGATATTACTGTCTTAGCTTGCAATTTTTTTAACCTCTGAAGCACATAGAACTGATGAAGTTTAAGCAGCATGATGACATTAATCTATGGTCTGTCAGCATATTGTTACCTCCCTCCTTTTCTGGTCCATTGGTTCCAACCAGCAGATACTGTAATTTATATGAGTCCCCAAATTTATTATTTCAATATTTAGCAAGCAGAATTGGCACGGTTGCTTTCAGAACCTGCTGCTTGTCATGATCCAAGGGAGAAAGGGAGCGAGTGAGTCAAGGGAAGGGAGGGAGGAGGAGATCACCATTCGGGCACTCCCTCATGCTGCATCTGTTGTGGCTGTGACCTGGGAAAGCAAAAGTCTCTTTAAATGAATAATGTTGCAATGTCTTTCTGCTGTAGCTACCAATGGGGGCTTGTCTGTTTGTAGGCAGTTACCGACCCCTTGTGTTTTGAATAGCTATACGTCTTGAATGCAACAAAATTATCTTCATGAGTGGGTTTCTGTCATCCTCATTGTCTTGTAGAAAAGACAGAGAACAACTGCAACAACACATCTAAAATATTAATATTTAATATTTGTGAATATCTATACTAGTCTAAAGGCTGACAAGCATTGCTTATGAACAGGTTCTGAATTTTACAGAAGAGTTTATTATTACAGTGGCAACAACATCATTTTATCTGCATGACTTTACTAGCTGCCTACTTGTCATTATCACTACTATTTGCTATTTATTTTACTGTTGTAGGTCAGACTATGCATTTCAGCACAGCATTATGCACAGTCACACTAGTTGCCCCCAAACTTATGCCCCCCAAAAGCCAAAGCATCTTTATGTATGTATAGATACACAGTGAGTTACATGATACAGTGATGAATGTTTTTGTGTGTAACAGGAATGAACAGTACTTGGAATCTCCTGAACATCCCTAATTGTTCCTGACAGTGTGTTACCTGCAACATTAATTTATCTTGGCTGTGTAATACGAAAATACTATCCAGAAGGTTTTTTTGTGAAATTTTGATGGGGTTATGTTTTTAATTGTTTGCTCTTCAGTATTCCTGTTATGGGATTTGTCCCTTAAATCACATGGCATAGTATTTGCTCAGTCATTAGGTGGCCTAAATTCTTAGAAGAAAAAAAGCTGTTGAGGAATAAGGAATAATAATAATAATATAATGCATCACTGATATGGAAATTAATCAAAATTTATGCAGAAATTCACAAGCCCTTCAGCAGTCGTCAGCATTTTTTATAAATAAAATGGTAGCTGTCCAAGTATTTACAAACAAATAACATGGCCTATCACTATTATGGAGCTAACTGATAAAATATATTTGCTAAAGCATCAACAAATGACAGTTTGTGCTGTTTGATCAGTTATAATTAATTCTAGATGTTCCTCAGGGGAGATTCAGTTCAAATGAACTGATTATTAGCAGTGATGAGATCTGGATGGTGAAAACTGTGTCCTTTCCTACAGCCTTCAGGAATATGAAAGCAATTACTTGGATATGAAATAAGGAAGTGATTTGTGTATTCAAATATGACACATAAAAGTGATTTTCTGTTTCTGGTAGAAAAGATAATCAGAGACTTTTTGTATTTGAATCTTATTTTTTCAGTAATTTTTTTCCCCTTTTTATCTAGCATCAGATAGTACAAGACGACACTACAGCACCCTAAAACATAGAAAGTGACCATCTGTGGTTTAGATTTGGCACGTTATCAACTACCTCCAGATGAAGGCTAGTGGTTATTTAGTTTAGTACCAGTTAGGAATTTGTATTCTTTACACTGGAGGATGACTTTGTGAGCTTTGGGCCCTGCTTGAAGAAGAAATGGCTTCTTGAGGTACCAAAAAGTACACATTTAAAGACAAACAGCTGAAATAACAGCAGCTGTTGACCCCAGGCTTTTCAAGTTGAGCACTGAAAAAGATTATTTTATCCCTGCACTGTGGAGACTGTCACTTTCTGATGTAAACAACTAGAATGTAACATTTCTTCTTCAGCAGTAATAATTGTAGGCAACATGCCACAAATGAAAGAGAAACTGTGCTACTACATCTGGCAGCCCTTGAAGGCTACTTGTGGTGACACCGACTCCAAAATTTAGACAATTGTTTGAATTCCTTTTCATTTAATTATGCTAAACTGTTTTAATGAAAGAATATGAAAAAAAAACAGCTGTGAGAAAACTGCAAGAGAATTAATATTTTTGTTTTGTCTCCAAAGTAATAACTTCTGTGTTACTGTTCTTAATTTTAAATACATGTTTAGACATATTCATAGTGTGGATTTCTAGCTCCAGAGCTTTAGTTTCCTCAGACACCATTACTTATTTGGTAGTATAATCAAATATGCATCGCAATTTATTAGGATATTTGCTTTCACTACTATAATTTCATACAGCTTTTATACATCAGTTGTGTCTTCTGTAATCATTCTGTGTTCTTAATACAATATCTTTTTTCACAGAGTCCCACAGTTTACACATTTTTCAGGTTTTCATAGGGCATATCAGTCTTTTATGTCACTTGTAGTCAGGAATGGGATTTGGCTAAAGCAAGAAGATATTCAGTGCTTGAAATATACCTCTGAGGAAAGCTGATGTCTATTTTAAGAGAAATTAAACTCCCAGAGAGACTGCAGATGTTGTTTTATGCTACTTTTAATCAAGAATATTTGTTAAACACTAAACATATCTTTAGGATAGATATTATTTGTTAAATATTTTAATTTTTTATTGAAAAGGCTACTTTCAGAAAGCTAACACCTCTGATCTCATCTCTGAAAATACATTGCAAAGAACTATCAGATTACAGTTCTCTGCTCATAACCAAACTGAGTTACAAGCAAACTGGATTACTGAGTGCCTAGATTAGAAACTACCAGGCTTCTAAATTGCTGAAACCCTCCTTCAGGAAGTTTATTATTTTTATTATACATGTAATCAAAAAGAAAAACAGCAAACCAACCTGTGGAAATTTAGCTTGCAGACAGTTTCCAGTTTCTTAATAGAAATGTGCTTCAAGAGTGATCTAAAGCAGTATCTCATGAAAGGTATCTGAGGAAGCACTGAAAAATTCAAACCATGCTTTTTGAAATTTTAAGGTATGAGATCATACTATTGAGGTAGCAATGGACAAGCATTTAAATTTGAGCTCAAGTGGAGAGAGAGTAAATGCTGAGAATTTGAAAAAGTTATCTTTTATTTTGTCATATGCTGTATATGTTTTTGTCTCATTGAGCAGTAAAGGAGAGAAAAAATGAAAAATCTTCACCGTAGTTAAAATCTGGTTGTATATATACTAGAGTGTAGGTGAAATATCATAATCTTTCTAACAGTAGATGTCTGTTGGCAATATATGCGTTATGTAGTTTTTTGACAAATGTTTATATAGGGCCAATACACTATAGAAAGTACAAAGTTTTCTGCCTTATGTGTTTTTAAAGATCTTTATAAATACTAGGTCATATGGTAGGAATGAGGGAAACAGAAGAGAAATGCAACTTGGTTGTCAGATTTTTGTTTTGGCTGGCATACAAAATTATCATCTTGAGACCCATAAATATCATGTTAGACCAGTAAAGAAGAAAAGGTCTGAGTTCCCATGTTATAGCATTTTTATTGTTCCACATTGATCAGAGCAGAATTAGAGAACTTCTCTTTTTTGTTTGTTTTTTAAATTCTTTGAATTTATGCAAATATACTGAACTGTGTACTTCTTTCATATAGTTCTGTCTGGATCTTTGCTAAAATCTGAGCATAGATTTCACAGGTTTAATATTTGAACTGGTTTTGGTATATGGTAAGAGTTGAATAGATGAATTTCCATAATACTTCCAGTTGCCTAATCATCTGAAATGAACTCTGAAGCCTAGGAAGGGTGGGAAATCCCATCATTATTTATTGTCACAATAGAAGAGAACAATTGCAGTGTTTTAGTGAGGATTCAATTCTGAAACAAATTCCTGTGGAGAATATTCTGAAGTAAGAGTTTTCTTCTGCAGCAGTTTCAGTGGAATAAAAATGGACATACATTCTACCCAGCTTAAGTTAGTACTATTTTATTCATTGATGGTCAGTTCTACTAAATCTACTTATGTTTTCTCTCCATACATTTTGATTATATTCAGTCAAATATTGTCGGAATGTGTCTGCCTCATCTCTAGCCAGCAATGGCAGCATGATATTTCAAAAATATTTCTGTCATTTCTAGGAGAGAAAAGTGCATTGCCAGAATATCTCCTTTTATTAATTCTTTCTGAGAAATAGGTAACTTTACACATTCATAAGAAACTAGCAGTTTGTACAGAGGAAAAGATTTTGTTAGGAGCTGATTATTTTTCTGGCAATGGATAGTTGTGACAGTTTGAAGAGGCACTGATGCTTACCGAAATAAAAAGTTCTTTTAGTCCTCCTCCGTTAGATTTATGTTTAGTTTTACTGTTTGTATATCTATTTCTGTCTGCTTACTACATACTTGCAGTGGTGTGGCTGGCCTATTGGTATCCGTAATAGCTTCTTTATGCTTACATTTTCCAAAGTTGAAGACATATTTCTACTGAGAGTAATAAAACAAAACAAAAAAGCTGCTCAAGAGCTACTGTATTTCCTCTGTCTTAGAAATAAAGGATAGCTGATTGCTATATAGTCCCTAGTGAGCCTTTACACACATCTTGGACTAGATGTTTAGGAGAATCTAACCTCTTCCTGCTGAAAGACAAAAGTTTTGCTTCTTTAACTGCTGCTGGAAAGAAGGACATTCTCCATTATTACGTGTGTATTTTTTGAAAAAATGTATTTGCCTTTATGGAGATGGTTTTGGTCATCAAATTCTTAGTAGTCTTTTGTACTTACCTGTGTTTCTCTCCAGATTCAGTGAAGCGCATAGTGAACTCCCCAAATCAGCATTTTACTGATTTAACACATATTTTGCTAGAAGGTTGTAGCTAAGAATTAGTGTCAGCCTTTTTATCCAGATTTTTCTCAGCTTCAGACTTCATTAAAACACTAAGAATATCATGAGAGTAGATTTTTATCTTAGATATCAAATTTAATCAGAAATTTTTTTTCACATATTTATTTAGAAGAAGTAGAGAACATGACAAAAATTGCATGGTCAGGCTTGAAGACAGGAAACTGTGCTTTGGATGCAACATCAACTTATAAATTGGTTTAAGCAGTTCATTACAAGATGTCACATGTTAAGGTATATTGTGGTTGATGGGGTCATATAGGTATATATAAAAAACATGATTTAAGGTAAATGGCCTTTAAAAGATCAAATCAGAGTATATTCAGCTCTATACACATGACTTAGACATGTTATTCTTAATGTTTTGCAGTTCCAGTGCAATCAAAATCCAAGCTTTCTAAATGAAACAAAACTGGTAATCATTGCTGTATTGAGTGCCATTGCAAGACATATAATGGACAACCAGGGGATCAGGCCTAGTCAGCATGGGTTTATGAAAGGCAGGTCTTGCCTGACAAACCTGATCTCCTTCTGACAAGGTGACCTGACTATTGGACGAGGGAAAAGCTGTGGATATTGTCTACCTGGATTTTTGAAAAGCATTTGACACAGTTCCCCATAGAAATCTCATAGAAGAACTGGCTGCCTATGGCCTGGATGAGTGAATGGTCTGCTGGGTCAAGCACTGGCTGGATGGACGGTCCCAGAGAGTGGTGGTCAGTGGAGCTAAATCCAGCTGGTGGCCGGTCACAAGTGGTGTTCCTCAGAGCTTGGTGTTGGGACCATTTCTGTTCAACATCTTTACTGATGATATTGATAAGGACATAGAGTGTATCGTCAGTAAGTTCACAGATAACACCAAGTTAAGCGGGAGTGTCAATCTGCATGAAGATAGGAAAGCTCTACAGAGAGACTTGGATAGATTGGATCGGTGGGCCAATGTCAATGGGATGAGCTTCAACAAGACCAAGTGCCAGATCCTGCACTTGGACCACAGCAACCCCGTGCATGGCTACAGGCTTGGGGAGGTGTGGCTGGAGCTGTCTGGAAGAGAAGGATCAGGGGGTTCTAAATGACAAGCAGCTGAACATGAGCCAGCAGTGTGCCCAGGTGGCCAAGAAAGCCAGCGTCATCCTGGCTTGTGTCAGAAATAGTGTGACCAGCAGAAGCAGGGAGGTGATAGTCCCCCTGTACTCTGCACTGGTGAGGCCACACCTGGAGTATTGTGTCCAGTTCTGGGCACCTCAATACGAGAGAGATCTCGAGGTGCTGGAGCGAGTACAAGAGGAGGGCAACGAAGCTGGTAAAGGGCCTGGAGAACAGATCCTATGAGGAGAGACTGAAGGAGCTGGGACTGTTTAGTTTGAGGAGGAGAAGGCTGAGGGGAGACCTCATCACTCTCTACAGCTACCTGGAAGGACGTTATAGAGAGGTTGGTGTTGGTCTCTTCTCACAGGGAATTAGTGACAGAAGAGGGAATGGCTTTAAACTGCAACAGGGGAGGTTCAGACTGGACATTAGGAAAAAAAAATTCACAGAAAGAGTGGTCAGACAGTGGAATACGCTGCCCAGGGAGGTGGTGGAGTCACCATCCCTGGATGTGTTTAAGGGTTGTCTGGATGAGATGTTGGGGGATATGGTGTAGGGGAGAACTTTGTAGAGTAGGGCTGATGGTTGGACTCGATGATCCCAAGGGTCTTTTCCAACATGAATGATTCTGTGATTATGTGATTTTAAATGGTATTGCTTTCCATTTCTTTTATTTTATTTTTATTCTTTGCCCTGGTAGTTAATTTTTTGTCCTGAATACAGTCTCCCTGTTAACTATTTGAAAAGGTAAAGTGCTAAAATGTATGAGAAATTCCAAATAAAATATTATTTTTTTCACACAAGCAACCTTCTACACTCTATCCATGCTTCTAATCTACCTGCTAGTTTCAGTTTTTCAAGTATTACTTATGCAATATTATTGTTATCTGGCACTAGTAAGTTAATACTTTATAGTAGTGTCTGTTTCTATCATCTACTCACTTGTTCTTGTTGCTTAAAGGCTATTTTTTAATTAAAAGTAGAATAAAATAAAAGGGGAGTAGAAGGGAACAGATGAACACTGAGATAGTCTACCTGTCCAGTTGGTGAAAGAAGGAAAACAAATGGTTCACATATTCACAAATCACTTATTCTGTGATTTTCTCTGTATAGTAACAACCTTCCCAGAAATAAACACACGCAGTAGCAGTTTGTAAGAAAAAAATATGGATTGCCACCTACCAGGATACCATTCAGCTCAATCAAATACTATGAGGTCTCAGCTTTCATTTGAGAAGTCACAGAGTAATGTCCCTACGTAAGCAGGATTAGAAAATGAGTTGCACATACGTTTCCATCATTGTAGCATCCATTATTAGCCATCCTGGGAGCAGGTACCAGACTTTGAGCAGTCTTTTTTTACCACTACAGTTTTCATAGGATTATAAAATAATATCACCACACTGTTTACTACCTTGTCTGTAACTTCCTTTAATTTCTGTCATGATAAAAGAAGTCCGCTATCCTTTTATTACATAGGTTCGTTGTTCTGAAACAGAATGACAAATCTACATTTCTTAATAATTTAAATTCTCTTTATTGTTTCTTACATCATGGAACAATTTCACACCTCCTTATAAGTGGAGCTATGCATAGCATTAGATCTCAGGGAAAAGGGGGGAAGTCATTGAAAAAAAATCTGCTTTATCAGTTAAACAATGGAATGAGAAAATTAACCATATTCTAATGTTTGAGACAGATAACAGTCAGCTTGTTTCTTCTGTTTCTATAGTGTGTGGAGAAAGAAAGAGCAAGAGAGCGAAGGACAGCAGAGAGCATTTTAGAAACAAAAATCCCACATTTCTTTCATTTCTAAGTTGTATGTCAAATTAACAGGATGTGTAGTCGTTTCCTATCTGTAGCTACTAACAGTACTTTATATGATCTTCTATAAACAGTTGTCTTTTACATGCTGCAACATTCATCTAGACCATGTCTCTATAAACAATTCACAGAATTTTTGTTCCATCTTATTTTTCAGTGCTTTCTTCTAATGCACTTGGAAGCTGGAGTGAGCAGTCCGTGTAAATATACAAAATTTATGTGGACAGTACTGAAAAATTGTTGAAACAAATTCCATAAAGCATTTTAAAAATGTAAATATATAAGTTTAGAGATAACAATTTTCACATTCTAAGATACTGTAAGCATACAGTAAACATCTGAGTTTAAGTTGAAAAATACATAATTGTTTCCTTTCTTGTTTTCTGTAATATTAATTTGGGTCTGTTCTAAGTCTTATAAATTATTTATTTCTGGCAGGGACTGTGAAGGAATGCTTGTGAATTTCCAACCTACTACTTTTTTTCATCTAGCAGTTGTAGCCTATTTTCAGCAAGATAGATGGATGCACTAGCCTATGTACATCAGCTGTAAACAAGGTACAGAATCAAAGAAATAATTCCCAAATAATAGATGTTTTGTGGACTGTGAATGTATGTTTTGTGAACATAGGGGTTGGAGGTCCCTTGATGTTTCTCAGGCATCTTTGTGGAGAATACCAAATGAAATACTACTATGCTATATACTGTATTCACTTATCCAGGAGCTGATAAATCTTGCCACTTCCAAAAGCCTTAGGAGGAGAGGGTAATGAATTTCAGGGTGATGTAGAGGTATACCACGGAAGAAAAAGGAAGGGTACTCTCTTGTTCAGGCTGACTGATGCTAAAGCATAAACTGGATGTGAATAGACTAGAGGAACTCAGTTGAAATTGGTGCCCCTCGAAAGAGAATGTCAGAATACCTACTGAGGCAACACTTCATTGCAGTGTATATATGCTCAGGTTTGATGGGGTTTTACTAAGTTGACTGCTAGAAAAAAAAAACAACTTTCTTTGGCTGGGAATTATGTGGCAACTTTCAATGCTCCCAGTACCTAATACTTAACTATGAAACATATCTAATCTTGTCTCAGAATAGTTTCTGTCTTGATGAAAGTGTCTGTATTCACATTTCACACATTAGTGTACTGAGTTACACAAATGAGGGGACTTGTTAAAAGTTGCAAGAAACTTGTAAAACAACAAGTTGATTTTTGAGGCCAGAATAGTTGCATCCAGTTTCATCAGTAGATATGAAAACACTTGAAATAGGTACATATGAAATTCATGCTGCTCTTTTTAAGAGGACTTGTAAACAAGTACATGCTATGATTTTTTTAACGACATCTAGACAGTGATAAATCTGAGGGTTGATCCTCTGCCTCAGTGTTACAGTTCAGTGCGTTAACACTTACCTATACTTTGTCTATAGAAAATATTTAATTGTTTAATTTTCTTTTTTTCTCTGTTATTTCTTTGTGGAAAAAAGTGCTGCTATTGGTATGAAAACTAATTTGAGATCTATGTGTATAAAATTGTTAATGAAGTATGAAATACTTGTATCAAACACATAATGTGTACAAGGGCTCTGAAGTACATAGTTGCAATCTTAGCCTAGTCAGACCTATATTTTTAACTTTAAGTGTAAAGAACGGCTATTTATTTGGAAGCAGTTGTTTATTGTGTTTCTTGAGAGAAAAGTACTTGTCAGTATCTTTACCTGTATACATCTTCTAGATAAGTATATAGAATCCATAGCAAGATCTTTTTATAGTTTCCTTAAAACAACAGCAACAACAAAATATAACATTGTTTTAAAGAGAACGCCTGTTGTTTAGAGAAGGTATTGTATTGGGATTTATATAGTTTCTGAGTTGCAGGAAAATAAATTTACCTTGCAGTGAAATAAATTGTTAGAGATGCAGTAAAATAAGGAATGACTAAAAATGGATGACATTAATATGTATGTATTTATAATTGTACTCCTGTGAAAAAGCTTGCAAGATTCTAAGGTTAGTGACAACAATTTATGGAGATGTACTTATCCCCAGAAGAAAACAATAATAATGCCAGAGCACAACAGTTTCAATACTATCAACAATACTATCAAAATTCATAATGTGGAAAACTTACCATTTAGGAAGTGTAAGTCAATATAATATATTATTTAAAAGCAAAGTTTGTACACATATTAAAAAATTATTAACTATATTATGAAATGTTGCCTATGTACCTTACGACTGTTTTCCATCCTGTGATAACTATACAGTTTTCATCTGTGCTACTGACATAACTTTGTTGATATTTCTTAAAAACTGCAATAGGCTTCACAGTGCCTCTCATGCTGATAATCCATTTGGTGCTGGTGATGCTAATCAAGTTCATACACACCCAGCTTTGGTGGATGGACTTTAGTTGACATCAATTTGACAGACATCATAACTGTGTGATTTAGCTAGATGATTGTGTCTGGCTTAGTGCTTCCATGAATGCATCAAAATATGACTGTTTTACTGGAAAGTAAGACGAGTAGTCATTTGTGTGTGTTGATGGTGGTGGTAGGGAGCAAAACTAGCTGAATTAGTAGGCAGGTGTGAAATGGAGATAAGGCTTAACAGAAGGATTCAAGAAGAGTATCCTTATGCTTCGTTTCATGTTTTCAGCAGTAGACCAGGCAAAATGGGACAGTGCTGGAATCACCAGCAAAGAAACTTATTCAGCTGCTGAAATCTACTCTCCCTTTCTTACCAGTACTTATGTCATTGTCTAAAATACAAAAGTAAAATATCACCAAATCCACAGAAAACATTCCAAAAATTATGGATTGCAAAATTGAAAAAAAAAAAACCCAGGTAGATAGATATTTTAAATAGTTCACAAAGTAATTGTGGTGCAGATTAGCTTTTGTGTTTTAAAGATTTCCAATGGATATATGGATAAAAAGCCCTACAATTTGTGGACAAATGGAAAGACAGGACAACGGAAAGAAGGCAGTTTAGATGAAACAAAGGTAGTGACAATGACACTGACAAACTGAAAGCTTTGTGGAAGGTTGTAATAAGAAATATGAGAACTTCAAAATGCCTTGTGCAAACACTATTGCATCCTCTTTTGTCTCTCATTTCCTGTGTCACCAATGACTATTAAACCGTCAGTCATGCCTGGACTGTTACGTTCATAGTGTGCCACTGAACTGATTGCACCTGAGAGTCCTCTCATTTTTTATTTAAAATGCAAGCTCTTTGGAGAACAGACTGATTATTAGTATAATAGCATGACAGAGAGAAGAATGGCATTGACCCCGCATAAAGACAGCGCTCAAATTTGAAGGCATTACATTTCTAATAATCCTCAAGATGTGCCTTAGAGCACTGAGTACAGCAGCTGTATTGTATCCAATATTAGGAAACAGGAAATCTGTTCAATAGAGAAGACAGCAGAGCAAAAAGAATTATCAGAATCTAGGAAGCAAAAAATTCCTGTGAAGGGAGGTGGAAGGAATTGAATTGTTAGAGATGATGTATCTGTATTTCGTATCTGTGTGATATGAAATATCATAGCAAAAAGGAAAAGAATAATCCATGTTACACTAGACCATAGTATATGTAGAGCAAAACCCAGAGGACTTAAATTTCAACCAGACAGTTTTAAATTAAACACCTGGAAAATCTTTCACTTAAAAACCTAGCTAAAATGTGGAGGAGTCTAGTTGAGAAACTGTGAATTCTCTGTCTTCAGAGGTTTCTGGGGATAGATTAGAAATCAGATGGAAGTGACACCTCTGTCGCTGCCTTTGCCTGTGATTTTAGGGAGGGACTTTAAATACTATTCATCTCTACCTACAATAATGCTGGATCTCTGGTTGGTTTCTCTAGGTGTCACCATAACAATGTGTAATAATGACTCCAGTAAAAGCAGAAGTGTGATGGTAACATAGATCACTGATTTAACCTCCTTAATAATATAATGTACTGGTTTAAGTTTAAGTAGGTCTAACTACAGAAATTTCAGAAACTATAGAAGTCATGAGAAATTCCTAGTAAGTGTACTAATAAAATTAAGTTTTCTCTTTGAATCTTGTCTGGAACAAGGCTGCCAAAAAAAACCCAAACTCTCAAGCAAAGACTGCTTGCCTGATCTTATATATTTATATACCTGTAAATCTTTATTGATTTAAAAGGTTCACCAATGAAATCTCAGATCTCCTTTGCCTATGATATGCAACACGTGAGCTTTTAAACCTCGTTTGACACTACAGATGAGTGAATTCTCCATAGAAATTGCTAAACCACAATTTCTACCACCTACGAGTCAGGTGAATAAGTATCTCTGTATAAAAATCAGTTATTCACATAAATGTCATTCATGACTCTGCAAGGCTAAAAGTCTCAGATTTTGTTTTGACCAGAGTGGGAAAGCTTTCTTTTAGACTCCATAATGAGTATTTGTCCAGCCTGCATCTTTTTAACACAGACCTTTGAAGGATCCTAGGAGACCTCTGAGCATCTAGCTAGAGAATGCAAGAGGCTTGATTTATCTGGACAAGTATTTAAACAATTTGCAGGGGAGTTAGGGGCAGGATTCATTCATATTTACTTCTACTTGCATGCAAGGACTTTTTCAAAAGGAGGAATTCCAGTTCCTCTGGATGCATTATCTTCTATTCCACATATCATGGACCATTTTCAACTTTAGTATTCTCTAGTAAGTAAGGAGCCCTATCTCCACCTTACAGTGAGGATAAGAAATGAGCTGCTCATACTTCAGTGGGTTGTTTTAAAATGTTTTTAAAAACAAATAGATTTTTTTAAACACACACATACTTTTTAATGATAGATAAATAGAGCAAAATTAGAGACTAAAATTAACAACTTATGTGGCTGTATATAAATATAAAAATTTTGTGGCTTTGCAAAGACTTGTATGTTTAAATAATACCAGTCAATTTTTTTTATTTCTTTTGAACTTTCAGCTGCCAAACTTGAAATCATAGAATCATAGAATGGTTTGTGTTGGAAGGCACATTAAAGATCATCTAGTTCCAGCCCCCCTGCCATGGGCAGGGACACCTTCCACTGGATCAGGTTGTTCAAAGCCCCGTCCAACCTGGCCTTGAACACTGCCAGGGAGGGGGCAGCCACAGCTTCTCTGGGTAACCTGTTCCAGTGTCTCACCACACTCACAGTAAAGAATTTCTTCCTGATATCTAGTCCAAATAGAATCTCTTTCAGTTTAAAGCCACTACCCCTTGTCCTATCACTACATTCCCTTGTAAAAAGTTCCTCTCTGGTTTTCTTGTAGGCCCTCTTTAGTTACTGGAAGGCTGCTGTAAGGTGTCCCCAGAGCCTTCTCTTCGCCAGACTGAACAATGCCAACTCTCAGCCTGTCCTCGTAGGGTAGGTGCTTCAGCCCCTGATTGTCTTTGTGGCCCTTCTCTGGACCTGCTCAAGCAGGTCCATGTCCTTCTTATGCTGGGGGCCTCAGAGCTGGACACAACACTCCAGGTAGGGTCTCACAAGAGCAGAGTAGAAAGGGAGAGACACATCCCTGGACCTGCTGGCCACAATTCTCTTGATGCAGCCCAGGATATGGTTGACTTTCTGAGCTGCAAGCACATGTTGCTGGGTCAAGCTGAGCTTCTCATCAACCAACACCCCCAAGTCTTTCTCTGAAGGGCTGCTCTCAATACATTCATTGCCCAGCCTGTATTTGTTCATAGCATTGCTCTGACCTATGTGCAGGACCTTTCATTTGGCCTTGTTGAATTTCATGAGGTTTGCACAGGCCCACCTCTCAAGCCTGTCAAGGTCTCTCTGGATGGCATTCCTTCCCTCCAGTGTGTTGACTGCATTACACAGCTTAGTGACATCGGCAAACTTGCTGAAAGTGCATGCAATCTCTCTGTCCATGTTGTCAACAAAGATGCTAAACAGCACTGGTCCCAATTCCCAATACCACCCCTGAGGAACACAACTCATCACTGCTCCACTTAGATAATCAAGCAAATGCCTAGAATGAATTAACTTTTTAAAGCCACTTTTGTGTTATCATAAAGGGAAACACAGTAGATCCTTTGCCTGTGAGATCCTTTGTGAATGAAGGGCAATATGAGAAAGGGCAGTATGTTGCTACTAAAGGAAATGCAGAGTTTTCCTTATCACCAATTAATAGGATTGACTACAATGAAAATTATACTTGCTGCTAGTTTAGAGTGTGGAATATCATAGACTATTCTTCAGTCACTACACTTTCAAAGTACAATGACTTGAGGACACTTTTATGGCTTATTTGCATGACAGACAGGAAAAGAAATTGTTTGATTTGTTGAGTCCTCAAGAGTTATTTGAATCTGTCATGACACTCACAGCTTTCTCCACACAAAAGATAGGACTCCTTTAGCTGTCTTTCAGAAGAGCACTGTAAGAAGAGAATCTAGTGGCTTTGGTAATCTTCATAAACAGCTCTTAGGGCATGGTTGGTTTGTTTTTTTTTTCTGGTTAACTACCAGCATTTTCATGTACAACACAGTAACTTTTTTGAGGAAGCCTAACAGTGATGAATAGCTCAAGTATTAGTTTTGAGCACACGCTGTCTTCTTTTAGTATATGTATCTGTAAGGGGTGAGAAAGAGCTACAGGACAGGATTGTGGCTGGACTGAGAGGTCTGACCAGCTGTGGAGAAGACCATTCCCCTAGAACCAATATTATAGTCTTTCTTCTTGGTGGGTTTGGTGCTCACTGGAAGGAAAGGGGTTTGTTTTTTTCAGGCTCCTTTAGATTCATGATAGCTTCCAAGCTATTAATTCTGGGAGAAGGGATGCCCTCTTTTCACATGATCTTAGAAATTTGGTTTTAGTTAAATGTAAAGTCAGCAATTATCAGTGCTAAATGCAGTTTGACTCCAATGGTAAAATAGTGTTGAGCATGGGCAAAGACAGAGAAACTTAGTTTGTCGTAGCTGGGCCTAACATCTGTGGTTCTTTGACTTAATGGCCTGCTGGAAAGGCTACGTATCTCCTGCAACTGGACAGCAATATAAGATCTTTTCTGCAATATAACCAGTTGTGTATGTGTGTATATATATATATATATATATATATATATAGGTGTGCAATATACTAAATCTGGCAATGGGTGTTGCACTTCTGGACTTTATGATGTTGGCATTCTTCAGATAACTTTCACACTTTTTACTTCTTGCAGTATGTATCTTGAATACTTACTAATTCCTGCAACATGCTCTCTGACTTGATCTGAGAAGCACACATGAGAAGACCAATACAGTCTTTTCCAGGCTTCTCCAATGATGAAGTTTGGACCAGGCAGATTTTTCTGTTGGAGGTACCATGCTCAGAACTGGCATCACATTGAGGAAGCAATTTCCTGGGAG
This sequence comes from Athene cunicularia, assembly GCF_003259725.1. Classification (NCBI taxonomy): domain Eukaryota; kingdom Metazoa; phylum Chordata; class Aves; order Strigiformes; family Strigidae; genus Athene; species Athene cunicularia. The sequence continues at coordinate 70,046,236 of NW_020799095.1, forward strand.
TCAGGGAACTCAAAACTGTCTTGGAGCCACTGCCAGAACAGCTCAGTACACCATACCCTCTTCCAGAAATTACTTTTGAAAAAGAGGGCTGCTGAAACTAAGCGTACAGGTCATATGAATTATCCCAACAGGCTAGAAATGAAATGGCCCATGAGCCAGAAGCCAAATCTTTTTGAACTGTGTCTTTGTAAAGCAGGAGGAGGTACTTATTTTCAGCTTTGGCCAAAGAAAGACTAAGAGGAAGGGAAGACTTCATCTACTGTGTGATCGCTGCTTTGTGTTTCATGGTGCAGTCAGCCCTGTTTCCTTATTGGAAGCAGCTTCCTGCTGCTTTAAAATCCATGCATGCATCTGTAATTCATTTGCCTGTCTCTGTCAACTGAGTATTATGTTATATATAGCACTGCACTCTTATCAGCTAAATTGAGGAAATCTAAGTGTGTTTTTACTAGGCAGGCTATCTAATTTGCAAGTACAAACTTTAGGATACTGAAATGTTATGGAGATTACATTGTCTATGCTGAGGGGGCAGCATTAAGGTTATATGTCAGATTTACCTATGTGTTTGTATGTCTTATCAAGTTTGTTCAAATTTAATGTAAATCTTTTTAAAAATGTTTTATTTTGCAGTAATTCATGTAGCATACCTTTTGCTTTAAAGCAAGATAACCAGGCTCTCACACTTAACCCATTTTACAACAATTTTTGCCTGCAAATAAACACCAAGAAAGAAACAAGAAGGTGGTATATACACTATGAGAGTCTAAAAGTAATTTCTTTAAGTGTAAAGCATTCAACATCTTTGGTGAAATGAAAAAGTCTTATCCATTAAATAAATTTCAGCACTAACCTAAAGAAAAACCTCTTTTCTCTAGGCATGTTATTATGACTGTGTATGCCACAATTTAAGTTCTTTTTTTCTTGTTTGATTCTAGTTCAGACGTGTTTTGTAGTCAGAAATATAGGGAGACTGTGGGAAAAAAAAATGATGATGATATCTGGATGAAAGATTGCTATGCAGTTTCTCTGAGGTTTTTTGTTTGGTTTTGTCATGTGCTCTATCTGCTAGATGGCAAACATATTATCCTCCCAGTCAGTTGATTGCAGTTTGAGGTATTTTAGATTTCTCACTGAATGTTACCCAGCTTTGAAGAGTCCAGGTGTGGATATTTTGGTCAGTCGGTGATTTTCTTAATGAAAAAAAGAAAATGAGAGCTTATCTGGAGATCCAAAATCATAGGGTGGTTTTCAAGCAAAGGGTTAAAACTACTTTTCACAACTAATAAAATTTCAAATGCACACTGTGTATTTTTGTGGGAGGGGGTTACAGAAAGGGAATCCTCAATACCAATTGGCTAGTCTCTATCAGCTGCAGTTGAGCTCAAGCTGCTGCTTGAAGAGCAGTATTGATCTGAAGGGTAAATGTGTAGAGAACCACAGAGAGGGATTCAGTCGTTTCTGAGAAGGGAGCCAACCTCTTCCAGTAAGAAAGTGGTTTCTACCTGTCTTTCCTGCCTGTGAGATCCTTTGTGAATGAAGGGGGACACGAGAAAGGGCAGTTTGTTGCTACAGTGATCCAGAGAAAGCGGTATTGCTGCTGTGCATGCTGCTGCTGCTGATCTTGCTGGTGCTGCTGCAGCTTCATGTAGCAGGTAAGGCTGCTTTTTCTGGGGAGGGGAGGAGGAGAAATTGGGATTGCACCGCGGAGGCTGGGGCCGTCGTGTGTGGGGGGCCCTGAAACGCTGCACAAAAGGACGCGCGTTCCACGGAGGAGCTGCAGGGGCACACGCGAGAAATCTGGCCGTGTGGATTAGCAGCCTGTATTGCCTGCTTATCCCGGTTTGGAATCGCAAAACTTCCCTAAGTTCTAAACAAAGTCTGCAAGTCCGCAGTGCCTAAAGGAAGAGGGGGCAGTGAAGGGAGAGGAATGAGCTGCACCGTTCCCTTCCCGCTTTGCAGGCGTCCAGCCCTCCACCAGGTCGGGCAGTGGCTCTGAAACACATAGGTATGGGTGCAAGTAATTTGGTGGTGATGTGTAAGATCAGTGCTGATAAAAAAAGGTAATACATCGTGCCAAATTGGAGACTTGTTTCAGTTGAAAGGGAAAATAAATAAGTGATGGTGTGAAACTTGTGAGACTGAAAATGTATTTGACATATTTTATGTCTTTTTTTTTTTTTTTTTTTTTCCTTTTTTTAAGCACTCAAGTCTTT
>NW_020799095.1:70048498-70081299 GCF_003259725.1 Athene cunicularia
GGGCGGAATTTCTGCAGCATTGACCTTTAAAGTGATAAGGTTCAATTAAAAGAAAGAAGGTAAGGAATGGGAATTCGACTTGAAGCAACTTTGAAAGCATCTGAACAGCCTCCTCCCTTAAAAAAAAAAAAAAACAACCCCCCAAAAAAAGCACAAAACTAGGCACTGCAGAAATAATTTACTGGTGAGAAATAAAATTTAGCACTGACATACAGATTTTCAAATGCGAGACGATTTATTATTGTAATGTTTCCAATTGATCTTCTACAAATTAGTCATGTGATTAGCAATAGAACATACATAATCTTCATGCAAACATTTTAATGGTGAGTTTAGCCCTCAGTTATAAATCATGTTGCAAGTGTGGCTATAAGAGAGATGTGTGAAGGTACTTCTCTTGATAAATATTTTTGCATAGTTTTTTTAATGTAAATGACTTTCTGGCTTGGTTATTTTAATTTTAAATATTTAGTCTAGATTAAGAAGGATATATGTTTCTTGTATTTTAATCATTCCTTTCAAAGCACACTATGGTCATGATAGACTTTGTGATAATTTCTGTGTGTATTGAGTGATGGTTAACTATTTTTTTCTGTATCTGCAAATATCTATGTAGAGCTAAATAGGAAGGCAGGCTATTTTATTCCCGGATAGCATCAATGAACAGTTGAGGTTACTGGCATTTTTTTCCTTATTTTGAAGTTCAAAAAAGCCTCACAATTCAGGAATACTATCTAGGTCTTATAATAAACCTTTTGCTGTGTATATGATTGCATTTCAGATACAAAATAAATCAGGATTAAAACGTTTCCATGAAACCATGCTTTTAGGAAATTCACAAATTGGTGAGGATGTCTTTATTTCAGTGCTCTGAATATCTTGTTAGACCTTTCATTGATCACAGCACGTTTTTAAGAGGTTTCAAGGCTTCTTACAAAATATTTCCCCAGATCTGAAAGCCAGATGGTTACATTGCAGAAGTCTTAAGCAGTTAATTGCTGAACTGATTTGAGTGCTCCAGAACATATTAGCACGCAGACCAAACGCTTTCGTCTCTGATGAAACTAGTTACCTGATGTTGCTCTTTGCTGAGATTGGGGTCCCTGTTAGAGATGGTAGGAAAAACAGATTCTCTTTTGGGGAACCAAGAAATAAAATGCTCTAGTATGAAATTGCTTCCTTAAAAAGTAATTTATTAGTCTTTCTTACATTTATCACAGTTATGCCATTTTTTCCTGAAGATTACTTTATTTGGATTAATTTGCTGCCACCCATTCCCTCCCCAACTGTTCTGAATGTCAGGTCTATGGTATTTGTTAACCTACAGTGTTGAATGGTATACTAGATAGAGGTAATATGATCTCCCATAATTTCCTTTCTATTCACAATACATAGACAGGATTCCCTTGAAACGTTTGATACTTTATATTTAATTTTTTTTCCAAATATACAAGAAGAAATAGTACTTCAGTTGCAGTGACATACAATATAGAATAGAGAACAGAATGGGAAATATAAATGTTTCGGTTGTCTTGCTATATGCAGTTTCTCATTTTGCAGCCATCAGTTGGAGTTTTGTTCTTCTGAAGATGACTAGTAATCAGTATTCGGAAGGGAAACAAATGCTTATTTTGCCTCCTTTCAACTTTAAATAACCCATTAGTTCAATCGTACTGCTTGAGATGATTTAAAAATTTTGTAGGCTAGCAAATTCCTAAATTGCTTTTCCGTAAGTAATTTTTAGGCTGACAGCTTTTCTACTATTCAAATATTTTAAATACTTTTCTGTATAAGAATGTTTTAGAGATTATTGACACCTGTGTAATATGAAAATTGTGTGATGTTTCTGTCTTTATTGCTTTTATCTGGATATTAATATCACATTATTAAAGGTATGGTTAGAAATGCTTTATAAAAGGTTAAGAAGTTGTGTTTAAGTAAGTAAATGATTATCACAGAATTAGAGAAGTGGGTATGTTGTATGTAACTGTGCAAAACATCATTATCAGATTTTTCAAATATTCGTATAATCATCCAGAGCTCAGGTAAATTCTTTAATGTGCTCATAGGATCTATTAGTCCCATATTAACCTTTCTAAATTATTCAGATGTGCACATGCAATGTAAAGTGTTAGAGTAAAACAGAAAGGATAAAGTCAGGGTAAAAACTGGCACAGATTTCATGTAATGAAACACATAGGCAAGTGAGTGGGTGCACAGACTTGTATCTTCTGTACATATAGCCACAGATGTGCAGCATTCTCATTGGTAGAGAGTGGGGCTTTTCTTACCATACACTCTACTACAAAACTGATTCATCACTCATAGTTTCCTATGTGTTAACTGACTCTGAAATTAAAAGAACAAAGGTTATTTGGAACACATTTTTCTCATTAGGCATAACTGATCATGAATATCAACTTTCTTGAGGAGGGTATATAAAAAGAATTTCTGCTCATATGTCACTCTGAAGATGACAGTGTCTGCCCAGAGGGAACTCATACCTTTTTCTCTTGAATATATTGTTTATGCTTCTAAAGATCATATGATAGTACATATAATCTTTACATCTGTATTCTTATTTTCTAGATATAATTATGTGAAACTGTTACAAAAAAAAAGAAACTTAATATGTTTTAAGTTTGGATATATTTACTTTAAAAGTATCTTGGTCATGTATTCTACTTCCGAGTCTAACATTATATATCAACTTTTATATAACAGTATTAAACACTTTGCCTCTATTTATACTTTATTATCATACAACATAGTTAATAGTATAGATGTGAGTATATTGTGAAGTCTTTGTACAACTACAGCTTGCATTTTGGTTGTTACCACAGTTGTCCCATTCACAGTCATAAGGTTCTGAAAAATAATCACTTATATGCATATCTATTAAACAATTCTATTTCCTTCTTTTAGGAATACCAAATTGTTTTCTGAATATTTTTCGTAATATTGACCAACAGGGATATGTGTGTGTGTGTATGTACTGAACTATAAGCTGTAAATAAAAAAGCAAAGATAAAAAAAAAAATTGTTGAATAACTCCAGCAGAACTGTCATCATCTTGTGAAAGTGGAAAGGAAACATGGTCAGTTATATTTTAGTGTAAAAACATGAAGAAACTTCTACATGATCTAAATTATATTGTTTTAAACAATAAAATATACTGATATTTTTTCAATATATTGCTGAGTAAAATGGCCACATTTTAATCTCATTTCCACATTGTCATTCATTTCTGACAGCTGATGTGTGAACCTGTAAAATGCAGAATGTTAATAAGAAGAGGCAGGTGAGAAACACAGAGCAAGAACAAATTAATGCAGATTCCATAGTGTCTTTGATTTTTTTCTTAATTTAACCATGGCATTTCTATTAATGTGTTAAGAGAAGAAACTGTAATACCTCTGCATTTATCTGCTTCACTTCAAATCATATGTATTTACCTTAAGCATCAGTATATTGGTTGGTTTCCAGGCTATTCATTTGCAAAGCACTTTGAGGGATCTTGAATGTGAAAATTGTTATATGAAGCCAATTACTATTCTGCTTTTAAATGACTCATAAAAATGCCTCCACTTAAAGCATTTGTATGTATACACGTTTGGGTGTGTTTATAATACCCTTTAAATGGAGACATTTTTATGAGACATTTCCGAAAGGTGTACAGAAGTTGAGTTTGTATAGCACTTACTGAGTTTGAAGGTATCACAAAGAAATGAATTATGGTGCATGGTGACAACAGACTTAATAGATAAATGCTACTAAGAAGGGATGTTGTCTGAAGTGTTATGTTTTATAACACAGTGTCATGAAAAAGATGTGATTTTTCCTTTTTCTTAAGCAACTGACTGTTCACTAAAGGGACTGGAATATAACATTTTATATGAAAGATGGCCCCTCTTTTTTTCCACTTTAGATTTTGCTTTCCTAAAAGTCTTTGATGGGCAGAGAGGGCTAGGCTCTGCTGTGGTACATTAATTTGTCTCAGTATATTCACTCCTATGGCCTACAGTTAGGAGTTGTATGATATTTATAAGTGTTCATGTCATAGTAGTGGAAGTAATGTTGGGATGTATTTTCACAGGTGCATTAATTTGCATTGTGATACTGTCAGATTCCACAAACTTTATGGCATATTTTTAAAGTTAAAAACTAGGGTAAAGGGTTACAAATTCCATCATCCCTTGTTAATACAAGTTGCTCTTCAGAGACCTCAATTTGAGAAAGCTGGTTAAGTCTGTCCTCTGTTTAGGGTGTCACTTAAGAGTCTGCCTAATAATAAGAGATAATTTCCTTATTATACCAGCATAGTTTTAAGAAGCTCTCTGCTAAAGAAAGTAGCCTTTTTTTCCTGAAACATACTACGAGTTATTAATAATCTCTCATTGCTGAAGAGCCTACATTGTTGCCGAATAAAACAGGGGTAAAACATACTGTCTTGGGTACTTTGTTTTATTGCATCCTCTTTCCTAATTTCATTGTTCTTTATTGTTTTACCTGGACTGATTTGTTTTCTCTAATCCAGTGAAACACATTGTGAGGGACTATAAAATAGCTGCTTTGCTAAACACCAGAAAAGGGTTGCATTTCCCTGACAGATCAAGTGAACTTTTTATAGCTTTTTATAGCTATATACTTTTTTGAAATATTGTAACAAATATTTTGCTTAATTTTTTGCTTTACATCATTTCTTATCTGCTTTGTCTTAGTACATAGATTCTTACTATCCACAGCAAAATTTATTTATAAGCTGAGTTTTGAGGTGCCCTGACCACACCTTCAAAGTAGATGCTTCTATTGCACTTACTTGTCTTTTAGTTCCCACTGTCACTTAACAAATGACAGATTTTTACCAAACATCTGTCCTCTGGTAGTGGCAGACTATGCAACTCTTTCACTCACAGAAGTAGTCTCTTTTTCAGTTCTGTTTTGTACATTATGTCTGACAAACCACTGAAAACTTGACATGACATGAAATAGAGTGGGACTTCTGAGCAATTAGAGATGAACCTTGAAAATTGCTTCAGCTAAAGGTAAACAGTTCAAAATAACAAAATTAGTCTCATGGAGAATGTGTTAATGGTCTGATGGATTAAACTTAAAAATAATGATGATAGGGAAGTGATAGTACTGGAATCCATTCTTGGTTTAAAATTGTACTGGGTCTGGCTGAGCTGGAATTGTTTTTCCCCTATAGCAGCCCTCACAGTGTTGTGTTTTATGCTGGGAGCTGGCAGGGTGTTGGTAGCACCCTGGTGTTGTGGCTACTGCTGAGCAGTGCTTACACAGCACCAAGGCTCTTTCCGACATTTCCCCCAGTGGGACGGGGTGGGCAAGATCTTGGGAGGGGACACAGCCGGGACAGCTGACCCCAACTGCCCAAAGGGATATTCCATACCGTATGACATCTGCTCAGTATAAAGCTGGGAGAAAGGAGGAAGGGGGTGGGGTCACCCTTGGTCCCCCGAGGCAACCACTACGCGTATTGGAGCCCTGATCCTGAGAAGGCCCGACAGTGCCTCTTCATGGGAAGCAGAGAATAAATCTGTTTCCTTTTTTTTGCTTCCATGTGTGGATCTTTGCTTCACTTTGCTTATATTAAAACTGCTTTTGTTTTACCCACAAGGGTTGGTCTATCTTATTTTCTTTCCCTTCTTTGCCCTGTTGAGAAAACAAGGGGAAAGGAGGGAAGTGATAGAGTGACTTGGTGGGTACTGGGCATTTAGCCAAGGTCAAACCACCACAAAAATACTTAGCTAGAAAAAGAGAAATTAAACCTAGATAAAGTTAAATAAAACCTCTTTGTTTCAACTTTCCTGGCATTGATGGAAATAGCCCTGGTTCTGTCTTTGTCAGAGAAATAAAGCTGCGTGATTCACTAAAGAGACAGCTCTATGAACAAGCAAGACAGGCTTGATTCATCAGCATCTTTCATGTTGCATTCCAGCAGCAATTATTTATTCCTGTAGCAATTGGCTTCAGTTTTGGTTGATCCTAGCCTCTTTGGTAGCACAGAGCAGGAATAAAGCTGGCTTAACCTTGATTGGAGAGTCTCTCAGTCACAAAGAGACTAGTGCTCTGTTATTGGCAGATAGCAGGCATTTGGCCAGGCAGAGAGTGTGGCTACCATGTTGCTGTCCTGCTCATTACATGCCTGCTGGTAAAGCTCCCTGTGGGAGCTGCAGTTAGTACGATTTAGGGAAGCCATGAAACTGCACTGTGGATTTCCTTGGAAATGGACCAACAGACATCAGAATGGTCTGACTCTTAATTGTCTTCCTTCAGGTGTCAGACTTTGTCAGAACAGATTCTCCAGTGAAATTTTTGCTGTCTGACATCTGCACTTGATTGGGCTGATATAGAAAAATGAAGAATTAATTAAGCACTAATTAATAGCAACATGTAAACTTAATGAAGATTCACCTAAGGTGTAAGGCATGGCCTTGGGTGATTTTTTTCATACCAGCCTGCCACTTTCTTATCACCTGTCTTTCCCCTTTCCTAATTTATAACCTATATTTTGGGTCAAAGATTTGACCTTCCTATCATGTAATTTCTCTCTCTAACCACTCATAATCATTAGGTAACCTACTTCAGGCCTAAAGCTGTACTTTTGGCCCATTGTCGGAAGATGAATTTTCACACACGAGCATACAGATGAATGAGAAGGCAAGTCTGTAAGTGCATCTAAAGATGGCTACTGTGTGACTCTAAAGCACATGATGTGTCAAGGACTTCATGCATTCACGGAAAGGGATATCTCACTCCCATGCAGAAGACCTACAGCAGCCACCTACAGTAGACTGAAGATACATGTAGGAGAGTGCCTATATTTTTCTAACAGCTGTTTCTGGAAGGTGTGTCAAGTATATTTCTGTGTTAAAAGGCAGACACATTCAACCACATACCACTTAATAAGGATGCATTTTACCATGTGAAACTTCAAAAGTCTTTCAGATTATGTCTTTGTGGCCTGAAAACTAGGTTTTTACCTATTAAACTAGTTGAGATCTGCTAACACATGAAAACTGGGTACTCTCACAAACTGCAAGGTTGGCCAAAAGCTGTTCATGACATACAGATGGATTTCTGGTGTATGTAATGGATGTATATAAACAGGAGTGAGGTCTATAGAAAAAGTACCATATAAAAATACTGCTATTCATTCTCTATCTCTTCTGATAGCATGGCATCTGTTCTCAGTGATATGAGCAGAGACTAATTCTACCCATTTAAACTAGTATCAGTAATAGACAGAAAAAAAGGAAAAAAAAATTTGCTAATGTTGGGTTCTTAGAACTCATACAAATAGTCCAGGAGACAGGAATGAACTTTTATTTCTACAGTGTGTAACTCAAAAGAACAAGTATCAGTGTCATTTGCTTGGCTGTGGCAGACACAGATGATCAAAGAATAGATTGTAGCTTTTTTGTCCTGCATGTCTTTGTTTTAAGCAGTTGTGTTGATTTCTTTATGCCCTTCTCTAATGTATCAGTTGCCTCCTTACACTGAGAAAATGCATTTTTATTCAATTACTACATCAAACAGAAATCAGGAAGAACTTGTCAGTGGCCTGTACGCAATCCTAACTGTTTAGGGGTAAACAACTTCTACCTATAAAAGTTGGTATACTATTTAAATTTTGGAGTAAATCATATTAGATCATCAGGTACGTTCCAGAAATACAAATGTAAGACAAACTTCCAAGTTACAGAAGCGTCTGATACAGTAGTTTGCTCAGGTGTCTAACATTCAGCAAAAGCTGTATGTGGTTCTTGGGGACTTTGTTATTATGCACAGGAAATGTATTTCACTGGATTTGGTTCCCAAAGCTGTAGAGAGAACTGAGTTGTTTAAACATGAATATGAATGTCCTTCTTGAAGCTGTGACTACGGGGTGGGGGGGGGGAAGACTACCCTTATACTCAGGCTCTTGTCAGTAAAAGCAGTATGCTGTAGTGAATTTCAGTCCAGCAGGTAAAAGTCTCAGAGGGTCTGGGAAAGTATGAAGGAGATGAATATATAATTTGAGCATATCAAAAGTGAAGTATGCCCCAACAAAGAAATTAGCAAAACAGCATGTATAGTAATATTTAGTAACATTCTGGTACACCTTTAGAAATGTAATCAAAGTTATTCTGTGTGGGTGCACTGGAATTCTCAAGAAATTCAAGAGAGACTCCTTTAAAACATCTTAAGGATACTCAGAACAGCTATATAGTCATATGGGAAGTCACATGGGAAATAGTCATACATATTTTTTAATTTTTCAAGGCGAAAGTGAAGAAAGTGGAAGCAAATAATCTGTTCTTCCTGGAAGCAAATGGAAGTGCTTTCAGGTGTTGGGATTACCAGTTTCTCCACTATTTAGCAAGTTTTGCTGCATGCACTCTTCCCAGATTACCCATACAGTTCCTAGAGAAGAAGTCTTCCTCTCAACTGATAAGACCATCACTGCTTTTGTCAGGCAAAACTGGTTAGCTACTGTATACTGATTTGCTTGATAGACTAATTTTACTCCCCTTTTTGCAAAGAATTGCTATAATTTATGTCTGTAAAAACAAAAAGAAAACCATGGGGGTTTTTTTGGCAAAGCAATAATTCTTGATTTAAACTTTATTTCAAGAAAATTTAGAAGGAAAATAATTCCTTCTTCATTTATGATTCAGCGGTCTCAAAGGATGGTGTCTGTAATTCTTACTTGTATCCACAATTAAGTAAAGCTGCCAGGATGCAGTAAAAAGGAGGGGAAATCTTTGACAGGCTTGTCTTAACTGGTTCTGAAGCTCAGTCCCGTTATCTAAACTGAACAGTAAAGAACTCGTATTAACACCTGAACTTATGTCTATGCAAAATCCAGAGTTCCTAAAATAACAATTAAATGCCTTAATGTTGAAAACCTCCTAAGGTGTTCTGAAGCTCTTTTCTGAAGGGCAACGTTAATTTGCCTTGTGATGCTGATTCAGATTAACTGGACATGCATTAATTTTTTATTATTTATTAATTCAAGTCTTAACTCCTTGCATTATAAAAGTTTGTGAAGAATAAAACTTGTTGAAATTAGTTGTTATTTTCTTTCTCTTTAAGAAAAAATTTAAATTGAGACACATATAAAAATACCTTTCTATATATGTGTAAATAACTATGTTTCAATGGAATGTTCTAAAATTATGCTTTCCTACCTATCCTTTAAGATCATACTTAAAATCTCAGTTATACTCAGGCTGTATGTTCTAATAGAATATAAGTCCTTGGAGCATTAACAAATCTCTCAGCTTTTAAATAGACTGTGACCTATTCATTTACAGGGCTACTTCAATAAAGCAATAGCTCACTTAGGTTAATGATGGATCATGGTGTGATTCGATTTGCAGAGTGCAGACTTGCCCATTATCCCCTAATGTTTGTATGGGTCATGTTATCACATCCAAATAATGATTCATGCCACCCCTTGCTCCTGGAGATATCACAGTGATTACAGGAAAGCTCAGCATGCTAGTACACAAAGCCTTTAGGGTTCTGTTGGCTGCTGTTGAATTATTATTTTTGGCTAGAGTATGATAAAGCAGGAAAGGCTCAGGTTTCTCTGTGACTGTGACACCTTCCTCTTGTGATTCAATTGGCCATCTGGCTGAGCAGACGGGCTGGACATTAGGAGAAATCAGATCTGTCTCTCTCTGTCTTTTGATTTTTTCTTTTTTTTTTGGTGAGGAAAGTTAGCTGACCCTGACCTGCTGTGAGAGATTATTTGCAAGTCGAGTGCCTTTTTTTTTTTTTTTTTTTTTTTTTGCTTCAGTATCTAACATGAAGATTGAGCAATTTCCAACAGGAAGAAAACATATCAATACTTTTGTACTGACTGTAGTTATCACACAGGACAGATTCAGTCTGGTAGCCACACTGAGAAGGGTATATTTTTCTAGTTGTGAATACACTGCAAATACCAACAGTAATTTCTTTTTCCAGGACTGCAACACTGTCATTTACTCTGAAGGATTGTCCTCATTTAGGCACAGCAGTTCAAAACAATCTAATTGATAGGATAAGATGTGAAATTTTGAATTGTAAATGCTTGCAAAATGCTCTTAAGGTTTATTTTTATTTCTCTTTTGTTGGGATGGTCTGTTTTTTCTTGCCTACCACTGCATTTATACTCAATGACCATCAGGCTGCTCACTGGTCCAGCTGCTGACAAACACTGAATCTTGCTAAATGCCTCCAGTAAAACTGTCATAAACCTTACTAGCACTAAACCTTCCTAAACATAAACCACTTCTAGTTAATATATACTACAGCTAAAACATGAGTGGGCAGAAGAATAGTTTCCTTATATTTTCTTATACAAAGATATAAGACCTAGGGAAATAGGAAAAATGAACTTCTTTGCTACCATCTGCACATGCAAGCTAGATAAAGAAGAGATTGCTGTAAGAAATAATGCTGTTCAAGTGAATTAGTTTTGTTGTAGCTGAAGTCAAAGATTCTCCTACAGCTTCTGTCACTAAGGAGAGAATAGTTGTACATGGTTCAACAACACTGTTCTAAGGAAAGACACTCATAGAGAAAATCCCAGATGGAAAGCACTTGTTAACATTGGGTTTTACACTTTTTCTGCTTCTAGACAATGACAAATACAACCTCAGTCAACAGTGTCAAGTACTGATTAAATATTTTAAAATATGCTTTTTTTAACTCCTTCAACTTATTTTCTCACCCACTCACACATAAAAACTACATTTCCTAAATAGTTGAAATACTATACAGAGGGGTAATTGCTTAAATCAGACATTAGAAATAGAATTGTATGTGGTTAAAATAATATTGCTGTGTTGACCTGCTGGGCATGGAATAAGGGAAAAAGATGGACACTCATAATAAATGAGTAAAACCATTTCATTACCTTACAATAGATTTGGCTCTCATTATATAACATTTTTATTCTGCTTTAAAAGCATTATACAAAGACCTTCCCAGAAATAGTGCCAAGGATCTCAAAACTGTAAGCAGATTTCAAACCTAAATTAGATTTCCCAGCTGCTTGGTGGTATATACTCACAGTGCAATAGTGAAAAATGACTTTTCAAATGTTTACTATGCTAAAACTCTGAAAAGTTATGCATATTTTAATGTACTGAGAGTTGCAGCAAATTTAGGACTTGGAAGTCCCTTGTGATAGCTGTCTGAAGCATTAAGAGAAAGAGGTTTTCTTCCTTTTCCCTCCCCTTGCATCAACAGTGTAATGATTCTTGAGGATCAATATTATATTCTTGTGTTTGGGAGCTTAAAGTCATGCAATTTTATTTCTCTCAAGTGTTTTTCCCCCTTAAGCATATAGAGCTTACTGAAATTTAAAAAGATATTCAAACTCACCATTTGCAAAGACCAAAATCCAAGGTGTTGCTCCTTCCTTCCCAGCTCCCATTTCCAGTTATAAATGTATCAGAAAATTCTGGTGTTTTGATTGTATGTAAGAAACATTCAGAATTAGTTCATATTCTGAATACAACGGCCCATCTTTCAAACTCTGCAGACTAATACCAGGGAACATGTGAACGATGGGCATTTTTTGCAAGCAAAGCAAAGATTGTCATTCAAACCGTAACCATAGTTGTAACTATTACCTAGCAATTTTACAGCAGAGTAATTTTTGTAATGAAACGTAAAGGCTTGACATTTTAACGTTTTGAAGTTTGTCTTAATGCTGATAATTGCAGATTAAGTTGTGTGGCAGGTATAATTCAAAAGCATGGGAATTTTTCTATTTTGTTTTTATTTTTATCTTTATCTTCAATATGTAAATATAATGTGGCATATCTATATTACTGTGTCATTTTCTTTATGTTAAAAACTGCAGTGGAAAAGATGGCTTGAAAGGAATCTTTGGTTCTATTTTTATTTTTCATATAGACTAATGGAATCCATCCCTAGAAAGAAGAAATTCTAAATGTCACCATGACAAAATAGCTACACAGGAATTTGTGAGCTATTTTATTTATTTGCTATGTGAAAATATGTGGTGAGAATACATACTTAAGTCAGTATTCTTTTTATCATCTTTGAGAAGATAGAGTTAGGGTTCTTGTTAATTTCTTGATATTTTTAAATGGAAAAAGATGATCCTCAGAGGAATTTAGGGCCATAACTTCCTTCTGTTGCGTTCTAATTTTCAAGTAGGAGCTAAGTGCTCGGGTTTTCTTGAGGATTTGTTAAATCATCACATAGACTGAACCTTGATGAGAAGCAATACAAAGCAAGAAATTACTCTTTTTATGTCAAATGAAACGTGCAAAGCTTTTACTTTGGAAACTATCAAATATCTCTTGCCTATGTCTTACCTAAATACCCATAGACATGTAAACTTATCCCACGTGTTAAGAAGGTCGTTAGATCTACTGTAAGACAGAACATCTGATCTTCCTCTCACAGCTTCTCCTGGAGTTTACTTTATATCGTGTGCTTTTTCTTCTATGAAGAAAAGAGTTTTCAAATTTTTGTGAACTTAGTTTAGAATTTTAAGATGGGGCTTTCTTGTCCAATTCATTTCAAATTGCAAGGATAATGTTTATTTCTGCCTCATATAATTTAAGAATTCCAAGAAAAACATGGTACCATGGTATCTTAGTAAAGGGAAGGGATAAGAGAGAAAAAAATTGCCTTATTTCAGTAACAGTAGTGGTTTTCTGATGATTGTTGTCACTATATCATTTCACTCCAATTCACTTATTTATTTATGTAATATGAGAGACTAGTCAGCACCTAATGCTGTAGGTAATATAAATTAATTTATGTGGATCGGCTTATTTTTGACACTAAGCAGCTTGTCCTGATGCCCTAAACATCCATGTTGTATGTGACAATTTATATATTTGAAAATCTTAGGTATTTTTTTATCCTGCTGCAATAACTGTTGGCATGAGATACTTATTAAAAAAAAAAAAAATTGAAAACATAAAACCAGAAAGGTTTGACTGTTAGCTAATAATTCTAAATAAACTTACAGATGTGAGTGTCCATCTTTCACAAGATAGGGAATTGAAAGAGAGGTGTTGTGAATTACTGAGAATGAGTCAGTTTTGTCAGCTTCAAGATTAGCTGTACTAGCCCTGGTGAAAACCTTCCTGACGGAAGTATTTTACTAGTGAGAATTTGGTTTTCAGATGAAGAAAATGTTTTGCAAACAGAATTTGCTTTTATGATGGAAAATGTAAAATAAATAAATAAATAGTCAAAACAAAATATTCCCCAGACAAACACATGAAATTGGAAAACATTTACGTCAGAAAGGTTGCATGGTGTTTAAGTTGTTGTGTCACGTGTTCCTTCTCAATGAGAGACAGAAACACTGTTTGCATTTCCCCCCACATAGTACTTCATGTCCTTCACAGTCTCCTTCACTAAGGAAACACGCTGTTGGTCTGTGTAACAGCATGGGCAATACAGTAAATAGGGGCAGGTAGAAGTCTCGTTAAAACAAGAGGAAGACTCTCTAAATCTTGAACTCTCCAGATCATATGACATCAAGGAAATATTCCAACTGAACATTTTGGTTAAAATCCGACTTTTTTTTTTTTTTTTTTCTCCTCTGAAAAGCTGAAAGTTTTCAAAAGTAAAACCGTCTGTTTTGAACATTCCTAAACTGTCTTATTACTTCCTAACTCCACATTTTGTGCATAAGATTTAAGCCCCCAAAGTATGTTTTATGTGTTGCTTGTGAACTTAATAATGTGGAAAGCTGTGTTTATCCATCTTCTTTATAGAGATTTTCACCTCTATTTATTATTCTATCATTTCTTTACTCCAGATCAGGACTTACAGAAGGACAAATGACACCACAAACTAAATTGTAGAAGTTTAAGAGCTTGGGAGAATTTTTAGTCCTTAGTTGTCTTCTGACAACCTAAATAATTTTCTTAACATCAAGCTCAGACCATCTTCTACACTTAGTGGAAACACTGCACACTCTTCCAGCATTCTTGTAACAGCTATGGCTTATACTTTCCATCTTTCTTTGAGAACATTTATCAGATAGATAGCTTAATGTTGTACCTTATGATTTCTTGACAGCTGGCCATAAAACCTGATAAATGCTCCTGCCAAGAAAGCAACACTTGGATTCCAAAAAAAGTTTGCAAATTCTAATGATGTAGATTATTTGATTGATGCGCAGTATGCAATTTAATTACAAGAATAAATGAGGAAGAGGAAATTTGTCACTTCCCCATTCATTATTTCTTAATTAGACTACAACTAATCAGGGTTTCTGATTGGCTAAAATAACCTCAGAAATAATTTACTGCACTGCCATTACTGTCAGATAAAAAGGAAAGCATGGATTATCTCTCACTACCAAAGCAGCACAAAAGAACAAGGAAACAAGATGAACCTTAAAATATTGTAAACATTACTCTTTCTGCAATCTGTCAGATTAGTAATTTATTACAACAAATGAAATGCTTCTCTTCTGAAATGACAAAGTACATTTTTTTTCAATGTGCAATATTTATGTATATTCTATTTCTGAGTACCAGAGAAGATCAATACTGCACCTGATACCAATGCATTTATTTTGGTTTTGGCTTGTGTAAATGAATTCTGCATACTTTGCTTAACATCAAAATGCATCAAAAGGGCCAAATGGACAGTGATAATAACACAGCTCTGAGGTTGTTATAGCTTCTTGCAGAGTCTAAATGTGGAGTACAAAAATTAATGTAGGTGGGGTTTTTTTCTTAAGTCAAATATATTTTACCAGTCTGGTTATGCTGTGATGTCTGTAGTGTGCTTCTACTATCTGTATTCCTGGTCTATGTTTTAATGTATGTATATTAGGGGAAGAAGACAGGACAGAGAGAGAAAACGTTCCTTATTATGTGCTTGTACATGCTATTTTCTTGCAAGGGCAACATCAATTTTACTTATATCCCCATGATACATTCATGCACATGTGAAAAGAGTGTATTTATTTGTTTATGGGAGTTTGATAACTATGGAGGCAAACAGGACAGGTGCATGTGGTGCAAGGGGTGGAAAATTCTGATTAGTCCAAGTTAGTTGTTCTGATGTTTTGTATGCCCAGGATGAAGGAAAAGAGAGATAGGAAGAAAGATGTCAAAGCAGAAGTCAGCACAGTGCTTAAGGAATACTTTTGGGATGTAAGAAAATGAAGTCAAGGCAAATAGGGATTTAAACTTTAACTCAGTTCTCATTTTAAATAACTAACTAACTTCACCTCCCTACTATTACAGCCTGAGTCTCTCCAAGGAAGTTATTTAAATTTTTATTAAAAATTAAAACGTTGATAGAGACAGAAATTTGAAATGACTCAGTAGTCCAGTGGGTGGAATACTTACCCATGCTTTAAGAGACATATTGGGTTTCTGTTCTGAATTAGGCCAAGCAGAGACCTTAAACCTTGGTCTCCCTAAATCTCGGAGGTGTTACCTTCTGCAGTAATAGCTTGGCCCAATAAAAATCCTGAATCTGTCTCACGGTGCAAAAACTCTTGAGGTTATGGCTAAAAAATAACCAATTCGTTGAAAAGTGCTTACCTCTCTGTAATGCAGTTGCATACGGGAGCAGCTTACGTGACTCACTGAGGCCTCAAGCAACAAACCACAGACTCGTTTAAATTTCCTTTGATTCTATGCCTTGTAATTAAGCAGGTGCAATGTGTAAGACCAAGTTACGTACAGCCACCTTTGGTTCTTACTGCTTCAAATAGTGCATAAAAATGACTAATTTACTATTCTGTCATTGACAAGGAATCACTGAAAATGGCAGAAAATTGTGTACTCATCTCTGCTTACTTCTGCAGTAAGATTGTTTCTTACATTCTTTTTAGGGAGAGCTTGACCATGACATGTAGGTCATCTTCTCTGTGTATGTGTGCATGAGTGTGATCCCAGCATCCTGATAGTGTCCTTAAGTTTTGTTGTTTTGTTGTTGGTTTTTTTTTTTCTAAGCTTTTTAAATTTTTTTTCTTTTAAATTGTGCTTTTTCTTTCTTTTGCATATTTTTGGTTTTTTCTAATAATTTCTACCTCTTCTGGTCTTTCTGTATCTTCCTTCTCTCATTCGAAAGAGGTAATGTAGCTCAGTAATGCGACCATATTAGATTAAAGAAGATTTCTGCTTCAGTCCAAGAAAGCTGTGTTACATCTGCAGCAAACAGTAGTTCTCAAATATATCAGATACAGAGAAAGAAGCCTGAGGCTTTATGTAGCACAAAAAGACCTGGAATATTTTTGGGGTGATCTGCATTTTCATCATATTTGTACCTTAGTAGATGTCTCTGCTATTTAATTGCATCTCTATTTTTACTTCTCTACTTCATAGCAATACATTGCACAACGGAATTGAGGATGTGAAGACACATCCAATATCTCTACATCTTTGTCTGTAAATACATGAAAACCATCATATGGTGTTGTCTGATCTATGAGAAATTTTTTTAAAGGAGCAAGGTGGATATGTGAATGTGTAGATATGTGTAATCAATGTAACCATATTTCTGCAAAAGCTCTGATAGGATTTTATTGTGCGAAGCTGAATCTTAATTCAGATGACTATTAAAGCATTAAGTATTTAGGATGTCTCTTTCACTACAGAAGACATAATTTGCTAAGAATTTTTTGTTGCTGTAAGGCACTCGAAGAATTAGGCAACAAGAATAGGAGAAATAAGATGGTCTGTTATCTAGACTCTTGATATGCTTTTTAAAAGATACAGAATTATTTTTATTACACTTTTTCACTTCGGGCACCTCCTGTCTGACTTTGGCAAGACTTGCAATGAGGGATTTTACAAAATATGTTTAAGGAAAGCTCATGTGTGTGAAATTTCCAGATTCAGACATCTCAACAGTCTCTTAAAAATGTGCAGTATTTTATTTGTTGAAGTATTTAACATTTCTGTCAAACATACAGGCTCTGCATTTATGCTGTTTGATGGTAACTTTTGAATGCTCTCCAGGTGCTGCTCTGTCTCATGACAAACTAGAACAATAACTTTGCAAGTGATGCCATCTGCCTGTGTCCTTGGAAATATGTTAACTGAAAACCAGTAGCCTTGGAAAAGGATTAACTGTTTCACTGCTAACCATATTAGCTGCAATTGTACTTATAACACTGTAAAACCCCTGGCTGTAAATGGGGCTACAGAGCCACACAGGAACTCATGTCATGTCACTGAGATCGTGACTGTCACAGCACATGGATTCCAAGGAGGTCTGTGGCCTCCTCAGCCAAGTAATTCTGGACCTAATAGTGCCTAGCTAACAAATGGTTCTGGTAGGTTGACCATGTCATTGTTTCTTAGTTTAGGGAGTCTTTGTATAGATGAACAAATAAATGGTGTTTACTGTATTGCTGCTACATATCTAGGATGGAGCAAGACGTTTTTAAATAGGGAAGATGGAGAAGGAGAATCTAGTTTTTGACACTTGGCTATGGGAATGGAGGCTGCAAAGAAATTAGTTGGCAGGTTTAAAATTGATAATTGAGCATTCTGGCAGATAGTTCAGTGAAAGTTTTTCTCCAAGGAAAACTATCCTCAGTTTATTTTTCCCCAAATCCTAATTTTCTGAATGTGGCTTGATCATCATATGGAATATGTTTATATTTTGACCTGTATAATATTTCATTTGATTATATGGATAAAACCTGTGGACAGTAAGTTCAAACATAAGGCATTAGTCAGCGAAAGGAGGAGAATACATTTACTGGTGATATCTTAAAAGCAGCTGGAAAATATTTTCCAAAATATATTTGTCTGTATTGAATTAAATGTGCAAAAATCCCTCTAATAGTTCCATCTGGTGTAATTACTCTTACTATTTTTCCATATGATGAAAATCAGATTTTGTCCAGTTTCAGTTTAATCAGAAGTCTGTAGCTGATTAACTTCCTTGTGTCTATGAGTTTTTACATAGTAGAGTCCCCGTGACACCAAACAAAAAGTCTTATACACACTGGCTTGTTCTGAAAATGCTGCTTCATAGCCTGAGGTGGAAGCTTGAGACATGTAAGCAGTTAGGAATAATAAAACTGCAGGGTAGGGTCATGAGGCCATATAGATGTGCGTAGTGTCAAAGAAAGTAGGTCCTCTGTGTTCTTTATGTGGCTTGATTTTATTTAAAATATTATTTACACAATGCAGGGAGCAGGTAAAGAGAAAAGCAACAGAGTAAGATGTCATGAACATGGATGGATACAGGTGATATCAGTTACACAGGATTTATAATAGCTAAAAGGATAGAAACCCTAACACTGATAACTTTAGAAAATTTATTTTTAGGGGTTATACATCATATCACATATATATACACTTTGTAGATCATGTTCTTTCTGAAAATTGGCATAGTCAGGAGAATCCTAAATCAGGTTTGATGACATCTGTGTGCCTGCAGGTGAGAGCCTATGTGGAACCTGTGATTTCAAGGAAGGAGAAATGTTGTCTTGGACTCTTTCATTACTTTTTATTAATAGAGAATTATCCTTCCCTAAATAAAGCAAGTAGATATGTCTATTTTATTATTTATTGTTATATAATCTGTGCTTCTGGAAATACAGCAATTTATTGTTTCAAGATGTCCTGTTTCTCACTCTTTACCTGGAATTTTAGTTGTAATATGGACACCCTAACTTAAGGTGTGGTCTGTAATGTGTTCTATATAATTATTTGTTCATCTCGAAGCACTTATCCAATTCCCTTAAATTATATTTCACTTTATTTGCTGCCTTACTTAAGGCTGAAGAGACAAAGAACGCAGGCCTTGTCTACAGATGTGTCAGATAGTCCTTTTATCCAATTCCCTGTGCATTTGTACTTAGGTGAAAACTATTAATCCCTAACTAGATGGGATGCCCAAAAGAAGACGACAGGCTGATGTGAAGAGAAAGAAGAGATGCCACATAGGTTTCACAGTGTCCTGAAAGCTAAAGAATGTGTTAATAGTGAATCTGACATGTAGAGAAGTGGCCTCAACAATTTCCTCTTTTTTAGTTCTCAAAATAATTTCCCTTTTAGCAACTTCAGTTCAACGCAATATCTTTGAGCAGTAAAAAAATGCATAAACATGGTAGCTTTTTCTGGTCTTGGTAAACTGAAAGAGCACTGGTTCTGTTCTCTGAGCCACAGATGTTGTGTTGTTCTAAGTATTCTTTCAGAAATGAATGTCTTTCACCACTTTTAAAGAGACCTAACTTGGCGATTTCTTCAAAGTTTTGGGAACATGCTGTCTTACGAAGTAAAAGATTTGGTTTTGAAACAAAAGTTTGGTCTATGAAAAGGAAATGTAAGTTGCTCTCTGCAGAACAAAACTAACCATCCAGTAATCTGCTTACTGTTGAAATAACTGACACATTAATATCTTAAGAATTTAAGCAACAGTGATATGCTGGCACTCAGTTACAAACTCGGTGTAATTTTTATGCCTTTACCTTCTTCCCTAATGAATTCAAATTCCTACCGTGAAATCAGTGTTGTTCCTTAAAAAGCTATGCTTAGATTCCTTAGAAAATTAGATTTATGCATCCATTTTGTCTTTGCATATCCATCTATGTATTCCCCTATTATGTTTGAGATTATCTAGCATCTTTAACGTGATTTTACTTTCTCACAGTGGGGAAAAAAATAGAGTTCGAGGCAGCATGTGATCTCCAAGTCCAGTTCACTGGGTCTTCCAACAGCTAGGAGATTGTTCTGTTTTGCCTGTTCAAAAAAGTTGAGAGCAGCCAGCTGACCACCGTTTACACATAATCTGAGGCAACCACAGTTCATGCTGGTTTTTGCCTGTCTGGGTAAGGGGCCATGCAAAAGTGGATTAGGTCACAAGGAAGGCTGAAAAAGGTGCTGATAACATGCCACAGTGGTTGTTATGTACAAGAAAGGGAACTCATAAATCAGTCACAATGAGAAATCAACCTTTGTAAATTCAAAAATTAATGGAAGAACACAGAAGAGGTAGTGTTATATTTCCTTATACCTTTTTTGTACCTATCATTGTCATAGTTATTTCTACCTTCTCTTGCTTACTATAGTATTTAACTCCAAAAAATCACTTTTCCATACTAACAGGTTTCTGTTTCCATTTTACATTGACTTCATCTGTTACATGTTGGATTTAATTAGGCCATCCTAACTTCTAAAAAAGCATTATCTCTTTCTTCTGTGAGGAATACATTTAACATCACCTTCCTTATACCATCCTACCCGACTTGTTTATTTTATAGGTCAGGGTTATCCTCTGTGCAATAGAATAAGGCTTTTTATAGGTAGTTCAGTATGATTGCCATGCAAATGTACAGGTAGTTAAAATAACTTTCTTAGTATGCTTTTTATTAGCAGTTAGTATGCTTTTTATTAGCAGTAGGCAAACTGAAATTCTCTCTCTGATACTTGTTATCATATTTGGTATAATATTCTTTCTACAGGGGACCAAATACTGAGAAAAAGAGAGGTTGCAATGAAACAGATCAGATGGTACAGCAGTTGAGAGTAACTGGGAGGGTGCTTCTGCAGGCATAATATGTCAGTTAGCAAATACTGTACCACAGCTATGCTCAAAACAGTATTTGACTGCGTGCCCCTTGAAGCTTACACCTGAAAGTGCAGCAGTGGAATAAAGACAGGTAGAGACCATAACAATCCAACAGCAAAAGTGCTACTTCTACAACAGTTCCTATTCCCTTAGCTCACATGGGTGTCTGAGCCTCAGTGGGCAGAATAAATGGAAAGTGAAGAAAATGGTCAGTATTTTATTATCTTTCTTAATCTTTATTTTGTGTTCAAGCCATCCTAACAGTTAAATTGTCTCGATAGGTTTTTTTATCTGCAATCTTGACTCTTTTGATTTTAATTATTAGTTATTATGGAACTTGTTATTGGGAGGACTAAGATGCATTTTACTCCTGTGAACAATAACCTCTGCCCACATCCACTCACTACATTTGTTCGATATTGTCTCTGGTAAAAATGATGAGTTTTAACAAGAATTAACAGTAAAACAATTAGAATAAAAACATTTTAAGGCAGTTTACCACATAGTCATTAAGAATTCCTCCCATTTCTGGAGCAATGTTTTCCTAAAAAAAGTATCAGGTCAGAAAGCAAAGCCGTATAAAAGAAACTGGTAGCTGCTGTTTATCTACTGGGCATGAATACATTAGATAAAATCCTTTTCTTACACTCTTTAATTGGTACCACACACCTTCACAAGCAGATCATATTTCTTGTATGGATTTACATGTCTAAGACTGACTTTTTCACACATTTAGGAGTGCTTGAATGCAGTTAATATGCAGGGTAAATATCCAGTTGTTTGCGAGGCCCTTGTTGATGATGTGTGCTTACCCTGTTATTTAGCATTTCAAAGTTTAGAATTTCTGGATTGCTCAACTGAAGTAATAGAACTTGTACTCAATTTGACATAATGCTATGATGTACTTTATACTGTTACTTGGGAATAGAAGAATGAAAATACATATGGCACTGCACTGGGCAGATAAATGTGACCACTGCTCAGTGATATTAGAAAATCGGAAGGAAATGGTTATCTCTAAAAGTGTGTGTGTTCCCCCGCCGCAGCTTTAGGTGTTATTTTAAAATCTATTAAGTCACCTTACCTGAATTTCGGTTACCTTGAAATAACTGCTGCTAAATGATCACTTAAGCTGAGCATTATTAGAAGTCATAGCTTTGAAAGATTTTGGATGACTGTGTTTATTTGCATTAGTTTTTCAGTAGTATTTCCTGATGGTTTTAAGAAAGTAAGGTTTCAATTTTGGGCAGTGCAAATGGCAGCAAACCCAATCTCCAGTCACTGAATAAGAATCTTGATCAGACAAGCAAACAGGACTGTGTTTTCCTGTGCTTTTATGTTGCAGTTCCCAGCATAAGGAGTTATCTCTCTTGTTATGGTAGGTCATCCACTTAGCCCTACAGTAACGCCCATAATAAATAAGTGAATCCACAAAGCAGGGAAGCTGTCTTGGATGAGGACATATAGTTTTTTGAGCTCAGTTTAAATCTGTCTTTCCTACAGACCTAACAAAGGTGAGATACAACGTCTGTGCACGCTTTCATTAAGATCTTAAAACAACCGAATGTCCCTGCCTCTTGGAGTGGCACATCTCACTTACCTAAATTCTCCTTAGAAAGATGCCAAAGAAGAGGGAAAATTACCCTACAAAACTGTCTACAACAGTTGGCATACTGTTGTTCATACAGCAATACATGTCACTTTATTCATTGTTACTCATACTGAGATGTGAGAGAATTTCAAATGGCATCTAGTACATGGTAAGTCCATTGATCAGGCTTAGTCAGTCCACTGGGCTTTGGCTTATTAAATGTGTAATGTTGGAATCAGCAGTGAAACTCTGTTACTGGTTTTATACCCACATCTCTATCACTTTTTTTTTCTGTGTACACATTGCTCGTTTGTGACACTCAAACTCAGAACTCACTTGATACAACTGTTATTCAGTAGTATTTTCAATTTCTTATATTTTCCTCTTTTGACCTAGTCTGTAGAAATTTCCCACAGTTTTTTCTTCAACATAAATGATCTTCTCCTCCTTTCAAAAAAAATCTCTATCAGTTTCTCCTCTACATATAGCAACACTTCCTAGTTTTTGATGTTGTTTATATTTTTCAAGATGTATTCATATATAGGACAGGGACCAAGCGACCTGGTAGACCTCAGGAAAAAAGAAGCTAAGAAGGGCTTATCCAGAAATGAGTAAGAAAATGAGCAAGGAAAGCAGAACAAATTGTTTCCTCAACTGAAGAAATTATTAAAGACTGTTTTGGGGCAACTGCACTAAGTTTTCACTGTTGCAGATTCTTGGCAGTAGCTGTCCTAGTTTCAAGCATCATGAAGTGTCTGAATTTATAGCTGGTGTGAAATTATGCTCTGGTATCAGCAAACAAAAATATTGAGTATGGATCTTTCCTAAGTGCTTCAGAATCTAGATGTCTGAAATAGATGTTTAAGTACCTAATTTTAGTCAGTCTTATTTGAAACCCGATCTATTATTTGTATATGATTTGAAGACCAGCTGACAGTTTATCACACCACTTTAAATCTCTAATATTTCACATAATTTCATGGTGCTAGAAGATATGCTATTTGAAAGTCGCTTTACTGTGTAAGAAAAACATTCATTCTTATTTTAATGAAAGCTGAAATAAATTTGATAGAAATAAACAGATTTGAAATGTAATAAACTGACAGTTCCCTAGTTATATCTGAAATATCTGACCATGAGCACTCTAAATTACAAAACAGACACAGTTTTTCAGTGTCAGAGAATGTATTCAGATTTTAGCTGAAGGGCAACTAAAGGGTTCTCTTTCCTGCTCAAACCAAACTATTATTTTCTGATACAGTAAGGACCAGCATAAAAGTTGGCATTAACTTAATTTTCAGATAAACAGCAATAACACTAGAGAATGTTGTTGAGTATTATATTAAAAATGAATAAAAATTGTCTCGTCAACTACAATGTTCAAGAGCAGCAACAGTAAAAATGGGTGTTTTCCGCTTTGATAAGTGTGCCAACACTGAGGCTACAACATCATGACTAACTTGGAGCATTGTGGGAAACAGGAGAACTTGAAATGTAGAATAGCTCACACAGGTAAGTCATACTGTGAATGTTTGAAGAATTCAGGCAACATACAAGAATTTCAATCAAGTAAATGTGTTTTGGTTTTGGGTTTTTTTTTATTTTATGGTAAAGATAAATTCATCTTTCGATTTAAAAAATGTAGTTAACTATCTATGATTTGTCGAAATTAAAACTTCCCTAAAAAAAGGTATTTTGAAATTTTTTCAAAGAAAGGATTAAGTTGGCAGGGTTTTTTATGGATTTGTTGTTTGGTTTTTTTTTTTCAAACATTTACATTTCTTGTACAACTTTAAGTAAAAAATGAATATATGCATCTTAGCTGGAATTTTGTATGTGTGTGTGAATACTAAGTAGTTTCAGAAAAAATGTCTGTAAATTTTTATTAATTTTCTTTTACCAAATATAAAATTCATACTCTTAAGTGGAATTTAACTTAACAATAATCATTTCCTATATATGTCATCAGTACTTTGTGTGGTTACATTACTTCCTCTTCCATCTCCCCCATTAATTACAGAATTATTTTGCTGATCATGAAGTCACACATAAACTCTCTGTGGTGCTGTCTTCCTATCTAAGCTTTCTGTGATCTTAAATTCATAAAGTCCTCAGTTACAGTGCTTGCTTTGCAACTAGAGCATCTGGCATATCCAAGTGGCCTCAGAAGGTGCCCTTTCAGGGCAAGACAGTCTAAATATGAAAGAAGTACCACAATGGCTAAGGAGTAAAAAGGCACTGAAAAGAAGGAAATAATTTTGAGTGAGTGGGGAACAGATATAAAAAATCATAGAATGCTATGTTGCAAGGGACCTCAAGGATCATCCGGTCTAACCTTTCTTGGCAAAATACAGAATCTAAAAAAATAACTGATCCCTAAATTTCTGTGAGCAAATTAAATAGTAAAATGTGATACTGTGAAGAGGAAACAGGAAACTAAGATGAAGATGTTGGATTCAGTGGCAAAGATTTAAAATAGGTAGAAATTATATATATAATCAAATTATATAAAGTTGAAAACATTGCACAAATAATAATAAAGGTAAATTAATAAAAGAATTACTCCAAATTACAGAAGTGTCTTAATGGTTTTAAAAATAAGACGTTTGAAACACCAGCAGGCTGTAAATGAAATAGCCTTTAAATTGGTCGGACAACGATGAACCAGTTCAGGATGGTAACATTGCTCTGTTAGACAGCAGTCATTAAGAGAGTGTTATCTATTGAGATTTCACCCATTTAATGTTTTGTCCTTTCTCAAGTTTACAATAGTATTATAATTTCACAATCTCAGAGTGCTGATTGCTGGAATGAAGAAAATTATCCAGGTTAGTCACGACCAAGAGTTGTACTTATTTAGCCCCGTACTGACAACCCATAAGGCCTGATGATCCAAGAGGATCTGACCTCAGTCCCCTGTGTGGCACAGTGTTGTTAAAGCATATATGATGAGCTCAGGCTGCAGCTGGCAACCTGGTGCCATCTTTCAAACTCAAAGCTCGGTTCATGGGCTTGATTAAGCCTCTACCTAAACTACACATACACAGTGTCTTTGGTTTTGTTCATATCAACAGTTGTTCCAGAAATACACTAATAATTTGAATGCAAGTTTGCATGTATATAATGAGACATTTAAAAGGGTGTTTTTATATACTCACACATAATGTGATTTTCAACTGAGACAGGAGTGATCATTTTTCAGGTAAAAGAATGGACAGAAAATTGAAAAGAATGGACAGAATGAAGGCCAAGAAATTTAGGGAAAGAATGGGAAGTAAAAATAGTATTAACTCTCCAAGAACTGTACAATATTTCAGATTCATCTTGGTGTTCTATCCCTTTTAACTAAGAATAAATATAAATTGTCAGAAAAAAAAGGTTCATAGGTTAGCCTGGAGCAAATTCTTATTTTTCTGGATCTTCCACTGCATTGGAGAAGATGGCCAGTAGTACAGTTTATATTTATCTGACAGTTCTGCTTTTCTCTTCTGCCTAAAGCAGAGTGAAAGCATAGGCAAGAAGGAACTGTAGAATTCTCCATTAATCTATAAAAAAATGCTGGAAGCCTGGTGCTTCTCAAAATGGAATATTTCAAAGGACAGTTAAGCGTTTCTGACTCCAGACTAAAATCTTAGTTAAATCTGAATCAAGATTTAACCTAGAACTTTTGTCTCTGCCTTATCAGGGTTGGGGAGCTCTATTTAGTGGAGAGGAAACAGACTTCCACTTCTTTAAAATACAGGAGTTTCATATAGATAAAATGATCTGCATCAGTTCTTGTATAAACAAGTCAGTTACACCGTATTACTGACACATTGAAGAATTCAGGAGAAGCGCACTGAAAATCCTTACATCATGATTGACAGGAGAATTACTTGTACTTTACAAAATAGATGTAGTCATTATTTAAAAAGATGTCAAATATTTCGCATGATCTCTGTGGATACAGCACATGTACCAAATGGATACTAAAGAGTTCTACAAACAGGAAACAACAACCAATAAAAATTAAGTGACATCTAAATTATTTTGTTAATTATTGTGTTTAGGAGTTTTAAATTTCTGGCATATTGGACTTGTGTTGAAATGGATTTCAAGGTCTGCAAGGATGGGTGTGGGGAAAATACTGCACATCTAGTTTCTAAATGAGATTAAAATCTGTGCATGCAAAAAAAATTATATTGCTTAACAAAACCAACAATAATATAATCTTAGGCTGAATATTGTTCTTTCCAATCAAAGAATCTTGGAGTTTCACAAATTGAACTATAAGCCCATTCAATCAACTAACATGAACACTGTCTAAGTGGAAATTATATGATTTTCCAGCACTTAGGATGGCCTGTCAAAAATAATTTACCTATTTAAAACTATAAAAGGGATTTGAGGTTTAAATTTAGAGAAATATAATTATTCCAAGTGGAATATTATCTGGGCTATTCTGGTTTATATAGTCAGGAAAAGCACCCTGCAAGCTTTTCTGCATAGAATTGGTAAAAGTTTATCTAAAGAATGGTATTTGCTTCAGCACACCACTTCCCCACATTCAGCTATGGGAAGTATGGTGCAGCATACAAGGTGTTCTTTCAGCTGAATTACCAGCACAATTTGATGGATGTTCCACAAATACTTTCGTCATTCAAATATTTCCTCATCAAGACTTCCTCATCATTCCACTAGTATAAAAGAATATGGCTGCAAGCCAAGACAGACAAAATATTTAAACATACATATCCAGGAAGCACTGGATTTAGGCTCAAGACTGTAGGTATACATATGCTGTAAAAATACACCTGAGATACAGAAGTAATTTCAATATATACTTTGTTAGGACACCAAGCATATTCAGCTTTAGTGAATAGCAGTTATAAGGTACCAATTTCTGATAAATTGAATATACAAACAATTTTGCTTTAGTACTGATATTTATCATTTGTTTATTATGACCTGTTACAGGAACTGGATGTAGTTTATTTATTTTATTTGTTTTCAAAATGAAGATATTTCACAAGACTATTATCTGGATGCATGCAGGAAATGAAAATGCCTGATAGAAGTAGTATTAGTCAGACTACATCTTCTCTAAGCATGTGCACATATACATGTAGGCATAATTTAAATATATATATATATATATTTGTGTATAGTGTGCAAATTTGAACATATATATGCATCCATTTATTTACATATATTACATATATGTATCTTGAAGTGCAATAATTGTAGATGAGTAAAATGAGCAATCATGGCTATGAATTTGTCTACAAAATATTGGCATTCAGACATTAAAATAGCTTCTTGGTAGCTAAATTATTCTAATATTCCAAATTTACAAAAATGTCAGGGGTTTTTTTTTGTTTGTTTGTTTTTTTCTTTTCCCCACTGATATGCCAGTTTCCTACTTTAGGTAAAATTTATAGCCAATAGTGTAACTTTTCAGTTCAATTTATGCACAAATTTACTTGACCTAAGCTTGAATGTCAAATTTTCCAGTTACCTCTCTACTTCCCTAGAACTGTAAACAGTTATTCCATCTTGATGATCTTCTATTATCTTCTGGGAGGTTAAGAGGGAAGCATTAAGGAGTTTGGGTTACTTCAGCTTTGTCAGTTCCTAATCAGTTATTTCTCCTGACTCTATGAGCTGTGTATTAATGTTTTTGTAATACCAGGAGACACAAGACTTACTTCATATCATGTAGATGAGCAGAAACGAAATACGGAAGTATTTCAGAGAAAGGAGGTAACTATGGTTTCCCAGAGCTTACTCTACTCTGCTGAAGAATGAGACATGTTTTGATTCCTCCACATTAGGTGCAAATGTTTAGCCTACAGCCAGGGCAATGGGCAGTTTGGCTATCATCAGTCATTTCTCTCACACCTGGATGACTCATTCCCTTTTGCCTGTACACCACCTTCCTTGTCTGATGTTGTGGCTGTGGCACACAGCTGAGCTGCTTGAGCTGCATGCAGCCAACAGCCGCTGGATATTCACATCTGACCTAATGTTACATAGATTAAAGAGGAAGGATTATCTGTAGACAAAGGCTCTTTTAAGAGTAGCCATATCTGGGAAAACTAAACGTGGTATTTGCCATGGTATGCCATCAGTAACAAGTGACAAAAGCTGAAGCCTAAAATGGTATAAGTTAGGCAAACACATAGAATCAAACAGGATGAATGAGGTTGGAAGGCACCTCTGGAGATAATATGGTCCAATCTCCCTGCTCAGATCAGGGTCAGCTATAACAAGTTGCCCAGGACTGTATCTCATTGAGTTTTGAATGTCTTCATGGATGGACACTCCAAAAGCTTTCTGGGCAACCTTTTCCAGTGTTTGATCACCCTCACAGTATACGCATTTTTGTTTTGTGGTGTGGTTTTTTTTGTTGTTGTTTTTTTTTTTCTTTTTAAGGTTTGAATGGGATCTCTTACACTTCATTTTATTCCCATTGCCTCTTGTCCTGTCACTGGATAGTACTAGACAAGTCTGGCTGCTTGTCCTGGTTCAGCTAGGATAGGGTTAAGTTTCCTCAGCAGGGGGAAGGGATCTCCAGGTGGGTTATTCATACCATGCTGACATCAGGTCCGGTGCGTTAGTGCAGGAAGCTTTCCTTTGTGGCTTTGGTCGTGGGAAGCACGTGTGGCAGGCTGGTGTGTTTGCTGCGGTATTTCTCAGTATATCTTTTGTCTTTTTTACTGTTATTACTGTTTATTGTTGTTATCATTGCTACTGTTGTTGTTCAGATTGTTATTTATTACACTGTTGTATTAAATTTCTCCTCATTTTAACCCGGGGTTTGTGCCCTACTTGTGTCTGAGGGTGGGGGAGGAACAACGGCAATACGGTCTCCAGTCCCGGCAGGGCTTAAACCACTAAACTGCTTCTTCTTGACTTCTCACATGTAAACATCTATGACAAGTACAGATGACTCTGATGGCTTGTGAGACTTGCCAATGTCATGAAAAACAAAATGATAGTAAGAAATTACATCTAAACATGTAATTATAGAATGGTCATATTTTTTCTAGAAATTAAAATTAAAAATAGCTGGAAAAAAAAAGTACTCTATGCCCCATTTTTTACATTTTTATCAGCTTTTTATTTAATCAGTGAGCATTTTTTATTTAAAAAAGTAATGTAATGCTTTATATATATATATATATGTAATTCTGTCTCTTTCATTACTTCCTGTTTAAAAATTGTTTATGCTTTTGTCACTGTGGACTTGACACTATATTATTGAAAGACTTGATTTAACCTCAGGGGCTTGAAATCATATTGTATGAGAGAAAACACTTCTATTGGGACTTTTGATGGGTAAAGACAGAGGAAAGCATCAGGGAGAGCCCTTTTAAAAACACTGGTAGAAAGTCACAAATTTCCTGAATACTTTCACACATTTGTTCTTATTTTCATGATATGATAGTGGCGATTTGGAATGCATTTCCTGTGGCAGTGATATGTGCTATGCAACAGTGACACAGATCACAGTCAATCTATGGTATCTCTTAATGTGCACCTTTTTTTGAACTATGTAAAATTTATGGTTGGATCATAACAACCCAAGGCTGATCTGTCTTGAGTTCATCATAAAAAAGCCCAACCAATCTTTGCCTTTACTCTTTAAAAAAAAACCTACTGCAGCAGATTCAGTGGCCCATAATCTTTAATAGTTGTGATTAAATAGCAACCATTACAGAAGTCATTAATGATCTGCTAGTACAGTATTTAGAGACTACTGTTATATAGATGAAAGCAGCAGGCACACCAGTCATAGAATAGAAACACAGAATGAATCATAGCATGGTTTGGATTGCAAGGGATTTTAAAGACCATCTAGTTCCACCCCCCTGCCATGGGCAGGGACACCTTCCACTGGATCAGGTTGCTCAAAGCCCCGTCCAACCTGGCCTTGAACACTTCCAGGGAGGGGGCAGCCACAGCTTCTCTGGGCAACCTGTTCCAGTGTCTCACCACCCTCACAGGAAAGACTTTCTTCCTTATATCTAATCTAAATCTATCATCTTTCAGTTCACAACCATTACTCCTTGTCCTATCACTACACTCCCAGATGCAGAGTCCCTCCTCATCTTTTCTGTAGCCCCCTTTAAGTACTGGAAGGCTGCTATAAGGTCTCCCCAGAGCCTTCTTTTCTCCAGGCTTGAACAACCCCAACTCTCTCAGCCTGTCCTCATAAGGGAGGTGCTTCAGCCCCCTGATCATCTTCATCGTCCTCTTCTGGACTTGCTTAAGCAGGTCTGTGTCCTTCTTCTGTTGGGGTCCCCAGAGCTGGACACAACACTCCAGGTGGGGTCTCATGAGAGCAGAGTAGTGGGGGAGAATCACCTCCCTTGACCTGATGGCCACACTTCCCTTGATGCAGACCAGGAGACAGTTGGCTTTCAGGGTTACGAGCACATATTGCACAATCCTTAAAATAATTTTTAAAAAAGTAAAAATTTTAAGAATTCTGGCATATATATAGTTTGAAAACCAGTTAGTTCCTTTGTAAATTTACATTTTGTAATTTCTTGTTTTACTACTTTTCTTATAATTTCATAGAATTGTAGAATCATTTAAGTTGGAAAAGACATTTAAGATCATCGAGTCCAACTGTTAACACTACCAAATCCACCACTAAACCTTATTCCTAAGCACCTTATCTACACATCTTTTAGATACCTCCAGGCATGGTGACTCACCTGCTTCCCTGGCCAGCCTGTTCCAATGCTTAATAACCATTTTGGTGAAGAAATTTTACTGAATATCAATCTAAACCTCCTCTGACACAACTTGAGGCCATTTCCTCTTGTCCTATCGCTTGTTACTTGGGAGAAGAGACCCACCTTGCTACAACCTCCTTTCAGGTTTCTTTCATAGATACAACTGGATATAGGCAAGTTGCAATTGCTTTGTTTTGCTGTAAGGTTAGGTGAGACATCTGCTCTGTTAACAGTATTTCTGCGTAGGCTGTGGACTAACCAATGCAGGAGATAACTCAGGTTTTCACAAGTATTTGAAAATGCATGGCAAGACTTATGGCTCATTAATATTTTGGAAAGAATGTACCATGATTATACACATGTACCCTAATAGGTATAGACGTTTGTACCTCTGCTCAGATTTCTATTCCAACTGTCTTGCATCTCACTCCAGTTGCCCCATCCCCACTCTGCACCCCACTGGTATTTCCAGTACTGTCTCAAAGGCTGATATGTTGTGGTTGCTTACTAGACTAATTGGTTCAAAGCAGAGGGTACTTGTTCTCTTCACCACAGTTCCTGATACTCAGCTTCTCACATGGTCTTAGGTTTCTGGCTCAACAGTCAGGAGCAGTTTCACTGTTCCTGCCATCTAATCTTTAGATCTTGCCATTCCTTATTTTAAGGAAATGCAGTTTTTCTCAGAACCTTCCCAGTCCACCATCTGAACAATGTACAAAGACCAAGAATTTTTTGAGGAGCTACCCTTACCCATGTTTTGACACCAAATAAGGTATGAAGTGATTTTACTGTCTTTATGAGCTATCACCTGAGAAGCTGAGATAGGTGGAAAACTGTGTATCCTTATTTCTGGAAGAAAACAATAGTAAAGTGTTGAAACTCAGCAGAGTGCGTTTTATTTGTTAATATATGATTCAGGTGCATTGTATGGCTGAGTGCTTTTACCATCTGAAGTTTGTATTAATAGACTAATAAAACATACCCTGGAGTGTCTTAATGCTATTACTATATGGCTCTTTAAGCATCAGTTAATTTATTTAAACTATCTTTTTAAAACTATTTTTTTTCTTAAGATTACTTTTTGCTACATAAAATGAAAATCATCTTAATGGTAAAAGCATAGAATAGGAAAACCACTATTTACTGCCATAGTGTGTTTTTTTTATTCATTATATGTTATTCTAAAAATCTTTTCATTTGCATTCCCTGTCCTGTATTATATTTCAGTCTTACTTTTTCCTTTCCTTGCAGGTTAGCTCTTTCTCCTTTCATTGCTTTTCCAGTTCTTTACATATTTTTCTTCATTCGCATTAAAGCAGAAGTTCTCTATCTGATGCACAATTTTCTTTATTTTGATCTTTTACCAGCAACTGCAATTATCCCTATCTTTTAATCCATTGAATTGCTTTGATGGCTAGTTTTTCAATTTTTTTGTTTGTTTGTTTTTCTTTTTTTTTTTCTCTTTTTTCTCCATTTCCATCCTTGCAAACATTTGTAAGAGGTAGACTGAAATCACTGTATATATGTCATATGGACATGTATCTTGTGCCAAACTGTTAGTTTTTAAGATTACAGTTCTGATTATTTGAGAGATGAAAGTCTCAGTCAGCAAGATTAAATGTTGTGCTGGTTTTGGCTGGGGTAGAGTTAATTTTCTTCATAGAAACTAGTATGGGGTTATGTTTTGGATTTGTGCTGAAAACAGTGTTGATAACATGGGGATGTTTTAGTTACTGCTGAGCAGAGCTTACACACAGTCAAGGCCTTTCCTGCTTCTCGCTCCACCCCACTAGCAAGTAGGCTGGGGGTGCACAAGAACTGGGAGGGGACACAGCTGGGACAGCTGACCCCAACTGACCAAAGGGATATCCCATACCATGTGATGTCATGCTCAGCATATAAAGCTGGGGGAAGAAGAAGGAGGCGGGGGGGTG
>NW_020799095.1:70081349-70133419 GCF_003259725.1 Athene cunicularia
TTTGGATTTGTGCTTTTTTTTTTTTTTTTTTTAATTTTATTTTATTTTTAAATTTTATTTCCAAATATCTACTCTGAACCTCTCAGGCTTCCAATTTTAGCCGCTTCCCCTTTAATGTGGTTGTCTGCCACTGCTGGGAAGAGTTGGATTCAGTCATCTTTGTAACTTCCCTTCAAGTACTTGTAGTTTTGCTCTTAAATTGCCCCTTTATTTTGACTTCTCCAGACGAAACAAGCCAAGCTCCTTCAACTTCTCTTGGAGATCGTAAGTTCTAGGATGACTAATTTAGTAACTCTCTAATTCAACTGTGGAGGCCAAAACTGGTCACAATTTTCCAGTTGTGGCTTCATTATCACCGAGTAGAGTGGGATAATTGGTCTTCTGGCCATAGTCCTCATAATGGAATTTAACATGCTGTTTGCCTTATTTGTCATGAGAGAACACTGTTGGATTATATTCAGTTTTGTGTCAACTATAATATCTACTTTCTTTTCAGATGGTTTCCATGAGGCAGTAAAACACTCATAATTGCGACTGGTGTGATTCATACCGAGCAACCCCAATATCATATACTATTGCAGTCAGAGAAAGAGGAATTTGTCATTAATACAGTTAGCTGGAACATGTCCATTTAGACAGAGCTTAAGTGGTGCTCATAAGCTTCGCACTTTTCCTTTTCATGGGGGTGTTTTTTACCCATTAATAATATCCTGAAATTTTTAAGAATTAACACCATTTGTAATGATGGAGAGAGCACTACTACCTTCAAGACCTCATGAATTATCTTTAGAACATTTTTCTCTCATGATTAAGCAATTATAATCTACAGTCACAAGGAACAGACTTGTCATTGAAATATTTAAGGGTTTTGTATAGAGTAGATGAGCTGTAAAATTACATAAAATCTTTCACAATTGACCATTTTCAGTTAACTTCATGGAGGGCTGTTAGGAGTACCTTGAACTTTTAGTACTTCCTGTAGCACTTAGGAACATCAGTAGGAAACTCTCATTGACTTCAACAGGTATGGTGAGAAAGCTAAAATAGTGATAGACTTGCAAATGAAGATGAAGAATGATGCAGCCCCAAGTCTTACCACTTCTTTCAAGATTAATATGGTAGAAAACCAAAACAGTAGCAGCACATTTCAATCACTGAAATGAAATATAACTAATTTGGTTCCAAATAATATCCCAGAGAATTTATTTTTGTTATGCTTATTGTTTTGATTGTGTTCTACAGTGACAATGAGACACTTCTGGCTATGTTCTATTTTTACCAAAAAAAATCGCCAACATCAGTTAAGAGTCCCTTTAATCTCTGTTATTCTTGGTTATTTTTGCCTACCTGTGTGGTTTAGGTTGTTTTGACAGAACCCACTATCATCAAGTTCTTCAAAGACTGGTATGTGTCTTCTGGATTTGAGGGCACTTCATGAAATTCCAACAGTAAAAAGGACTGCAATCACATTCATTACAAATATGAAGATGATAATTGGAGTGTGTACATCTATGCCATTTAAATGAAAAACAGACAATAATGCTCGATTGCACTGCATGGAACATCCCACATCCATGTTGGTTGTTTTCTTAGCCACCAAAATAGAGTGGCCACAGGCAGACTGCTGTTGGTAATGGTCCTTAGTCTGTGTTAACTTCTGTTCCATGTCATCTATTTTATCTCAAGGAATTGCTTCTGAAAGTGTTGCTTAGCCTATGGCAAAACTTGGACGGGAACCATTTTAATGTTTCGGCAGGATAGATAAGTAAACACATAAGAATGCTCCTTTGCATTGTATAACTTAGTAGAATAGACATGCCTCATGTTTTCCAACATAAATGAAGGTTTTCTTTGGTTTTACTTAATTGCATTAATCCTAATTTACACAAACATTTTGATTTTAGCCTAGGTACTTTTGAATTTTACTTGTTATGCATAAGACAGACCAAAGCTGTATTGTTTGGCCTCAGAATTACTGTGTAATCTTGTATAGCAAAAGAATTAAATTAGATTTTCTAGTAGGAATCTTCTCAGGTCTGTTTTTGTTTGGTTTTTGTTTTTTTTTAATTGTATTTTATTGTTTGGGTGTGTGTTTTGGGTTTTTGGTGTTTTAATTCTAAATATGGTGGTGTTTCAGGTTGAGGAACCTAGACAAAAGAAGAAAACAAATTGTTCTGTAAGCCTGACTGTTTGACTACAGAATGAGTCAAATATTTGTTTTCTTCCAGTGTTTAGGTTTTGAATGCAGTGTTTCACGAGAGAGGCAGTTTTGGGTTACTGTTTATCTTATGGACATACACATGGTTCACTGAGGTAATTGTTGATATAGGAATAGTTTCTTGTGGCAGAGTCTTCAAGCTTTTCTATATGTCATTCCTGTAAGCAGAAATATAGAATTTCTTGTGGTACTGAAAAGGTTCTGTATTCATATTTTCACCCACTGGAGTTAATGGTTTAAATAAAAGAACTGAATGATCTAGCAACAGAGTAGTTTGTTGGAAAAAAAAAAAAAAAAAAAAAAAGATCATCAAATTAAAATGTTATTGTCCCACCAGTGTGTGAGAAAAATGAAATGAAAACAGTAGAGCTGGCTTTTCTGTCAGATGCAGCTGTAAAGATAAATGCAGGGAGATATATATGAAGTTTATTCAGTTCTTTTAAAAGTGTGGTGGGTTAGTCCTAGTTAACAGACGAATGTCCACCCAGCTGCTTGCTGACTCCCCTTCATTTACAGGATAGAGTGAGAAGACAAAATGAGATAAAGATAAGGATATCATTTACTGGTTACTGTTACAGGCAAAACATGGGAAAAAAATTAATTTAATTTATTGCTAATTGAACTAGATAGACTTTATATATATACCAGACTGTTAATCTGATTTTTAATTACACTTGTAGACAACATTTTTAGTTCTTGTTATTTTGCATTTGATTGCTTTACCATTTCTGAAGGACAGGCACTTGTTCGAAATGTTTGCCCTAAAAAATACTCTGATCAGTGTACTGTTAGTAATGTCAACATTTTATTATTGATGTAGCATATTGTACCACTGCCATCAAATTCTTTACTAGGAAATGAAGCAATGTAACGTAACAGAGATATTTTTTCTGAAAAGTCAGTTCTCTACAGTAGGTGACTTGAAATGTGTGCCAAGTACCATGAAAAACAAATCAGAACAAAACGACACTTGATAAGTTTATGTTTCTCAGGATGAACCTTATAGTACTGACACACTGGGTTTTCATTGTCAGTAATCTTACGTTGAAACAGTCTCTGCCTCATAACTCTAAGTTTTTCAGAAGTTCTCTCTCATTAATTCTTGCTTGAAGCCATATAATTAAAACCTCACAAGGTGTTCCTTGGTAAAAGCTAAGTATTTTTACATGAAGATAGAACACCAATCCCACTCCTAATACAATGGACCTTCTAACCTGGCACTCTCATAAAACCAAGATGTTGCCAAGTAAATTGGCTGCTAGCGCTATCATCACCCTGCAGTGCTTTTGTTAATTATCTTGCCATAGTGCCTGACGAAGATAGCAATCTTTCCAAAAGAGCAGGCAGATTTAAAGAGGCAGAATTAATTAAAATTGATTTGTGCAGTCTGTCATGTTGAGCTCTGCTGGGAGAATTTTCTTTCCCCTCCTTTCTCTAATTCATGCTGTAGTAGTACATGAAACAAGTAGTTGCCTCCTCACCTTGGAGTACTAATTATGGTGAATGAATGGGATTTGTCTGCTGTGATTGGTAATTCACAGGATGAGAAGACATCAAAATTTAGTTCATTTGAGTACCACCCAGAGGGAATACCTCTCTCTTCCAACTTTCCGGGTTCATAAGAAAGGGGACTAGAAAGCAAATTTCAAGGTCAAAATTTTGCAGCTGAAGGTGTATTTTGATTTAATATGTCTGAAGATATAGGGCTGTAAACCTTTGTTGGTGATAGGATAGAAAATGGTGATGTAAGACTAGTGCAAGAATGAAAATACTCCAAGATTATACAGAGTAATCCCAAAGTGAACAGTCAGTTTATTTTCTATGTATGGGTTTAATTAGCAAGAAATATTACTCAGGAATTCCTGAGGTCTTTTATACCGCTCAAATTTTATGTATGATTCTTCTCATATTTATAAAACTCAAAACATTGAACATTATAAGTAACCTTGACAAAGACAACAACTTTTTCTTTTATAGAAGTTTCCCTATCATACTGGCAAATAATGGGCATATGTAGGCAGAATTATTGATTTTTAAGTATTTAAATCAAGTCAGTTTAAGCTGGATTTTCAAGAACGTAGTTTTTGAAAAGTCCATATATTTAAGTGTTGTAGATTTGGCATATGATTTACGGTCAGTTTTTTAAACTGTGATTTTTGTGTGTGAAATTAATTTTTAATATTTGGCAAGGTGAGATAGGGCTATGATGAAGGCATAATCTGTAGAAACATGTTTATCCTTATATTAAACAATGTTTTCCAAAGTTATGCAAAAAAAAAAAGAAATATGTATTTAAAATGAGGACTAAAATTTATTTATTAATGAGGGGGTTATCGAGCATGACTTGGTACTTTTAGTAGATATTTTTTAATCCTTTCCTGGATTTTTTTAACTTCAGAAAGCTTTGCCTTGGTTTCTAGTGCTGAAGTTGTGACTCAAAAAGATATCTTGATATAACTTTGAAGAACGATTATAATTTTCATTTAATGCTAGAAATTGGATAGAGTATTTTAAACAAAAAAATTGGTTTCATGCAGGAACTCCTAATTGAATCAGAAGTTGAAAAATGTAATTAATGTGCCCACAATAGTCAAAAACTGAGACAGCAACAGCTGAAATACTAGGTGGTAAAAGAAATACATCAGGCAAAATACCTACCTTGACAATGATATATGGGACATATTTGTATAATGAACTTGCTATCCAGGTTCTTACCACTTTATTTGCTGTTGTGACCAACTCTTTATTCTAATAATAAGGTTTTCCCCACTGCTCTTTTTCTAAGGATATTTTTTTTAAATGTGTTTCAACATGAGGCAAATTCTACTCTCGAATAGCTGTGATTTCAATGGAAACAGCATGTTTCTTAGGCTTAAATATTGAAGCAGATATAATAATTGAAGAATATTCAGCCTGATTCTCCTATGATTTTCATCCACTCAGAGGGCTACAAGAATTCATGAAGGTACAAGAGAAATTAAAATATTATTTTATATCTATTTGTGTTTCAAGTATGAATTCTAATACAAGGTACAAAGCAATAAAAAATCTCGCTTGTATGAAAAAATAAATGTTCATTGAAAGAAAACATTTTTCTGCATAGTATAAAAATACATGTAATAAATTTTATAAATATAGAAAGTGGAATTTTACTACAGTACGATTTTATTTTTATTTTCCAAGTATA
This sequence comes from Athene cunicularia, assembly GCF_003259725.1. NCBI lineage: Eukaryota > Metazoa > Chordata > Aves > Strigiformes > Strigidae > Athene > Athene cunicularia. The sequence continues at coordinate 70,086,755 of NW_020799095.1, forward strand.
CTCAGCAAGGTTTTCCTAGTCATTCTGCCCCACAAGTTAATACATTAATTACAGAAGCTCTCAGTGAAAAAAAAACTCTGTAGTGCATTGAATCCGTGCAGTCAGTGTTTGGCTCTAATAAAACTAGGATGGACACAACAAGAGTTAGACCTGACTAACAGCATTCTACTACATGTATTTTTAATAACACTGAAATTACACTGTAGTATAAACCCCTTACATATTGTTTGATAATTTACTCAAACTCAGTTTTTCTATCTCTAAAGTAGGAAACTCATTTTAAAAGGAGAAAGAGCTTGATAAATTTGGATCATTATTTTCTATGGGAGATGTATTACAAATCTTATCCTGAGATATTTTGGGTTTTAGCCAATAAAAAACTCTTTTTTTTTTTTTTTTTAACCTAGTAAACTTGCTTTTGTCCTGTTCTGATCTCTGTCTTCAGCATATGTGTAGAAGGGGAATGCAATGAATAACAGTAGTTAAAAACAAACCCTATGCTTTCTTATAATTAATAGGGTATCTAGGCTTTTACATAGTATCTCCAGCTTTCCTTTTTTCTCTCTCAAACTTGCCGGCCTTCTTGACAAAATAACTCTTTGTTTGCAAAAAGCCCAAAGTGCTCATCAGAAGCCTCAAAGGAAAACTGCTTACAACTACTCCTAAGATATTTTATGTTCATTTCATTTTTTTTTCTCTCTCTCAATGTCATATAAATTAGCTGACAATTTAACTTTCCTCTCTTTTATTGAGCTGTAGACATGAACAATTTGAAAATACAAAACTTTGCAGTCACAACGTAAAAAAAAAATCACGTTAAACATAATCTCCTGAGAGTATTTCTGAAGTGCAACCCTCATTTCAGACCCAAATTTGCTCCCAACTCACAGAATACACGACAATATGCTTTACTACTTGTATCTGTTCCCATAATAATAATACCAGAGATGATACTCAGCTTTTCTGCAATGGATTTCTTTAGAAGGTGTCTAAGCAATTTACAAAGATAGTCAGTAAGGAGCTGCAGAAAAGATTTACATTCTGGGAAGCATGTCAGATGAGGGAAAAAAAGAACCAACCTCATTTATTTAGTCTTTTTCCAAGAAGAGGTCATGTACAGTTTTCACCCACTCTATGACTATCGAAACATAGGAAAGAGGTATTTGAAATATGTTTTCACTTTGTTTCTATTCAGAAAAGTCAGAATGTATATTAATAGATGAAATACAACTGTTTAAAAACAAATTAGACATAAGGTGTAAAGTACTAAAGCAAAGTTAATTTTCTATTGCAACAATTTGCTCAGAGTGATGGTGATTTCTTTCCCTCTTCAGCTGAACCTAGATGTTCTTCCTAATAATATTACAGCTCAAATAGAAATTATAGCCTCGGTGCAGAAATTGCTGTCTGAGGTTCTGATCAGGAATGCTCTAAAGTAACTTAGAATCACAAAAAAATTTAGGCTGAAAGTGACCTCAGAAGTTCATTTTTTCCAATTTCCTGCTCGAAGCAGAACCAGCTGTGAAGATAAAGGGGTTGGGTATCTCCAGCAATGGAGACTGAGCAAGCTTTCCATGCTTACTGATCCAGCATTAGCCTACTTACTGTTGTGTTTCTTGTTGCTTATTTACTATTACTACTATGGATTTTCATCCTTGGAAAGACACAACTGAGTGGTCAAAGTCCTCAAAGAGCAGAAAGTTATTTTCTTATAAAATAAAATGGTTTCTTATATCGAGATAATTTTTTTCATTGAGAAGACAAAAGTTTTCAGTATACGTTTTTAAAAAAAAAAAACACAAGTGTGTGCACTGGATTTTTTTAAAAAATGTTTAACTCAGAACCAGAATATATGTGTGGTAATCTCCCTTTTTGACAATAACACTTTTTTTTTTTTATTATTTTTTTGCCAGTCCTTTTCTAAAATTAATAACTATGTAGTTTGACGTCTGCATGTTACAAAAAGAATTGATAACTGACAAAATTATTTGGAGAAGTTTTATTCTTCTAACAAGATAATGTTTTGTTTCAGTATAATAGGTAGTAGCAGTAGTTTAGATGCTTTGTATGACAAAATTTTTATGAAGTGAAAAGTTGATAATATAATAAATTTAATTATATTTGTTTATACACTGGATGAGGTTGAAAGGGACTTCTGGAAATCATCTAGTCTGATCCCAGTACTCAGAGTACTTGGCCTCCAACTGGAGGCTGATCACACTTTGTGCCACTGATCACAGTCTTTGAGCCTGGCAGTTCAGTCAGCTTTTAGTCTACTTTACTGTTACATTTATCTGGTCTGTATTTCATCAGTTTGTCTATGAAGGTGATACTGGAGACAGCATTGAAATCATTACTAAGGTCTAGGTAAACAACATCCACTGCTTTCTCTGAATTAGTATCTTGACATAGTAGTTTTATATTACTCCTTTTAAGTATCTGGTGTGATGTACAATGTATTGAGCTTGTTTAAGGTAACTCTGTGTCTGAAAATTAAATGAAATTGATTGGTAATCCAAGATAATATTACTGTATTTAATAATAATAATAATAATATTTGGGGAGCTTAGAAACTGTCTTGTATTGTCAAAGCAACTTTTTAAACTGAATTTAGCCAATCTCTGATGATTTTTAAGTATTTCAAAATCTTCTAAAGGTTTATAAACTTTATTCAAGAATGAAGTTTAAAAATTTTTGAAACTAAAAAAAGTCTTTCAGTAGTGTAGATAAATGTTTGAAGGTGTTCAAAACAATATTTCAATTCCTACCAAAGCCCAATGAAACCAAAAAGAAACCTCAGACTGTTAACTGAATGGATGAATGAATTCAACCTCAAAAGAAGACAGAAGCACTTCTTACCGTATAGACAATCTGAGAAGTCACAGCACCATTACATTTGTAGTAGATTGCATGTACAGAAGGTTCAGTTTCTAAAAACTTAGCCAATGGCAGTTGACAATGAGATAATGCAGATACCAATTTATAATTTTATTCAGATTAAGCCTATAAAAAGAGGAGATTTTTATTTTCATCAACTGTTTTATAGTGACAGAAGGAATTACAGCAAACCTTCTAACTGAATAACTTAACTGATACTAAGTTAAAACTCAGCAGATATAAATATCTTGATTGTGAATAACTTTAAATGATGGAGCTATACATATTGATTGTCTTGAAATTCTTCATTTGCTCAAAATATTTCTATCTTGATGATTAAAAATAGGTTTTTAAGCAGGAGAGAATCTTATTGTTTAGATAGGGATGACAAAAAGAGGTTTCACAGCAAGCCTACTAGTGAGTGGGTGTTGCTGTGTGTTACTTGTGTCTAAGAGACAAAGTGTTTTCAGGCAAAGGTGATTTCCAGATTTCTGAGTAGCCCTTTAATTATCTCTCTTTTGATTTGGAGCAAGTAGATAAAAGTTTGAAACAGTGAAAAGCTGCAAACTGCCCATAGAGAAGGGATTAGGTTAGAAAATGAAATCTGTATTGTCTACACAGTAATAGAGTACATCAACCATTTTTTTCAGATTATTTAAACTGGTATTGACCCTTTAAAATCAGTGAAGTTATACTGACCTACATCAGCTGAATATTAGGATTTCTTTATTTTTAGGAAAATACCACTGAAATGCCCTTATTAAATGTATGGTACTTACATAGATCCCACGTTACCAGCAGTTTTTCAACCAACCTTGACAAGATTTGTTTTGAGAAACCTGAACTGTATATCTTTGCTGGCACTTAGGAAGAAGTTAAGAATCAAACAAGAAAGGAATGGTATCCTTATAGTTTCAAGTACAAGAAACTACACTGGAGGTTTTTTTTAATTCCCTAGTAGTTCTACAAAATCAATCCAAATCTAGTGAGTGGCTTTGGAGAAAGCAGTTCTACCATCTATGCTTCAGTGTTCTTTCTGTCCTTGCTTCTCTTGTTCATTCACATTCATCTTTTTTTGAACATGGGTTATCTCTGACAAGAAACAACAATATGTTGTAGTTTAACCCCAGCTGGCAACTAAGCACCATGCAGCCGCTCACTGACTCCTCTCTGCCCCTGCAGTGGGATAGAGGAGAATCTGAAAAAAGGTAAAACTCATGGGTTGAGGTAAGAACAGCTTACTAATTGAAATAAAATAAAATATAATAATAATAGTATGAATAATAATTGTAATGAAGAGGAAGATAACAAAAAGAGAGAGAAATAAACCCCAAGAAAAATAATTGACACACAATGCAATTGCTCACCACCTGCTGACAGTTTATATAGTGAGCATGATGTTCTATGGTATGGAATATCCCTTTGGCTAGTTTGGGTCAGCTGTCATGACCATGCTCCCTCCCAGCTTCTTGTGCACCTGCTTGCTGGCAGAGCATGGGAAACTGAAAAATACTTGATTTAGGATAAGCACTACTTATCAAGAAGTAGAATACTGGTATGTTATCAACATAGTTCTCATATTAAATCCAAAACACAGCAATATACCAGCTACTAAGAAAAAAAATAACTCTGTTGCAGACTAAACCAGGACACAATGGTTCACATGTAAACAGGGGTTTGCAATTGCTGCAATATGAAATTGCTAGAAAACAGAGACCTTTAATTCTTCAAAGTGATCCTCAGGTGAACATGTGCAATGATCATGACGGCCCCTCTCTAGGAACAGGGCATCTAAGATGCAGAAAGCAGCTTTAAAGCCACATAGCCTTGGCTAAATTTACTCATCTTTTTTTTTTTTTTTTTTTTTTTTAAACAAATACCTCTTTAATATATGCATTTATTATAGACAAACAAGAAAATACAAATATAATTCTAGCAGTTGTAATTTCTAATGACATTCCAGGCATATTACTCCCTTCAATTTTAATCACTTAGTTTTTCTTACTCTGCACTAATGGCATCAAAGTGGAAAACAAATAACAATCATTTATTTGTATTATACCTTTTACTTAATACAGAAAGAAAGAAAAACAAGGCACAAACAAGCCGTGAGCAATTGTTCCACTGAAATAATTTCATCACATCTTTATATGAATAACTTTTAACTGGCTTTAGAATTGTGAGTGGGACATACCTAGGTAAAGTAAATATGAAGTATATCATTCCATATGTCATTAACCAAATTTAGGTATTATACATACATTTATAATTCATTTTCAAATTTCAAAATCACAGGATGACCTCCAGAGGTCCCTTGCAACCTACACCATTCTGATTGGGTGGTTCTCTGAAGTAACCAAGAATATTTAAAAATTATCAGGAGAGTTCCCTTTAAGGATTAAAGGGAATAGTGAATCCTATTCGGTCCTCTATGTTACCTTACAATACAGCTACTTTACCTTAATTACATCCTATGAAAACTAATTCAAAAATCCATCAGCTCACTTTAAAGAGCTATCTTTAACAACAAAATAATAATAATAAAATATTATTAGGCTTTCTGCATTTCAGAATAATGTTCATTATTTTTTTTAGCTAAGTTTGAGTTTATAACACATTTTCATAAATGCATCATCATAATAACCTGACGCTTAACAGAAGAAGCTGTTAAATGGTGAATACCAAGACTTTAAGGTTTTGTACTTGAAAAATTCAAACTTAGTCTTTGGCAATGCTTTTACTTACATCCACTACTTAATCATGGCTGTTGGTTCTCCCTCAAGCATAAAATGTGCCAAACTAGAAGGTTAACGATTCTTCGGTTATCAATAATGCTGTTAAATTTTACATTATCAGTTATTAATGTTGATGTTGGTATGTTAACAAAGCTTTCATCTAGTGCCAATATTGAGAGAATTATTAATGATAAGAAGATCACTGATCTGGGTCACTTTGAAAAAGGACTGCAAGAAATATGTAAAATAAATTATTTTTTCATAGATCTGAAAAATGTTTCATATCCTTTTCCTAAGTTGGTCTTCCTGGTCTTTGAGAATATACTCCTGCGGCTTGCTTTGTTTTAGACGGACAGTACCCAAAATGGCAAAGGGAAATGGTCTGAAGCACAGTTCACAATTATAGTTCTATGCAGTAAAAAAACCCAACCCAAACCCCACAAAAACGAACTTAACTTTTAGATACACTTTTATAACATCAAATAAAAATATATGAACCATTAAAGCAGTATAGAAATCTAAAACCTGAACTTCCAAGTCTGTGCAGTGGACCTCAAGGTGATATGCTCAAGTTTACGACCCAGCAAGGGGTATTTATCTGGAAGCTTTTCATGCCTGTATTTATTGAAAGAGAACTGAGATTTACCTTAAAGCAGAGGTTTATTTAATTATCCTGAACTTCCCATTTAATAAAATGAGTAACCGAAGACATGAACTTGTGAATTATTATGTTCTTCCAGCATCATGTTTGAGGGAGGAAGTGTCTCCTACAAATCTGTAAAGGCATAGGTAACTTTACAATACCTTTTTTTTTTTTTTCCTCGGTATTAAATCTTATTACACCAAATTACAACAAATTGTCCTGCTGAAGGCTTTGATATCAGACATGTGCTTATAAATCCCATTTTGCAGTGCAAAGTTTTCTTTCCAGTGTTTTAATAATATTGGGTAGTAGGGTAGATGCTCATACTTTTATTTTAATTAATTCCTGATGCTGAATCTAAAAGCATAATAATGTAAATATTAATTTGATGGAAACTTACACTCAGGACCTCTTTTTACAAGCTTTTGTCTGAGTTACACGACCAGGTCTGTTAGTTCACACCTGGATTCAAAGTCCCACAGTCAAATTGTCTTTTGGGAAATAAGATCCCTGGAAGTGAAAAGTAGGTTCTTCAATCCTTGTTCACCTTTATCCAGGGAGATTTGCCATGAGCTTCTGAGAATCTCCTGCCTGAAGTCCATCCAAAATACTCATTTAGATCATTGGCCATTCATACTAAGGTTTAAACACAGAACTGCTGAAGTCCTCATGTAGCTGAGTGCAGTGTTTGTCAAAGACATTACATGAAGTCCCAAAAGTGTTTCCACTGCACTGATGCGGTTCTGCCGCGATATGCATTAGCTACAACTCTCTTAATAGTTAACATGGTTATTCTTCTTATTGCTCTGCATTTAAATCTTCACATTTTCTGCAGATTGCTTCGTTGCATAACATAAGCGTACGTTATGCTGGTGAGTCATTTAAAGGGGAAAGAAAACTAAGCTAAGCAGCACTGTTTACATTAGTAGTCTGTCTGTCTGTCCTCATCTATTTCATCAAATATGCAAAGTGATTTGTCTGACCAGCTAAATATGAGGTACCTGCTGTCCCTAGCAGCATTCTGTGGAGGAATTTTTATCACACACAGTGTCTTCAAATGCCTTGCATGCTTAAGAGTTTGAAGGATAGCATTCTTACTATTCACCAGAATTTTCCATCAATTAATAAAGAGAAGGCTGGTTAGAAGAGAGAAATCTTTCATTAATTGTATTCCCTGAATATTCTTCCTGGTTTTTTTTTTTTTTTTTTTTTTTTTTTTTTTTTTTTCCCCACAATAACAAGGACAATTTGTAAAAAGAGCTTGACTTTTAGGACAAAGCCAAATGTAGGCTTTAAATTCCTAGATATTTAGGACAAAGCCAAATGTAGGCTTTAAATTCCTAGATATGGATATTAAGTATCCTGATTGTAAATACAAGGGGAACTATATATGAGATTGTATTATTAATGTCACTTTTGATCTGGAGAGATGTAAATTAAAAACTTGTATGCAAAAACATTTCATTTTGTATGAATTCCTATTGACTCCATATATTGACTCTGGACTTCTTTCTTTTTCCTTTACATTTTTCTTAAAATAAGTATTTATACTCTTAAGATAGGACAATTTTTCCTACTTTTAAAAAAATGTAAAATCGTGTCAGAGAGAGTGTGCTATTTAAGGTCTTTTCCTACAATCTAAGGAAGATTTAGTGTTTAATGAGTAGTGGCTGTTAGTTTACAAGTGGTGTTTTTAAATGTAAAATGTATTACTGAATAATACAACAATTTTTGATTCTTGTGTCTTATATTTTGAAGTGATTGCTAAACATTTTTGTTTCCCTTTTCCAAGTTTAATTTGAGGCAGAAAATACAGCTGATTGCTTGTACTGAAAAATATTTCCTGTTATTCCTAAAGTCATCTTCTCTGAAGGGGGTTAGGACTCTCACAAATGACTTGTTGCTTTATATCTCTAGTCCATCTTCTTCAGGCATCTTGACATTTTACAGTGCATTATTTTTTACACGTCCTATAAATTGAGGCTCTTAACCTGATCCTAGAAAGAATATTTTTCACTGAAGAGGGGAAAAAAAATGACTTTTGTTTTTGATCAGACAGTCTCCAGGCCACCTGCCTTAGTAGTACATGAACAACAGCTGTGTTACACTTCTGTTCAAGTCTGTGCCCAAAGACAATGCCACATAGACTTACATTTTTTAAAAAACTGACACTTTTTTGTTGGTACTTATTAATGAAAAGACAAGGTGACCTTATTATTTTCTGTCTTTTTAAAATTTTTTTGTTGTTTTGGGACTGAGGCTAGAGATAATTGGCATACTTCTTAACAGTCTCTAAAGACCAATTAACAACAGGGAGCTATGTACTCTGCCAGTCTGAGTTTCAATTAAATGTCTGCTCCAGGAGGAGCTAAACTAACACACAGCTATTGAACAGCAGTAACACCATTGATATAGCTGAGTCCACTACTGAGGACAAAGACTCTTGCTTCACGACAGATGGCCTAATGCTCTGGCAATTAATACATTTTTATGACTTTTAAATCTTTCTGACCTTTTGCTTTTCTCTCTCTGAATTAATAGGGCACAGTTTTATTAGTGAAATGGAAGTTTAAGGACACATTTATGAGATATCTTTTCAGGAACTCCCATCTACTTTTCTTTTTTTTTTTTTTTTTTAATGTTAAATGTATTCTGATGACAAGAATTATCAGCCTGATTTTAATCAGTCAGGACTGCAATGTAGTAATTGTGACTGTAGGGAAGGTCATGATTTCTGATGAGATCCTGTGGTTACTATAGCTGGGCTGCTAAGGTAGTTAGGGATTAGAGAATAGTAATAATTAAGTATTAATAAGAACTCCATGGCCAGGACACATATAGTCGAATTCAGTATTTTATCCTAACTCATCATGTCCTAGAGTTGTATCTTTAGAACATAGTTTTACAAAAATATAAACTCAAGAATCAAATCAACATGGCATAGATCGCCATGTAAATATTCTCTTTCAAATTATAGATGTATCTGCAAATTTTGGTTAACTAATAAATTCTAAGAGAATGCAGTCAACCTAACATCTTTCAAGTATTAAAGAATGTAACAGTTTCCCACATTTACTTGTTTCTTCCCCCCAAATATCATCAATATAAAGTTAAAATAATAATAATAATAGTAGTAAAAATGAAATTAGTATATCTCAGTCATATTTTATCCTGAGCCAGTTTTTCAAACATGGCTACATAAACTTAGGTATCTCACCATTTTATTTCCTCGTTCTTGATAGAAGCTCATTGAATTTCTGAAATAATAATCACCCATAAGTGTAGTAAAAAAATAAGAAATTCTAAGTGCTCAGTATTCATGAAAAACAAACTCAAGTCTAAAATCATGGGAAAAGGATGAAAGATACAAATTATTAGGTGCCTAGTGTGCAGTGACAATGTTTTTAAGCATTACTTACTTTTCCTTTTTTTTTTTTTTAATTGAATAAATAATGTACTATTTGTGTATGCATTTGCTTTTCGCACAGGGTACAGTATTTCAGTGGGTCATAGTATTACCTTTTTACCTTTTTTTCCCTATTTCTATCCAATGTACATCATCTAAATAATGAACTAACTGGAAAGAAAACAAAGAACACTCACAATTATACACTGACTTTATTTATAATTACAGAAATATTATTAGTCTGCTTAAACCTATATTTTTATTATAAGAACATAAATGAAGGCAAAGTCATTTCATTTTAAAACTATTTGTGTTTTTTTCCTAATATCTAAGTATTAAGATGATCTGTAATAAATTTTCTCTATTAATACATAAAATTTTTGATATTATCTTGACCGCAGATGACTTCAATGACATTCATTAATAATAATAAAGTGACACTCAGAAAATCTATAATAAAACTTTTGTTCTATAAGATATGAATTTAAAAAATTGACGTACTTTTAAAAAAGTCCACATTCTTTTTGTTAATACTTATTACTACTGTACAGTGCAAAAGAATTTCGAAAATACACTAAGTTAAAAGCAGTGGTGAATTAGATGCTTTAATATATCTAGTCAGGCACAAATTCTGTTTTACTAAGTTTTAACATAAAATCAGTCTGAGAAATTGTCTATATGTAATGACAAACATAAAACCCTTCTAAAAAGTTGAAATACATCTTACAGTAAAATTTGGTAACAAATAGGCTGCTTTTACTATAAGCTGACTTTACAATCCTGCAGTCTAATTGACCTTGCTTGTAAATTCTCCCACCTGTTTTAAAACATGAAATCTCTGGACTCCACTTCTAGGAAATATTCATCATTTTGATACTTCCTAGGTATCTTCCTTGATGTCTTCCAAGTCTTTCATGTGAGAACTTTTCAGTGTACAGGGAAGAATCTAGTAAGATTTTGTCACAGAAAAATAAAACAGAAAAGAGAACAGGACTGAAGACTCCAGCCTCCATCTTTGTAAGATGGGCAAAGTGAACTGATAATCTAAGTTGGTTTTTTTTTCTATTGAAGGCCAAACTGTTCAGTGCCAAGGAATTGATACTTCCACATTGTTTGTGCGGAACATGGACAGTGCTTATTATTTGCAGGTGATAAAAATAATCTAAAGGTGGCTAAAGTCACTGTCTTGTTCTGTTTGTATTTTATTGGGTATAGATTAACTCCCTCAGTCCCCAAGCAGGCCTTTTCCAATCTAATTCACAGGATAAAGAGGAATGCCAGAGGAAAGGTATTGGCACCCTTTTTTGGTATAGGAATAGATAAACTGTGGGTGACTATCTGGCTATCTAGAGATAAATGGAAAGTGCAGCAAGCAGACAGCATCTTAGAATAATGCCTGCAGTTAGTAAAATCAGGCATATTTGAAAGTGAATGGGGTTCATTCATTGTCTTCAGAAACTTCAGGTACACTGTAAAACCTGTAATTATTTTCTCCTTTCAAATATGTGGAGGTTTTTTAAGCACCCAGCTTTACAAGTTAACGTAACATTTTTTATATCTCATTCCATGTAAACAAACATTTCACTTATTTGGAAAAGGTTACTTTACTCTTATGTCTATGCAAATGTGTGGTTCTTGTGCTGGTTGAAGTTTTGTTGGGTTTTTTTGTTTTTCTTTTTCCTTCAGTATTCTTAGATAATGAATCTGTAAATGGGTAGAAACTTCAAAGTTTTGCCTTTCAAATATGTTTGTCTATAGTTTCCATGAGTCTGTAGAGATGATATTGTTCACATGTCAGTCTATTATCTGGTTTTTACAAAGTTGCTTCTAATCTTGGCTTTTATCTTTCATAGACATGGTGTGGGGGATTTATGGGCGTGTAAGAAACCAAGAAATATGCATTTTACTTTCCATTTAGGTCTTTACTCTTCATAGCAAGTGATTATTGAACTGAAGAAATCAGGTTTTATTAATAGCTTGGTTATAATTTTATGGCTCACAAAGCACACCAAGATGACAGCACTTTAGACTGATATCCTATGTTTATCCAGGTATAAGTACAAGATCATTAAATCCGTGGTTTTCATCAGCATTATTCAGTGAAACTCCAGATCCATTTAGGTGTATGATACCTTTGGGACAGAAAGTGTATAACTATCCTTAAAGCTAGTTCAGGGTGTGTGAAGTTCTAGCTCTGTAGTGCATGGTTGGTATGGTTTTACAGGATTTTATCTTTCTGCCCTTCTCTTTCTTTTTTTTTTTTGCTGCCTCCCTTCTCCTTTCACCCTTCCCCTTTTCCTTCCCCTTCCATTTCCACCCTAAAACAAATCCCATCCTACGTGGAACTTTGCACCATTACCTGATACCTTAATGAAATACAATCCATCTGCTAGCCAGCGTTATTCCAATCTACAAAAAGGGCATGAGGGAAGACCAGGGAACTACAGACCAGCCAGTCTAACCTCAGCTCCTGGAAAAATTATATAAAAGATTATACTGGATACTACTGAAAGCCATTTAAGGAATAATGCAGTCATCAAGCACAGTCAACATGAGTTCACAAATTGAAGATCTTGTTTAACTAATTTGATATCCTTCTATGATAAGGTGTTCTGGTCCAACATTGAGGAAGGTTTTGATACGATCCCAAGAGTGAGATTAAGACACAAACAAGGTCAGATGCTGTACAACCTATTAAGCTTTATTCCTGTAACAAGGGATAATAGTGATAGGACAGAGAGAAGAAGAAAAAGAATACATAAGTGAGCAAACAGAAGAGATGCAGCAAGATCAGATACCACCACCACGAATCCAGTGGTGTCCCATTGGCTTGGTCACAGTGCAGATGATGGAGTCTGAGAAAAGAGTTTGCAGTTCTTTGCTTTAAGATCCAAGCTACAGCTCTGAGCTCCCAACTCCACCAAGAGATGATTTCAAATTCCCAAAATCCCAGCTCCAACCTCCAAGCTCCCTGAGAGAGGAGTATGCAGTCCTTTTATTGTCCCAGTCCCTACGATTTCTCCGAAGAGTCTGCCCATTTCCATGGAGCTCACTGTCATACGCACTGCCCCATGTTCCTCCATGTGTGCATGCTCAGGTATTCACGGTGGTCGTGCCAGGGGAGGGGGTGTCAACTTGCAGCATCTTCAGCCTCCTCATGTCTACCTCACCCCGACTTCCTTTCCACTCAGCCTTGCACGCAAGCACAGCCTGGTGGGCACTAAGAAGGATGTTGTTGTTCCACCTTCAGGTGTATATGGTGCTTTCTTCAGGAATATTTAATCTCCTTCAGAGTGTACTCCTCCACGGCAACAGGATGTTGAGACCAGAAATGCCATTGATGTAGCAGCAATGTCAAGAAACACAGTCCAACACAGTCTCTTACATAAGGTCACCTGCCTAGTGGATGAAGGGAAGGCAGGGGATGTCATTTTCCTGGATTTTATTAAGGCTTTTGATACTGTCACTCACAGCATGCTTCTGGACAGGTCCAGCTGTGGGATGAACGGGTTCATGGTGCATGGAGTGAAGAAATGGCTGAAGGGCAGAGATCAAAGGGCTGTAGAGAATGGGGCTACATCTGGCTGTCAACCAGTCACCAGCGGTGTTCCTCAGGGTTCAATTCTAGGACCAGTCCTGTTCAATATATTTATCAATGGTCTGGATGCAGGAGTCGAATGCACCATCAGGAAGTTTGCGATGATACCAAACTGGGAGGTGCTGTTGACTCCCTTGAGGGACAAAAGGCCTTAGAGGGATCTAGGTAGACTGGAGCATTGGGCAATGAATAATGGGATGAAATTTAACAAGTTGAAGTGCTGGATTCTGCACCTAGGATGGAGTAACACCGAGCACAAGTATAAATTGACAGAGGAGTGGCTGGAGAGCAGTCCTGAAGAAAGGGATCGGGGGGTGCTGGTCAACAGCCGGCTTGATATGAGTCAGCAGCGTGCCCTGGCAGCCAAGAGGGCAAACCTCAGCATCTTGGGGTGCATCAAACACAGTATAACCAGCCGTCAAAAAAGGTGATTTTCCTGTTGTATTCAGCGTTGGTGCAGCCTCACCTTGAGTACTGTGTGCAGTTGTGGGCCCCACAGTTTTAAGAAGGATGTGAAGGTGCTTGAATGCATCTGGAGGAGGGCAGCGTAGCTGGTGAAAGGGCTGGAAGGAATGGCCTATGAGGAGCAGCTAAGGACTTCGGGTTTGTCTAGTTTGGAGAAAAGGAGGCTGAGGAGTGACCTCATTGCTCTCTACAGCTTCCTGAGGAGGGGAAGTGGAGAGGGAGGTGCTGATCTCTTCTCCCTGAGGTTCAGTGATGGGAAGCATGGGAATAGTTTAAAGCTACTTCAGGAGAGGTTTATATTGGACATCAGGAAGCATTTATTTACCAAGAGGGTGGTCAAACACTGGAACAGTTTTCCTACAGAGGTGGTTGATGCCCCAAGCCTGTCAGTGTTTAAGAGGCATTTGGATGATGCCCTTAATAACATGCTTTAACTCTTGGTCAACACTGAATTAGGCAGTTGGACTAGATTATCACGGTAGGTCCCTTCCAACAGAAATATTCTATTCTTTCTATTCTATTCTATTCTATTCTATTCTATTCTATTCTATTCTATTCTATTCTATTCTATTCTATTCTATTCTATTCTATCTATTCTATTCTATTCTATTCTATTCTATTCTATTCTATTCTATTCCATTCCATTCCATTCCATTCCATTCCATTCCATTCCATTCCATTCCATTCCATTCTATAGTCAGGTGTTACATTGGTAGGACATTTAATTTGAAAAAAAATACTGGCAGGTAATTGATTATGTATACAGAAAACTTTCCGCTTGAAACACAAGGTAATGTTGCAAACATGCTTTTAAATCATGGTGAGCAAAATATCAATTTGAGAGGAATCTGAATATCCAGTCTTGAATTTGTTCCTACTCCAGTATTGTTTTTGAAGCTGCACAGTTCAAGCTTTACAAATGTTAAGACCAAGATAAGCTCAAGTATTCAAAGGCCACATCTGTTCAAAGCTTACAGATGGTCTTTTGTGTTATCTCTGGGCTCTGTATAATTATATGTGACACCATGCTTCTCAGGGAGGTGTTGCAGTGTACAGATACGTTACAATTGGAATGTTCCAAGGGGTTTTCCTTAATACGTATTATTTTCCATTCCTCAGTGTATGCACCATAACCTCAAGAGCAAAGATTAAGTTCTTGGGCATTGATTTGTACTTGTTGTAGTATCCCTGCAGTTGAGAAAGTCTGTATTGTTCAGTTAAAAATTACTGAACAGCTTTTCTTCTTTTCCTGCATAATTTAATTGTAAAAAAAGGGTGTGTTTTTTTCAGACCACTCTAGAGGAAATTATGGTTTTGATATTTGCACAAAATGCACAAGATAAATATTAAAAATGTGCTTTCTGGTAACAACAACAGAAATCTTTAGATTCATGTTAGCTTCCGTAGTATTCTTAGACTTTCAAGTTTCTCTCTTTAGTGAACATTCATTCTTTCTGCCTTCTCAAATAAGCTAGCAGTCTTAGAAATGCTTATTCTATTTGATTGCAGAATCTCCCTGTTTTGCCTCACAGAATAAAGATAAAAGGGTTAAATACAGCAATGTGAATATGAAGTTGGTTGAAGAAGCATGTGGAATTTCTTATGGATGAGGTACACACCTGAGTACTGAAACAAAAAGGAAGAGAACTATCATGAATTATTTATTATCCTAGATTTCAACAGCTCTTTTCTCAAAAAAAAAAAAAAAAAAAAGCACTTTTCTGTTGAATAAATAACCAATTCCCAAAGGTACCCCTGCTACTGTTGAATCTTATTAATCCTAATATGAAGGACAGGGAAACTTCCTTTTAAGCAACCAAAACACAATGCACTATACAAGGAAGAAGTGGCAATATTGTAGGCAATTGTTATAGGGAAAAAAAAAAAAAAAGCTGTAGTATATTGCTGAAAGTGTATTAGGCTTTTAAACTTTAAAATCTCTAGAAGCATAGTTTTGAATATTGCTAGTTTTTCTATTTTTTAATAAATCTTTGTACTACAAATTGTATGAAACCACTGTTGCATCAATGTAATTCTGTGGTAACTAGCAAACATTTGTTTCTATTGTTATACAGACTTCTACAAGACTGATTAACAACAGGACAATTATAGGTGCTTCTGTTTTCTATAACAGACTTGCAAGTAAATGTATAATCTGCTGGAGGTCTATTGTGTTCATGTAACACATTCTCAGTACCTCTTGACACTAATAAGAGTTATTTGAATGCATCAGGATCAGAACTGAACAGGTTTTATGGTCACTAGCTATAAAGCTTGCTGAAACTTCGTTTGTAACTACTAAACAGATTTTTGCCCCCCTAAAATGATAGGAAAAGTAAATACTGGCCAAACCATTATGTTCTTTCTGTTTTCTGCTGAGTTTTTATTTAGTCCTTACTAAGAACCCCTTTCATGTATTCTGATTTTCTAGCCATATTTTAGAGCAGTTCAGCTACATTGGAGCTGTGCACAGTATTCATTCAAGTAGAGTTGGAATCGTGACCTCACTTGTTAAAACTGCCGTTTTTGGAAAATTTGTCTTTTAATTATATTTTTATGTGTAAATATTTTTTTTTCAACAGTCTGTATTCAGCAAAATCATCATTAGCAGAGCTTTTCTTAATTCTGGCAACTTTAGTGATATCCTGGATATTCGGAAACCAAAATAATAATAACAGAGCCTTCCATTTCATTATCTGAAGTGGAAGCACTTTGAACTTAAGAAATGGTTGTTTTGGGGTTTTTTTTAGTTTTATCATTTAGTTTTTAAAACATTTTAGTTTTATCATAGAAGCATTGGAATATAATAATAATAATAATAATAATAATAATAATAATAATAATAATAATAAAGAACCAGAATTTGCTGTAATTTTTCAGTTGATCTTTAACTTCATTTACCTTTCAGAATGTGAGTCACCATAATGTCTTTTTACATTAAGCAGCTCATGATATTAAAGGAAACCCCTACTAAGTGTTATTTATTTTTCATATTGCCATGAAACTTTGCAGTTAATAGAGGCAATGCTGACTTAAGTAAAATTACTTTTACAGTATGAACTTCCTTCTGGTAAAGATCCCAGTGTTTCAAAGAACAAGATTTTTAAAGAATCACACAGCATTGTGACTCAAAGTGCACAGTGCTTTTGAACACAATGCTTTATCCTATTTGTTTATCTTTAACATGCGTTTCTGTAGACCTGCATAAATTTTTACAAGATTGGGACCTAAAAGTAGTATTGGCTTTTGGAATTGGGCTGAATGAATATTGCTGTTGTTTTTCTTTGATTAAATTAACCAAACTTCCATAACAAAAAGCAGTATTAGTAACTGATGAATTACTAATAACTGCAGAGAAAATATACTAACTTAAAATGTCGTCCAGGCAGTTCTAAAGTGTGTTCCAAGAAAATAAAACATACAAACAAGTAACAGAGTGAAAAGCAAACATATAAAACATAATCTTTGCAAACACTGACTTTTGAAAACTATTTCTGACATTTATTGAATATGGAAACTCAATTGTCAGTAAAAGTCAAAGCAGAAAGGAAAAGTGTTTTACATTTTACCCCACTTCCATTGAGAAAAGAGTATTTTCAATGGAAAATGGTAGAATCAGATTTTTAGGAGCACTGATGGCATGTGGACATAATTGTTTCTCTTTTTTGCTTTTCTATCAATTGAGCTTGGAGCTTGAACTTTGTAGGCAGACTTCATGGCAGCAATTTGTTCATCATCTTTTAACCAATTATTGTGATATGTTTTAAATGGTACTATGTTAAAAGACAAATAGAAAATCTTATTAAATCCAAATGTTTGATTTCCTATAGATAATACATTGCATCAATTCTCTAAGAATGTAGTTTGTTTTAAAAATACCAGTTTTCAGATAAATATCCCTAAGGGTGTTGAGTTTCTACTCTAAGGACCATTTGGCTTCCCATAGCTGAGATGACTGTAATTTCCAGATGATCTCAGGTTATGTGGAACAACCTTGTTTCCCATTGAGTATTCTTGTAAACAAGAAAAAATCAAGGGAAAGCTATAGTCTTAAAATTGAGGAACTGTCAGTCATCATGATTAGTCAGTTAAAGTTGGCTCTTTTCAGTAGTTTGATGATTTAAGCAAATATCTGAAGCTCATATCACATATTACAATAAACAAAATCAGACTACTCCATATCTTACCTGAAAAAAAAAATGTTGACCAAATTCATAGTCATGTGGAAAAAGAAGACCACTTTCTGCAGAAATACCTAGAAAAAGGAAGGTACCCAAGAAATGTAAAAATACCTACAATGGTCTGCAGAAATACCTTTATAGAAATATCTCATGCCTTTATAGACTATCCAGAAGAGAGAATAAACAGTTTATCAGTGAAATCTGCATATTAAACTTACTAGGGTGGAATTGCCAGCATTAGTCAAGAAAGAGGAATAGGAAACTAAAACTTACTCAACCATAGACAAAACCAAGATGAAAGTCATCTTGGAGAGAGAAGCAGTTCATATAACTGAGGAAAACAAACCAGCATGCTCATTGTCAGCTGGAAGGCAGTAACATAGGAAAAAAAAAAACAAGGCTCACTGTCATCACAGGGAACAGCTATATTTCCATGAACACACCAAGAATAAACAGCATAAAGACTAATGCAATGCTGGGCTTTTTGCACAGCAGCAACATTAGTAGTAAGAGACCCTTAGAAATGTGGTGCAAGTGTGACCACATCCTGCTGTCTTACTTAGATTGATTAAAATTATTTATGCAGTTATTATAACATGGTTCAATGAAATAATAGGGAGACAAAGATAAAAGATAACATTTAATTGCAAATATATTTGTTCTCTTTAAATAGAAGCCTTTTTTTTTTCCCTAGACATAGTAAAATACATGTTCCTTATGGTTTAAAGACTGCAAAATTTAAAATATCTGTGGAGCTTGATCTTTCTAAGCCTTCCTGAGAAGAGGGGCTATTTAGTAGATGTTTTCAATTATGGATTTGGATGTTTCTACAAAGAGGATATAGTTACTTTTATAGTACATGCTTAAAGTGCGTCTTCATTCTGTATGCCCCTATCTGTGTAACAGATACATTTCCAGCACCAGGCGTAGTTTTCCTATATTACTATGTCACCACATCTACCATAGAAATCATCTGGCCTGCCAAGCAGGTTGTCGTTCTAAAGGCAAAAATGAGAGATTGGCACAGTGACATATGACCACAAATAGGGGTTATCTCTTTATTCTATGATTAATGCTGCCACAAAGAATTTATAAAACCTGAAATACTAAAAATTTTTCCATTTCTGTCAGCACTCATTATTTACTTTGTGTTGGCATTTTTTACAAAAGCCTTTGTTTAAACTACACTATTCTAAGGTCCTTTCAAGTATGAATATTGAATCTTTAACACTACTATTTTGCTTCAAGCAATTTTATGTGCCTCATCCAACTCACATTCAGATAAAAGATACATATCATGCAAGCTGAGTTTTAAATACCCTCTCCAGAACTTGTCATATCCTAAAGGCAGCTCCAGACTTCAATCTCTGCACCTAGCCTGTTTAAACTAAAGAGAAAATATTGCCACTTGGAGTGCTCTGCTAAAAGAGCCACTGAATGCGTAAGTATTTCCCTCACCAGCAGCTTTAAAATAAACAATAAAAATAGCTTGTGGCACAGGTAACTTCTCTCACAGATTCTTCTAAAGCAAGAGCTAAAGGTGGTTTCCCAGAACTTGCCTCTTTGCATAAAACAACGTCTAGCAGCACAGACTTTGCTCAGCACCTTCTGGAAGAGGCACTTCTGTTGCTGGGTGTGAGTAACAGCCAGTCATGACCTCCAAGAAAATTAACCCAAGATTATATTTTTTGTTATCAGTAGAAAAGAGAACGGAGGAACCAGGGAAACACTTCCATTTTCTTGGCATATATAAGGAAATTGGAGGAGGTGAAAAGATAAATCTGAAGGGTCAGTGTTGTCTAATGTCTGATTTTTGCAGGTGGAGGGTAAGAGCCAAATGTTACAATTCTGTAAATCTATTATGAAGTATACTTACCATATGTCCTGTGATGGTAAGAAAATTTTCTAATCTTCTGCAAGTATTTGCCTTGTGTATGTATCAGGTGCCTCTGGTGTGCCCCTGTGCTGGAAGGAAAGGTGGTATGGGAATCTTTTTATTCTATACAGCTCCATACCAGCTAACAAAACCCGAGATCTCCCCACAGAGTGTCTGTGTCAAACTTTCTGGTCCCTGCTTGGTGCAGGAGGTGAAGGCAGGGATAAGCAGGTCCCTGTCTCAAAGCCGCTGGCTGTTCTGTGCTGGTCAGGCAGCCCCAGCATGAAATCTCTCCTTGGAACAAGTCAGCATCAAGAAATGAAGCTTCTGCAGAATCAGAGAGAAACCCTGTTTGTATGAGTCTTCAGCTATTACTATTCCCCTTGTTTGGAGCAGTGCCTGAAGACTATACAAAGAAGTCTTTACCTATTAATGCATATGAATACCTTACTACAATAAAAAACTGCTGTGACATTAAAGTATTAATGATATGACTGATTTTTTAATAGAAATATGTGGTCACTATAATGTCTGAGCAAATGACTAAAGCTGGCTGTTCTTGTAAAATGTAGTCAGTTGGTCAAGTTCCTTCAGAATTCCTCACTTTCTCTTTGTTTTTATTAATTTGAATTCATCAGTCAAACCTGCTAAATAATCTTGTGAAACACAGAAGAATACTTCTTTGGCCAGCTCTGAAGAGTGCTAAAGAAATAACAGTTGTACTGTTACAATATTATCAATGAAAAGTATTAATATAGTTCCTTCTACAAAAGTTATTTATTTTCTGTTCCGGTATTATAGCTGTTAGAACAGTTAAAAAAGCAAATCACATAATTTAATGCAGAGCTTGAATATTTTTGCTTCTCTATATGTGAATGACTACATTTAGGCATGGTATCATTTGAACAATATAATCCAGATATCAAAGGTCCAGTCACTATAAGAATGAAAACACAGGATTAAAATAGAAAAATGTAAGGAAGTTTAACTATTGTGGCTATTTGTTGTCCTGCTGTAATACTGTTTTCTTCATAACTTTTAAACATTTCCATAAAAAAAAAAAAATCTTCTACCTGGAAGGTTCTTGTAGTGAAAGCATAATATACTTACAAGTAGTGCCCTACAGCTCTTACTCTAAGACTTGCTGATTGCCTTAAGTAGTAGAAAATTAATATAGAGGGAAGGTATTCTTATTTGGATACTTTCAGTGTGCTTTTCTGCCTTTGAGATACATTTACATCTTTTACATTTAGCTACAGTATGTGGTACAGTGACTACTACCTGTGACCTGGAACTAGCATCCAGGAATATAGTAAGGATAATGACAGGGGCATTTTTAGTAGATGACTGCATCTTATTTTGGTAAGTTAGGGGTATCTGCTTCCACAGACTTGTTCATTGTGAAAAGCTCCATGAAATAACACAGCTTTTTAGTAGTGCATTCTTTGATCTGATTTGTTTCAAAATAGCATCACTACAACCATTTAAAATATGACATGGATTTATGTAAAGATATTTAAAAATTAAAGTTGAAATTTAGATGTGCATAATTGTAATTTTAAACACAAGAAAATCCAAAGAAATTTTCCTAGGGTGGATAGATAATTATCAGCAGTACTACACACAATCAAAGCAGGAAAGAGATTACTGTGAAGCCATATAGTCTCCCAACTTCAGCAATACAGATTGCTAAAACCAGTAATAACTTTAAAAAAATATAATCTGTGTATCATATTGCACAACCATTCATGCAGAGCTTTAGGGGCAGAATAACACATCGTTATCTGTTTAAAATGCAGGAGACAAAAACCTCAAACATAAAGAAAACAATCCAAGGTTGTCATGTTCATATCTGTTTGGCTGATTAAGGATACCAATTAAACCCAGACACCAGAGTAAAAAGAGTAGGTGTATTTTACTGGTGATAACCAGTGTAATAGTGTAATACAGAAAGCACGCAGTAAGAAAAACCAGAATAGTTAAAGCAGCAAACAGGAAAATACAGTGTAATGCATCAAATCATTACTACACGAGAGAGAGAACAGTGATTAAGAAAGATCCATCACCACTTGCATACGTTCCCACCACCCAGACCCGCAGTGGCTGGGCAGCCCCGGTTACAGCGAGGGTTTGCAGAGCCTGTCCCGGCAAGTGGGAAATCCTACGCGCTGCGTCCACCCATAGGTGAGGCAGCCAAAGTCGCTGTGAGCGGGTCCAGCCTTATATACCAGAGACTGACAAGCCAGAATAGCTGGTGCCTTTGTTTTGAGCGGAAAATTTCTGGTTCCATTCTCCTGTTGGATTCCACCCAAAGCCTGGCCAGGGCTCAGGGGGGGAGACCAAGGGAGTTTCTAACAAGGCCGAATAAATGGGTTCTCAGCCTTGAACATGGCTAAACAAGGGAAGCTGGATACATTCTCTCCTCACTACTTATTATATTCTGTCTGAGCTGCATCTTTCACTAGTGAGTTTACATACCTCATTAATGACTACATACTATGTTAGCAGCTTTGGCTTGGGGCCTGTTGTTCAGGCTTCAGTACTTCAACACTTTAGCCCTTTTTACATCATCGTAACTGGGTTATAACTTAGTACAATACCTACTAGCACAATGGTTATCAGGTATAAAATATACAGGATTCATCTAGAGGTCAACTCTGGCTTGGGCCAGTTGTCCAAGCCTTAGCACTTCAATATTGTGGTCCCTCCCTCTTTACAGACCTTAAGAAAATTGCTGAATGGAAAGGAAGATATATTGCATTACCCAATGATCATCTCACTGTACTGGTACAAAATCTTACTTGATCATGCAGTTCCCATAACACTGATAATCCTTTTAACTCAGAGTGAAACTACTGAAAAAGTCATAAAGCCTCTGTGAGCCTTCAACTTCATTCTGTCTTTGTGTTCTTCACATTTCAGTTTCTATGTTTCTTCAGGCTTTTAGGATATCAAGAAATCATTTTCTCAAGAAACTATGAAACCAGAGGATATCTTCATTATAAGATGGTACAAGGTTTTGAGGAGATGGCAGATGGTTATCTATCACAGGAGATATTTCTTGTTCTAGTGAAATACATCTTAATCGGACGTCTTTTGTGCCAGAGCTTCCCTGCATTAAGATTCAGCTGATCTATCAGCAAAAGCCAGACTAGATCTACAGTCCAAAGCAACCTCCAGCATCAAAAGGTGTGGAGTGGGTGAGAGCAAATTCAAGACCTACATTAACACAGGTAGAAAACATAGCCTGGGACCAACAAGCACCCTTGACTTTCAATGAAACCAAAGTTCCAAATTATTCAAGATTATAAGAAATAACAGGGGTTTTTACCAATACTGGCTTATATAGTATGTTTAAAGTGACTATAACATAAAATATGCCCAATATCTTAAGCTAATAAGTAGTTAAATAAAAATTAATTTTCCAGCCTCACAAAGACCAAAAATATAATTTTTCAGTCTAAATTGTAATTCATCATATGTTTACCTCTTGTAGTAGAATGTGGTCTTGATCTTTAGGGTCAAGAATAATGAAAGTGTTAAGTAGTCATATCTGCAATAAAGATGAACAGTTGCACAAACATTTCATAATATTGTTACATGTGCCTCTGACAGACACAGAATTTTAAAAACCAACAGGGATTTTCTAAAGAATAAATTTTAATTATTCTTAAAACCCCCTCAAATTATAAAGAAGTCTTAAAACTGTACCACATAGAAAGCCTAAAATATTAATTCTAATAGAAAAAAGAGTACATCCTTGTTCTTTTTTTACCTTTTTAGAAATTTTATTTTTTTTGGGGGGGGGAGGGGGTTAGTACACCACTAAGAACTTAAAGTTATTTAGAAGGGCAATACAGGCAATTTTTCCAGTAAAGGCAATTGATTTTTATATCTATTTCAAATTTTTTTCTGTACTTCCATGTCTTAATTTGTGGTGATATCTCTAGAGAAACAAACTAGTATTTCTTCTTTAGATCTAATGAGCAATAACAGAATAATACATATTCCTGGCTTTTTATTAAATTTGTTGCTTAACTCTCAATTTCTTGTCATACCAAAATGATTTAGAGATCAAAGCAGAGATCAGTGTATGTAAAAGAAAACTCTACTTGCTTAAGTTAATGGTTCTGGGTGGTTTGCAATTTACATTAGACTAATTCTGTTTACCTAATGAAGTTTATTTATAAATATACATTAGCCTAGCTCTATTTATCTTGACTGTAACTGGGAAAACTAAGAAGTGATTTTGTTTCTGAATGCTTAGTTACCTAGAATGATTGTATCATTACCAGTTTATTTCTTAATTTGGGTAAAATTAATATGAACTGGGTAAAACATTTCATTCATTGACATATATGGCATTAAACAAATGAAATTATTTCATTCATATCAGAAGTAGAAGGGTGGGCTTACAAAGCTCAGCAGCAGTGTCTGTTTGTGGAATTGCATGTAGATACATCCAACAATATTCAATTTCCGTTCCTTTGGCAGTTAAATGAGAAGCATTTATAACTGCCACGAAAATAGGGGATACCATCTATGTGGGCTCATAACCAGTTCCTGGTTTATGTTTCTATCACACAATTTCAGCTTGTCAAACAGACAGGAGTTCTGGGTAACTTCTACTTTTACTGTAAAACAAAGAGCCTATAATACTTTTCTGAATATTTTTGAGTTTGGCGCTTTGTTTTCCCTGGTTTATCGCAAAATGCTATCTCAAATTTACTATGTATTTGTTTTCTGCCTTCAGGGCTTTACATGCAAATAAACTGAACGGATTAACTTTAAACTAGGATGAATGTAATTAAATATACAGAATCACAGAATCATCTAGGTTGGAAAGGACCCTGGAGATCATCTAGTCCAACTGTTCGCCTAGCACAGTTCCCACCTACAGCATATCCTTAAGCTCTAAATCAACCCGACTCTTAAACACCTCCAGGGATGGGGACTCCACTACCTCCCTGGGCAGCCCATTCCAACACCTAACAACCCCTTCTGTAAAGAAATGTTTCCTCATGTCTAGTCTGAACGTTCCCTGGAGCAACTTGAGGCCATTCCATCTTGTCCTGTCGCTTTCTACTAGGCTAAAGTGGCTCAAACCCAAGTTCTCTGCAACCTCCTTTCAGGTAGCTGTAGAGGGTGATGAGGTCTCCCCTCAGCCTCCTCTTCTCCAGACTAAACACCCCCAGTTCCCTCAGCCGCTCCCCGTACAACCTGTGCTCCAGACCCTGCACCAGCTCCGTTGCCCTTCTCTGGACATGCTCGAGTCATTCAATGTCCTTTTTGTAGTGAGGGGCCCAAAACTGAACACAGGAATCGAGGGGCGGCCTCACCAGTGCCGAGTCCAGGGGTCAGATCCCTTCCCTGTCCCTGCTGGCCACGCTATTGCTGACACAAGCCAGGATGCCATTGGCCTTCTTGGCCCCCTGGGCACACTGCTGGCTCCTGTTCAGCCGGCTGTCAGTCAGCACCCCCAGGTCCCTCTCTGACTGGCAGCTCTCCAGCCACTCCTCCCCAAGCCTGTAGCACTGCTGGGGGTTGTTGTGGCCCAAGGGCAGCCCCCGGCATTTGGCCTTATGGAAACTCCTCCAGTTGGCCTCAGCCCATGGCTCCAGCCTGTCCAGGTCTCTCTGCAGAGCCTCCCTACCCTCGAGCACATCAACACTCCCACCCAACTGGGTGTCATCTGCAAACTGACTGAGGGTGCACTCGATCCCCTCGTCTAGATCATCAATAAAGATGTTAAACAGGAGTGGCCCCAAAACCGAGCCCTGGGGGACACCACTCGTGACCGGCCGCCAACTGGATTTAACTCCGTTCACCACAACTCTCTGGGCCCGGCCATCCAGACAGTTTTTTACCCAGCAAAGCGTGTGCCCATCCAAGCCAAGAGCAGCCAGTTTTGCCAGGAGAATGCTGTGGGAAATGGTGTCAACAACATCCACAGCCTTTCCCTCATCCAATAAGCAGGTCACCCTGTCATAGAAGGAGATCAGGTTTGTCAGGCAGGACCTGCCTTTCATAAACCCATGCTGACTGGGCCTGAGCATCTGGTTGTCCCACATGTGTTGTGTGATGGCACTCAGGATGAGCTGCTCCATCAGCTTCCTGGGCACCAAAGTCAAGCTGACAGGCCTGTCATTTCCCAGATTATCCTTCTGAGCCTTCTTATAGATGGGCGTCACATTGGCAAATTTCCAACCTGTCAGGACCTCCCCGGTCAGCCACGACTGCTGGTAAATGATGGAAAGTGGCTTGGCGAGCACCCCAGCCAGCTCCTTCAGCACCCTCGGGTGTATCCCATCCGGTCCCATAGACTTGTGTGTGTCTCTGTGATGCAGCAGGTCACTGACTGTCTCCTCCTGGATTGCAGGGGGGTCTTTCTGCCACTCTCTGTCTTCTGGCTGAGGAGGCTGGATTTCATCAATACAACTAACCTTGGTATTAAAGACTGAGGCAAAGAAGTCATTAAGCACCTCAGCCTTCTCCTCATCACTGGTTACCAAATTTCCTCCTGCATCCAGCAGGGCATGGAGATTCTCCCTGCACTTTGCTTTGCTAATGACATACTTGTATAAACTTTTTTTTGTTATCCTTGATTGAAGAGGCCAAATAAATTTCCAGTTGGGCTTTATCCCTTCTGATTTCCACCCTGCATGGCCTCACAGCCTCTCTGTAATCACTGTGTGTGGCTAGCCCCTTCTTCCAAAGGCTGTAAACTCTCCTTTTCTCCCTGAGTTGCAGCCAAAGCTCCCTGTTCACCCAGGGTGGTCTTCTCTGCCACCGGCTTCTCTTAGAGCACCTGGGGACCGCCTGCTCCTGTGCCATTAACACTTCCTTCTTAAAGAGCACCCAGCCTTCCTGGGCCCCTATACCCTTCAGGACCATCTCCCAGGGGATCCTTTCAAGCAGATGCCTAAACAAGAGAAAGTCAGCCCTTCTGAAGTCCAGGATGTCAGTCTTGCTTAGCTCTCTCCTGACCTCTCTAAGAATAGAGAACTCTATTATTTCATGATCACTGTGCCCTAGTCGGCCTCCAACCACCACATCATCCACCAGTCCTTCTCTGTTCACAAAGAGGAGATCCAGCAGGGCACCTTCTCTGGTCAGTTTACTAACCAGCTGCATCAGGAAGTTGTCTCCCACACATTCTAGGAATCTCCAGGACTGGTCTCATTCTGCCGTGTTGTATTTCCAGCAGTCTTTCATAAAGAAAGAATCAGTTTTCAACATCCACATATATTTTAAATTCTACTTTTTCTTTTAAAAAATCAGATAAATCATTTTGAACTAAAGAATTATGCAGAATAAACCCAAGATTCCTTAAATTCAATATTAAACTAAATATTAAGACCTGTGTAGTTTTACACTCAGAATTTATAAAAAGTATGGCTACTTACAATTAGGAAACCCTTGTGAATATTTCCTGGGCAAGTCTATAATTATTTATTCATATTCCTCATATTTTCCCTTTTGATATAAGTGCCATATTTTTTCAGCCCATGGAGTCAATCATAAAATTCTCAAGGAAAAACCTCCTCCTAAAATATCTAGGAATTCTGAGTAAAGGTTGAATACAAGTATTTAATTTATTCTTGCAGAAAGCAGAATTATCTACACATATAAATGTGTATTTGTATTCAAGTTCTGTAGACTACATGGAAAGTAGAAATTCAGAGTCTGATGGACATATTCCAGTAAATCCATTCCTCAACTAACAATGCTTTTCACTCATCCTGGCAAGAAACAGTTCAGAGTTTTCTCTAATATGTTAGATACACTGCAATCTTTTGTTTGATTGCTAGGGTGTAATTTGTCAGTAAGGGCTTTTATTTGGCTACAGGAATTACGTCTTCCCCCCATGACATTTTTTTATATGTAATTATTTACGTGTTTATCTTCTAAAAAAAAGTTACCCTAATGATATTTTGCCAATGTCTAACAACAGGTATGGTAAAACAGCTATGAAAGAATTCGTTGACATTTTAATATTTTGCATACTTAGCACATCTCCAGTTTTACAACAAATAACTTTCTCAAAAAGGTTTGATAAACATCATTGCATGCCATGATTATATTGGTTTAGCTCCAACTTTTACAGTGAGATAAAAACCTTTAAAAATAAAACTGAAAACATGAAGGAGAACTTACAACACAATTTTTTATATATCTCATCCACTTATAAGATTCAGTTGTTGAATGCACTTTACACATTTCAAGATTGGCCATTTTAAAGTTATATTACATATCCAAATTCTCCCATTTAAAATTCCTATGTAAAAGAATGTTTCTGTCTTTCAGTATTTTTAAGAAAGCCTAAGTAAAAATTTATGGATAATTGATGAAAAACACCCAGCTTGGCAGAGACTGTATCTATGAAACATTTCTTCTGAAACTAGTTTACTAGTTTTCTCTAGAAAGATAATATTAAAACACAGTATTTCTTTTATTGCAAGCATTATCTCCCAATCATTTAAGATGGCAGAAACTATAATGAAGTACATATGGTGAGTAATTACAGGAAACTAATAGAACTATTTCTGAAAAGTAATCATATTTATCTGCTGAAAGATAAAAAATGACAACAAGACACTGCTCAAGTGGGTGATGATAATAATCTCGGTCTCATCTCTGATCTTTGTGTAAACCTGGTAACAAATTAACCGTGAATGACAGAGTAAAATGAGTCCAACATAAATATAATATAAATAAATCAATCATTAGAAAAAGAATTACTTCTTATCTGCTAAACTGTCTTTCTGACCAATTAACCTTATCAAAACATCCTTTTGAAAGATCTAGAACTTCTTTATTTATAATGCCTTTCCTTCTATAATAAAAACAAACCCAGCTATCTGGAAGATCGTCTTGAAATATTTCAATAAAATATTAGTATGTCCATAAATACCATAACACAATGGTATAAAAAAGTGGATGATGAAACAGCTTTTCAATGTTTTCCGCTATGCAAGAAAAAGGGAACATGCAATGACACTTTTAGGCAGGCTTAAAGCAAACAAAATGTTGTGGGTTTTTTTTAAAGTGCAAGATTAAAAGTATCTCTGATTGCCCCAGAATGTTATCAAGGCTAAAAGTACGTTTAGTAGCCATGTAGCAGTGACCAGTAACAAATGTCACCCGGAAACAATTCAGGCATATTCTTAAATATTTAATTACTTTCCTCAAGACATTAGCATTTTTTGTGCTGTTTCTTCTGCTCCTTCCCAATGTGTCTGTAAATCACCCTTCTCAGGATTTCAGGCTACACAGACCTTTTCATATGGGCCATTACAGCCATTTTTATGTTTCCATTACTCCAGCTCTGCTCTCTGCCTTGTTTCCCTTAGCTCTTTTCCACTATTTAGGAACTTCATTACAGCCTGAACATCTGTAACTTCCTTCCCCGTGGTTAGATTCAGCATCTTCCTTCTCAATGTGTCTTGCTTCTTTCTTGCCTCTTAGCCTTTTCTCCTAGCAAGTGGAGAGTGCAGTTGCATCCTTGCCTATTTTCATCTTTAGCATGGTATTAGTTGTCCTGAAAGTGCCTTAGGTTGAGCTTGTTCTCATCTCCTTCAGTTTAGAGTTAAGTCATGAAAAGTCTGTATAATGTGTAAAATGGGGGAATTATAGCAGGGGTTCCAAAGATGTCAGCTCAGTGGAACTGAACCAGGGTAGTTGCTAAAATGCTACAGTATTTTCAGGTTTGATTAGGCCCAGTAGTCCTTCGGAATCACAGGCTAAGGACAGAACAGGCTGTCATTTCAGACTGTTTTCTGATTAACAGCTTTGCAGCCGGTTGCCCTAGGGTGCAACGACAAAAGGCAGCCACTGGCAGACTAGCAACGCAGTCAGACAACTGAAGCCGACAGAAGGAGCAAGTGAAAGTCCTGGACAACATAAACTATAAGAAAAGGTTTTCAATACATCAGACTCTTTGTATGATTAGCGAAACGTGAGACAAGAACCTAACAAGTTTCATGTGAAGCACAAAACTTTTTTTTTTTTTTCTGATTTAACAGGTTGTTCTTGTACTCAATAATTTATCTTAGCGCTTGTATGATGAGAAATACATACACATGGAGAAATTAATCTGCACCCTTTACAGAAAAGAACAGTGCTGCTTTCTGTGTTCCTATTTATGAACGTTGAGAAAGTTCTGGAGGTCAGGACGTGGCCACAGTAATTAAACCAGAGGAATACAACAAGTTTTCTTATATGAGAAATTTCTGAGGGGGTTAGAAAACATTTGAAGTGCCTAGGAGGTAAGACTTTTTGTTTCCTCCTGAATTCCACGTTGCTTACTCTATTCTGCTTCCTAAGCCTAATATTTATTTCATTAAGATGTCAGTTTTTCAAACAAAAGCTTTGGCAATATCCAAAATGGATATTTGGAAAATGAAGATTGTGTCCAGGCTTCCGAGATTTGTACTGGAACAAACATAAGAAGTTACTCAGTCAGACAAGTTTTGGCTGGAGGTGGATATAGAAGAAAGGGTTAGGACAGAAGACAAAATAAAGAGGTCTGGGATGGGGTGAGGGAAAATGACAGTCTGAAGTGGGAAGAGATGCAAAACTTTCATGAATGTCAGAGACTTCTGGGAAAGTTTTTCACAATTGGCATTTTGGGGACGAGGGTCATGGTCAGTATTCCCTTCTCTCTGGAAGTTAAGATTCTTGCTACAGCCTATGAGGAAAATGAACATATGCACAGGACTGCTGTCCTTTGTCATCTCTCCCACTATCTCCCTTTATAAATTAAAGAAATTTGGTACCCCTTATTGTCTTGATTATTATGGTTTATTTTCTATTCCTTTTCTCCCCTTATGTTTTACTCACTTATTTTGATTTACTCTTACTACCTCCAGATCCTTTTCTCTTTCTACTAACTTTCTCCTAAATGTCCTTTTTCTTACATAATATTTTATATTACAGTGACCTAGAAGTTTTAGTTTAGCCATGTAATCAGTTTGTAGGCAAAAAGCTTTGGTTTGTTTTATTTTTTTTTTCCTTTCCCAGAAGTTTAAAATGAATATGATTATGATGCAGGTCTTCTAAACAACCAGATTTGTTCTGAGCCAAATAAAGTACTTTCCAAAATCAGCCTGCAGATCAATTCTCAGCCTGTCATTACTTTCACATCTGCTGCTGCTGATAGAATCTTCTGCATTGAAAATTCATGTTTGAAATGAGCATTGCACATAAATGGACAGGACATAAAGAAATATAATGAATGTAAAGGAACTATAAAAAACACTTTTCAATGCCATTTATGGGCTCATCCTGCAATCTTGGAGGTTTCAGAGAATAAAGGGCAATCTGTATTTCTGAGGAAGTGGTCAGTATCTTAACAGATGACGACCTGTAAAATTATGACCTTCCCTCCAAAAGCAGCAGTAAGAAAAATCTTTCTTTTGCCAAGAGAGAGATCTGACTGAAGACAGAAAAAAGCATGCAGGCTTACTGTGGTTTGAAAATACAGCTCTGTCCTACCAAAATTCAGTAATTGATTGGAAAGGTTAGCCACCTACTGTTGACATTTTGAATGCCTTTTTAATTTCTAAAAAATTAAAACGTAGATTTTGAGTGTCAAAATGATTTACGAACAAAATACAAATCAGTAGACAAGACTGAAAATGAAATTGAAACCAAAATTCTGTAACAAATCTGAATTTTATCTGAAGTCCAAATTCCTATCTAATAATGTGCAGGCATTCTTGCTGCAAAAATAGAGTGGTGCCAACATTGAACTGTTCCCTGCTAGAGAGTAGGTCACTATTCTGTACCCTTGTTTCTCTTCTGCAAGGTTGAAGCATCTCTGCTCATTTGCTTCCCTTGTTGTATGGTTTTTATCAATTATATTCTTAACTGTGATGTCAAACCATGAACACAACTTATATGTTTTCTGTCATTGTACTAGCTGGTTCGTAAATCATGGTAATAACAGGATTTTCAATATTTAATTCTGCATTAGCTTTTCTGTCATAAGTCTTTGCTTTCATTTGTGTTTAGTATTGCCAAAATTTAACTGCTGGGGATAATATACTCCATGTTTGCTGTTTCAGGCTTACTTTTTGTGAAACAAACTTCAAGACAAAAGTTTTACTAATACACTAAGAAAATAAATCTGAGTATTATATTTATACCCCGAATTCCATTGCTTCTGGATTTTGGCAAGTGATTATTAAACCTGGCCAAATTCCAGTGTCTTCCAACATGAAGGTCCATCAAGACCACTGTCTTTTTGTCCAAAAGATGCTTATCTCTGAATGAAATATTTTTATTATTATCAACTCCATTATAAGAAAATACTTTTTTTAAAACCATACACTAAATAGATTATGTGTCTCAGTTGTGTCCTATACGCAGTACGTTGTAGACAGATTTCTGGCAGGAGTTAAATGCTGAGTGGTGTAATAATTTGTTAGGCTTTTTTAGTCCAGCAAAAACTGTCTATGAAGAAATACATTGATGTTTTAGCACAGGCTCCTCCACTGATGAGTGGATGTAGAAAGTTCTGCATAATTTAGATGCTTTTGAGTTCTGAGTTTAGGAGGCTCTGACTATTGTTTTAATTGATGATATGGATTATCATCTCAATTTTTCAGATGTCAGAGTTCTACAGGTCATTTCTTGCAGAGATCTCTAATGCACACCCTCCTACTCCCCCAGTTTCTAATTAGCCTGGCTGAAGTCTATTCCATGACAAAGTTTGGTCTGGTTTGTTGTGGGATTTTTTGGGGTTTTTTTTGTTTTGGTTTGGTTTTTTTTTAATAAGTCTAGAATATGTCTGAACTGTCAATAACTCTAGATCATGCTTTTAAAGAACAGGGAAATTCTTTGGAGGTTTTGAGGATCAGATGTTCTTTACCCATATTGCAAGCAATTATTCACACTAGAGTAAAAGTTCTGTCAGGCTTCATCTATTGACTGGCTGACAGAGCTTTTCA
The DNA here is from genome assembly GCF_003259725.1 of Athene cunicularia. Taxonomy (NCBI): domain Eukaryota; kingdom Metazoa; phylum Chordata; class Aves; order Strigiformes; family Strigidae; genus Athene; species Athene cunicularia. The sequence continues at coordinate 70,119,489 of NW_020799095.1, forward strand.
GTATAGTGTTGCTACTATGCAGTATTAATTCAAATGATAGACATCTGCATAGGCTACCTAAAAAGTCTGTTGGGTGGAAGAAGGTGGGTATCAGGAGAATATGCTGAACCATGGAAATATGTAAAGGGGTGATATGGGACAATATATGTTTTTCTGTGAATAACACTCTGCCTTCTGCCAAAGGAGAAGCTCCATCCTTGGGTCTCTTCCTGTGTGACACTAGACAAGAAGGATTAATCCATATACAAAGGGACAAAGCTGAAGAAACAATCTTAAGACTAGTATTTTCATATATCTGTACTTCAGTTTTATCCTTTTCATTCTTTTAATGTGTTTGAATGACTTGAAATGAAACACTAGACTTCCATTTTTATTAACAATAGAAGGCCTCATTTAGAAAGGGTGATACCTTGTTATAAAGTTGTAAACAAAACAATGTGTTTGAGTGGTCTATATCCCCTATCCTGTCCTTCTGTGCTACTGAAAATTTAGAGGTTCATTTAAAAGCAAAGCCAGCAGGAGCCAGACTGAGTTTATGTGGGTTTTAAATCACAGCAAGCAAGTGTAAAGTGAACAATACAGAAAAAAGCTTTGGAAGAAGAATAAAGTCTCTCCAGAGGCAGTGATGGTATCTATAATTAGTAATATTGGTGATGGCACTTATTCTCAGGGAAGGGCACATGATGCTTGTATCCCCATACCGCATAATAAAAGATAAGAAGCCTGGGAATTTATTAGTCACATATTTGTTATTGTTCAAAATGATATATGGACACTATCCATCTGATGAGTGGAGAAGTATCAATAGAAGGAAAAGGTATCAGCGTGTAGCTGCTAGGGAACATTAGACCTCTTCTATTAATCCTCTTTATAAAGAACTATACACATGCATGAAAAATGTGCCCCAGCAACAGAAGAATGCACTCAATATGAAGTTCCCAACAGCAAAGGGTTAGGCAACTATTTTAAATTGCTACTCTGTACTTTCTCCTTCATGCCTTAGAACTGCCTGAGATTTCCAATGCTAATTTGGCTTTCAAAAGTAGGCACATTTGTTTCCCACAGATAATACATGGTCATTCCTTAAAAGACTGTTTTACTGTGTTTATGTACAAGATGGCTGAATTCAGGCTGCACGGAGTGTCTTACTTCCTGGATTCCCTGCCTTCTCTATGACAAATTTAAAAACCTTTGAAGTCCCAGTGTATTGTTGAATTTTAGTTCGTATACAGAAAATGAAGCAAAAGGATACTCAAAACCCTAAGCAATCAGTAATCTGAGAATTAAGCTTGATTCATGTTTAGAGTCACCAAAGCGTTCAGACCATCAGATGTACAAAATAAGCTTGCTTTCCTACATTCATCAGTCTGGGTTGTTACATAGTCCAACCTCTGAATAGGTCAGCTATCAGGTAGCCAAGGGGGAATTTAGTTAATAGTTTTTGGAGTTTAGGATTACAGACTCTGGGATTTCTTGGATTTCTGCAAGAACATATGTGCTATTGATTATATATGCTGTTTCTTGGCCTTTCCCCCATTCTTTACCTAATCATTTGCTACCCAAACCTCTAACACCCTCCTTTCCTCACCTTTTTTTCTGTAGTATTGCATTTACATTTCCTACAGGAGTACTACATCCACATCAGGATTTCTGGTGCCTGCATCACAGCATGGGGAGTATTGAGAAAAAAACCCACAGTGTAATAAGCCAACATCTAGTTATTGTCAATACTGAATTATCAGAAGGATGTAAATGGAAACAGTGACTGGAAAGGTTTTCCTTTGCAGCTTCACAGCTAGACAGGGGGTGCTACTCCTGAAATAGCATAACATGGTCTTTTATGCTTAGCTTTTTTTGCTAGTCACATTTATGTTATTATCCCTGTATTACTAAATATTGCCCAGTCATACAATAAAGCAGATTTACTCTAGAAAGTTTATTGTCTATGATATGTCTCAGCTTTTCAGACTTTAGAGCTTTTTAGATAAAGAAAACATTCCAAATCTAGGATATCTAAATAAGGTACTGAACTTTTCAGCTTTGAATTTAACAAATTTTCAAATAGATGACCAGTAATGTTGTGTTGCCTTCCCATTTAGCTGTATATATTTTGTTCATCTTTTTAAATACCTTTCCTCTTGCTAAAGCCATGGCAACACCATAGTCTTGCCTGAGTCATAGCAGTAGGCATAGCCTTTAATTTCAAAAAAACAATCATCAGAAGTGTTTCTGAGCTTATAAAAGGCATCACAAAAGGTAACAAACTACCATATCACATAGGCTTGAGTCTGCTTAACTGTAGTCCCTACATCCATACTGCTTTTCCTGTCACATATTTTCCAAATGAAAGTGCCTTACTTTATGCTTTCATTTATAACCTCAATTCACACTTATGGTATTTTCTGTTCCTGCTGTCATCTATTTCAACAAAAGCATTTTCATATATTTCCACTAAGAACAATGTGACACTTTTTTCTTTTTTTTTTTTTTTTTTTTAAGATGCGCTGGTTGATGTGCACTTCAAACTGATTCAGAATAAATTCCAATATACAGAGGTTTTACACTGACTAACATACTTTGTTCTTCCCCAACTAATTCTGCCTTCTAAACTGATAGTGGCCATTTAATCAGAAACAACAAAAGCAAAATGTAATATTACCCCATTTTTAAAAAGGGAAAAAAAGAAGACCTGGGGAACTAAAAGCCACTCAAGTCTCACCTCTGTGCCCAGCGAGATCGTGGAGCAGATCCTCCTGAAAAATATTCTAGGGCACATGTGAAACCGAGAGTTGATTGGTGACAGCCAACATGGCTTCACTAAGGACAAATCACATCTGATGAATTTAGTGGCCTTCTACAGTGTGGTTACAGCATTGGTGGGTAAGGGAAGAGAGACTGATGTCACCTACCTGGACTTGTGCCAAGCATTTGATACTGTTCTACATGTCATCCTTCTCTCTAAATTGGAGAGACATGGATTTGACAGATGGACCACTCAGTGGTTAAGGGATTGGCTGGATGGTCACACTCAAAGAGTTGCAGTCAATTGCTCGGTGTCTGGGTAAAGGCCAGTGGTGAGTGGTGTCCCTTGGGGGTGCATACTGAGACCAGTATTATTTAACATCTTTGTCAGGGACATGGACAGTGGGATTGAGTGCACCCTCAACAAGTTTGCCAATGACACCAAGCTGTGTGGTGCAGTTGACATGCTGGAGGGAAGGGATGTCATCCTGAGAGACCTTGACAAGCTTGAGAGGTGGGTCCATGTGAACCTCATGAAATTCAACAAGGCCGAGTGCAAGGTCCTGCACATAGGTTGAGGCAAGCCCATGAACAAATACAGGCTGGGTGATGAGTGGAGTGAGAGTAGCCCTGTGGAGAAGGACTTGGGGTGTTGGTTGATAAGAAGCTCAACATGACCCAGCAATGTGTGCTTGCAGTTCAGAAAGTCAACTGTCTCCTAGGCTGCATCAAAAGAAACATGACAAGAAGGTCCAGAGTGGTGATTCTCCCCCTCTACTCCAGTCTCGTGAGAACATCTGGAGTACTGCATTCAGCTCTGTGACCCCCAGCATATAAAGGACATGGATCTGCTCAAGTGGGTCCAGGGGAGGGTCATGAAGATGATCAGCAGCCTGGAGCACCTCCTGTATAAGCACAAGTTGTAAGAGTTGGGGTTGTTCATCCTAGAGAAGGCTCTGGGGAGACCTTGTAACAGCCTTCCAGTACTTAAAGAGGCCTGCAGGAAAGACGGGGAAGGACTCTTTATCAGGGAGTGCAGGAATAGGATGAGGGGCAATGATTTCAAACTGCAAGAGGGTAGATTTAGATTAGATATGAGGAATAAATTCTTTACTATGAGGGTGGTGAGACACTGGCACAGGTTGCCCAGAGAAGCTGTGGCTGCCCCCTCCCTGGCAGTGTTCAAGGCCAGGTTGGATGGGGCTTTGAGCAACCTGATCCAGTGGAAGGTGTCCCTGCCCATGGCAGGGGGGTGGAACTAGGTGATCTTTAAGGTGCCTTCCAACACAAACCATTGTTTCTATGATTCTCTGTTTATCTAATTTGCTAACAGATACCTCCCACGGATTTGAAAGTCAAGTTGGAAGAATGGTCATGTGTGTTACACTACTGAGTATTTGATAGTCTATTTAAGCCACTGAATAATAAATAACAAAGGCTTTTAAAAATATAAACATTGAAAAATAGATTAGTCACCTTTGTCTTTTGCTTGGTATCTCTTTCCTACTCCTTTTAACAGACAGGTAATCCTGAAAGTATAGCAACATGCTGTGTGTAGATTTTCTAGTTGGAGGTACACCAGTGTATTTCAACTAGGGTCACATCCAGTATCCCTGTTGTTGACATGCTTACATTTTGAATTTCTCTTCTTTAGTTTAGATTAGTTTGGCATAATTTAGTTCAGTGTTGTTATGTTTGCTTGAGTTTAATTTTGTTTTGATCTGGTTTGCTTCAATTTAATCTGGGGCTTGCTTTCATTACAAAAGGAAAAAACATATAGGCAATTTCAGATTACTAACTCAAAAGTTATTAGGAATAAGTAGAGAGTAGGAAAAGGAACTGATTAGAAAGGGAAAAAGGAAACTGAGTCCATGTTTTAGAGCTCAGTAATGAATAAAACAGGAACTGCCAAATGTTTAGTTTGCAGAGGAATTAAAATGAAAAGCATGGTTTCTCCAGTTACATGCATAAAATAAGAAAAGAATGAAAGAAGTAGTGGGACAACTATGTAATGGGAAATAGAATTTAAAGAAAATTCTTTTTTGTCTTGATTTTTAGTAAAGATAATAATGAAGTGCATGGAACCAAAACAAAAGGACCTGTAAGGAAGAGAAAGACAAAAATTGAGATGTAAGACAAAACAAAAAAATAGATAAATGTGTTCAGGGTGGTGGGGGCTGGATGGATCATAAATAAATCAACTCTGAAGGAGGACAGGTTGAGGGACCAGGGCTTGTTCATTCTGGAGAATAAATGGCTTCAAGGGGACCCAAGACCAGCCTGCTTGTACCCATAGGGGTTACTGAGAAGACAAGAGACAAGCCTTAAGTGCACAGCAGAGAAGAGGCAATGGTCATAGGTTGAAACAAAAGAGATCCTCACTTTTAGTAAGCTGAAAAAATATCCTTGTGGGGACACAATTCATGGAAAAGGCTGCCCAGAAAAGCTTTGCATTTTTTCCTTGGAGGCTTTTCAAGACCTAGTTAGATAAATCCCTGAGCAACCTGGTCTGACCTCACAGCTGGCCCTGTTCTGAGCAGAAGGTTGGACTAGAAACCTTTTGGTGTCCCTTTCAGCCTGAATGAATCTGTGAAATGGTGAACAACATGGAAGATACTGCCCCGAAATAAAATAAGGCCTGGGAGAAGAATATAGTCACTGTCTTTATTTATATCATGTGATGGGAGTGAACAGAAGGAGGAAATGTAAAGAGCATTACTGGCCCAAAAGCAAATAAATATATATATACAGACTTTGTGTAAATTCAGCCTGAAATTAGAAGATTTCTAATTGTTAGAGTCACAAAGGTTTTGGAACAACCTTCCAAATGACAGTAGTGAGGCCCAAGACTGAACTAGTTTCGTCTTGGAACTTGATTCATATATGGAAAGGATAGAGTCTGTGGCTGCCTGCTGCAGCATGTCATTCCAGTTCTATGGCTAGGCAAATCTTCACAAGACATTTTGTTCCTAAGAAAATTCCTTGTTGTGAACTAATCTTTACTTCCCAGGGATTTCTACAATTTCTCTGTAAAAACTTGACACAACAGGCTTGTAACATCCTCTCTCTGTAATCAGTCAATTGCAGATGTTATTAGGAAGTAAGCCGAAGAAACCCTTACATATATCAAACAGAAAGGTAAATCTTGCTTCTGACAGTCATCCTCAGTTCATTTTCATCATATTCAGTTGAGTAATATTTTGAGAGATAGGCTGCAGGGGCTACCTCTGCATTGTCATTAGTGTTCAAGGGTTGATACTAACCAAGTTCTTTTTAATGCCCTTCCCTTATAATTGAAAGTGAATATGGTAATTTGCAGCATTTTGAGTTTAATAAAATTCTGCCATGTTTTCTTCCTACAGATAGAACTGCTTTCTAGGTACCCAAATTCAGTTCTACAAAAAAAAAGTTGTATTTAAACACTTGTAAAGAATAAAGTTCTAGATCCTTTAAAGTAAGACCTTTCAAGACTTGAGACAAATGCAATCAAAAGATAAGGGGGAAGAGAGAGAGCAAATCTGAGTTTTTTCTGTAGAATTATTCTTTTCAGATTTCTGTGCTGTACTTACATTGGAGTAATTTTTTTTGAAGAACAAACCTAAACCATCTGGTAGCATAATACTTGGTTAGTGCTTCATGTCTATGTACTGGGTACACAGAAAAGCTTTCATTTACACAATGTCTTTCTGAAGTAAATGAGATACACAGTGTATAATTTATGATAGTATGTCTTGGAAATGGATCGCAGTCTTGACTCTGATGTTAGAACCATTTTCCTTTCTCAAAAGACTGTGACTCTGTAGGAGCATGATTACAGTTAAATGCATAGATGAGTGACAGATATAATGGGGGGGGTTGTATCTCTGTGTTACAACTTTGTTCTGATTATGTTTTAGAGCAGCCATAGGCTGCAGACCCTTATATCAGGTAATGAAGAGTGGATGACTAAAACTACCAGTATGACTGGAGAAAAACAATGAAATTTGTGAGGAGTTTGGTCTGATGCTTTGGACTTTTTTTTTTTTTTTTTTTAAAAAAAAAAAAAGTGTGAGCCATATTACTTCATAAATGGTTATGCACCTGGTTCAATGCGACTGACTAACACTTACATTCCCTTTAATCTGAGGAGAATATATGGAACTTGGAATGGTTGGAGAGATGCATTTTAGGGCAAGTGTGCTTTACACTTGAACTGCCTCTTGGCTGGCAGATCAGTAGAGGGAGTGATTACCACCAGTATGCTTTTGGGTTGATCCTAAGACTACCTTCAGTGACTGCTGACATAACACTGAAGTGGCACTTGTGAGGGTTGTCCCATCTGTTCAAACAGTGTGACGTCTTTCACTGTGGAGAGGAAGAAATGCTTTCCCTATTCACATTTGTAGGACTAGATATTTTCTAAGTGAATCTCACTGTATTTCCTCTCTTGATCCTTCTCCTTTCTATATTCTTTTTCATAATGTGTCTGTTCACTCCAGTGATGGGAACACCTCCTATAACAAATGTTCTGTTTATGCCTTCTCTTGGATTATTAATGGAGTTGTTACATAAAATAAATCCAACCTCTGAAAAATGCAGTAGTCTAGCAGATTACCATCCAGACTCAATGTATTGCAGTGCCCTTCAATATCTTTTGTCATCAGCTGCAATGACATGATCTTCATTACTTCCTAATTGTCCATAACATTGCCCTGTATTTTTCTGATTAAAGATAGCTTTAAAAAGCTGCCCAATAGCTGAGATAGTTCAGAATCATCTGTAATGTAACCATCTTCTTCATAAAGGCTTGCACAATGACAACCCTGTAAATCCTTTATTTAAATTAAGTGAAGGATGGCACAAGCAGCAGTGAACATTTTTTTTCCCAGCACACACACCACCACCCCCCCTCTGCCAGATATGAACAACCTTGAGGGGCAATTCCCCAAGCCTATTTAGTCTTTGGCTTCTGTCATGAAATTGCTTACAAGACTGCAAATTACCTTGCTAATAATAGTGATGCAGACAGCTTGTACATTAATTCACCTTTCCCATTTGTTAATAAAAACCTTTGAAGTCAAAGTTAGCTAATACAGGTAACCTTGTGCTTCTAACGCTAACATTTTTTTATTAGCTATCTCCTTCTTAATGTTCTACGCAAATATCCTTATGTATCCTTCTTATTTTCCCTTCTTACTTGAGGAAATCTTTGGGAAATGGCTTGTTTCCTATTTCTACAGCATCTAGAAAAGACTCCAGACATTGACTGGGGTTCCTCTTCTACTAGAATAACACAGATTTCACGGCATGCAACATGTAAAGTAATTATTTTCCTAAGATGCAACAAAAAATAATAAATCTTTCATTATATGGCAAATATGAAAGAATAATCCCAAAAGGGACCATCTTTTTCATCCTTCTGCCCCAACTGTTCCTGACAGAGTTATTTCAAATCCTGGTAAATACCTCCGATGATCGAATTCTCACAGCCTCAATCTAATTTAGCGCTTAACTGTCTTTACAGTTAAAGGTTTTATGAATGTCCAATCAAACTTAAGCCTTCAATTTAAGCCTCTTACTGCATGTTCTGTCCCCAGTGGACATTAAGAACAAGTTATTCATTCCTTGTGTGCAACATCTATTTAAATGTACAAGGCAGTGCATCTTGCTCTTACTATAAGATAGCCAAAGTGCCCTTTCTCTTCATATATCGCTTGGTCTGTGATCAGTCTCTTTCCCATCAGGTATTTATACATTTTGGACTCTGAAGACACAGTCTCCTAAATTCTCCATATATGGCATTTCTACATTTGACTACTGAATCAACATATTCCTAAATTCTTAATTTTTAGTATGAATTTCTAAATCCTGAATTTGTAAATAATAGTAAAACTTAAATGTCCTCGCTTCTTGCACCTTTCAAATTATTATTGTTCTGAATGAGATTAAATTGTTTTGAGAGAAGATTCCAGTTGTACAATTCTACAACTCAAACACCCTAAAATTACTTGGATTAGCAAACTCTTCTATTAGCTATACTTGTGTACATCCCATCTCCCTGGTAGATTTTTCTTTGTTTAACTGAGATCAGAATCTTGAATAGAGTTTTACAAAAACAGGTTTTTTTACATCAGTTAAGACAGCCATTATAATGTGAAGTGGGTATTTGTCAATAAATCTGAATTCAGTGCACTCAACTATTAAACAATAATCTCTTTGTAAAACAGCTGCTTAATTTAGTTAGTCATACATGCCAACATGATAAACTGTCCTTGTGCCTTGTCCAGGGAAACACCAACTAAACTCTGGGTATCAGGCACTAAACTCACTTAAAGATATACTTGTTTAATAGAGCATTAATAGATCTGCTTGCCTCCCACAAAATCTATAGATTTGAAATGTTTTTCTTACTTGGGACATTAATGAGGTACATGGAATAGGTAGATCAATATTTTGTTATGCAAAGAGCAGGCCCAATTATTTTACTCACTCAAAGTTTACAAAAATCTATATTAAACCAGTATTTACCAAGGGTAATATTTACCAAGTTTAATGCCTCACCAACCTGTTTGGTGTTTTGAGAGAACATCTGGATACTGAGTCCACTTTTAGGCTCCCAACACCGGGATGACACTGATAGACTGGAGTGAATTCAGCAGTGGGCCCCCCATGCTGGCTGGGATCTGGAGACCTTGTCATGTGAGGAGAGAGTGAGAACCCGGGCTTGTTCAGCCCAGAGTGATGTCTTCAGGGTAACCAGACAGCAACACCCTCATCGACACCTGTGAGGGGATTACTGAGAAGACAGAGCTGGACTCTTTGCAGCAGTGCCTGGTGGGAAGATGAAAGTCAACACATATAAGGTGAAATAAGAGAGGATCAGACTGGTTATAAGAGGGGGGAAATCACCGTAAGCACGCTCCAGCAGGAGACCACCTTTCCCAGAGATGTTCTTCAGTCTCCATCCTCAGAGTTTTTCAAGACACAACTAGATAAACCCCTGAGAAACATGAACTGACCCCACATCTGACTCTTCCAGCCTGAATCATTCTGTGAATAGAAACTATGGAAAATGTAGTCATTATTATTTTTTAATTTCTTGGAAACTATATGAAAATGCTGTTACTCTGTGTTTGTTTTGTGCATTTATTTCAGTTAAGTTTAAATATTCCTTATTATTGCAAAGTTTTTTATTTTGCAATTAATTTTACAGACCTCTTTAGAGATTAGTCAGATTCATGGAACAGGTTAGAGGAGTTTATTGTGGGATTTCAGTACATTTGCCTAAGATGGTGTTACAGATGCTCTCAATTAAACAGCCACCCACCAAACATAATAAAAAAATATTATTAACATAGGTAACTAGCTCTCCATAGATTACAGGTTCGAATGTCTGTGAGAGGAGAACAGAACAGCTTTCTAGGGTTTAAGGGCAACCCAGAATGCATAACAAAGAACTCTATAGGGTTTAACGGCAACTCAAAACACAGACAAAGCCCCAATCCCTGGAGTTTAATGACAACCCCAAACGCTTTACAAAGCCCTGCTACCTAGGGTTTAACGGCAAACCAAACCGCTTTATCACTCACCTGACAAGTGAGGGCTCGAGGACCTGCTCAGGGCAGCGTCCCGACCCACGGTCCCTCAAGGAGTTTCCTTGGGCAGCTCCTGACCCTTCAAGGGGAGACACCTCAACTGCAGCTACTGCTCCAGGAGACAAGCTCCAAATGTCTCCCCCAGGGGACTCCATTTATACCCAGGATGAATCTGACCTGTAGTCAATAGCGGCTCCCATTGGCCAAAGGCCCCAATTGCCATGACGCCCTGAGAACAGAGGCAGCCCAAAGCTGCTACACCTCAGCAGCCAAGAAGCTCTGCTTTCATTGGGTGGGTGCACCTGCCACAGATGGTAAAAGATGAATTGCTGAGGCCATCATAAACAATTTTATTTTCTTTCTGTCTCAGTCACTGGTTTCTTGTATGCTTTTGAAAACCTCCTTTAAATAGGACTTTTAACAACTAGGTATCATTCATTTCTGAATACTTAAATTGACTTATTTGCAGAAGCTCTGATACATAAAACCTGGAGTTAACCAGAGCTGTGCTTTAAACCTTTGGGGTTATTATGAGAAGTGTTCTGCAAAATCATACAATTGATGATACTTACTGGATAGTTCTAACAGTCTGTCCTTATTTTCACAGTTGTAAAATTAAATTCTATGTCCAAGTTGCATTACAGAAATGTTGATATCAGTGTTTCATTATCTCATGAAACTTTGAAGAAATAGTAAGAAAAGAGGTGTATGGAGCAAGTACCTCATTCAATGGACTTTGGAGACATGGACTTTGTGGAAAACTGCTTTATGTGATAAAATCATGGTGTGTGCAAAATGGAAAATAATAAATCGAACAGTTCATCTGTTAATATTTCTTAATTTTGAACTCAATATTAATTTGAAGTAAGTTAGGATTATTTGTTACTTTTAAAAGAAATTATTTGAATCTGTATTACAAAGCTTTGATATAAAAATCCATCTCATGATCAAATAATAGGAAAGCCTAATGTCATTTTAAGAAACTGGCATCTGGATTGCCCAAGAGACATTTGCTCCATTGTCTCAGCACTGAAAAAAAGCTTCTTAATAGCCACATCCAAAACTTTTTACTTTGCTTTCTATTTTGGTTTCTTTCACACAAGAGGAGCTTCAGGTGCTCACACCTCATTCATATCTGCATCACTACTTCACAAGTCAATTCACTGTATCATCTTTCACTTCAATGCACATCTCATATATTTCTCCAGCAGAATACACAACTCTCTCTCAAGGAGAAGAGAATATCAAAGAAAAAACAAAAACAACAGAGGCTATCACTAGCCACACATCACAGGTCATTATTATTGCTTCTTTGCTATCATCTTGTTTTTCTGTCTTGTCTCTCCTGGGTGGAGTGAGCACATCTGGCTATAAAAACAGAAGGGTTTTTTTACTGAGAAAAAACATTTCTACATTAAGAAATTCTTGTGACTTTTTTTTTCCCACTGTCTTTCAACCAACTATCATCTATCCAACAGTGGTGAAAGTCATGCTTAAAACAATATTCTGGAGGATACATAATTTGCAGACAGTTTTTTCTAGAAATAACATTTTAAAGAAGAGATTCTACAGTGCAATGGATAATTGGTTACCCCTCCATTCTCTCATATCTAACTCAAAACTTTTTGAATTATTAGTAGAATTGAGCCAGTTGTTTCATACTTCTGGTCAACTTGGTTTCATTATTGGAAATGAAGGTTTTTGAATTACATAGCAAAGTTTTTTAAGTATGTTGTTTATTTACATGAACAGAAATCAAACCCAGTGCCTCTTAGCCTAGAAATCTATATTAGTAAATGTGTATTGAGACTGTGCTACTAGATTTGCATAGTGATACTTTAATTTCAAACAAGTGTTCCCACCTAATGCAGCGATCAAAACTTGTTTTCTATCAGAAACTTGCTTTCTCTGCATCTATAAAATCTGTCTCTAGCTTTAAACCAACCAGAAACAGTATGCACTTAGTCCATTTACATTATGTCACCTTGAATCTTTTCTTCCTGACAATTTAATGTAATCTGCTTTTCAGTTTCATGTGGAAAGGAGTGTCATACAAATATGTATCACTTCATGACAGGTTTCACTGTGATGTTTGCCCAGTAGTAATATTCTCTCCAAAGCGCTATGCTAGTTCAACCTCTTTCCATCATTGAATTCACCAGTTACCTAGGAAGAAATTCAGGGCTAACAGAAAGTATTAGCTCTAATTTTGTTAATTTGAGTTTACATAGATATGAGTCAGGGACGTGGTTCTCCATCAATATTGAGAATAAATCATAGAGGTCAGAGAAATTGCAGCTCATTATTTTTCCTAGGGCATGAAATTATCCCTTTTCAGTAGTTTTTTTTGGGAACAGCTGCTCCCGAAGAGGATGAGTGGAGGTGGAATTGCTGGCCTTGTTCCATCTTGTGCTGGACTCAAGTAAAGGTTGATGTATGATGTGGAAACAGTCACGTGCCATCACTAGGAGAAAGAAAACCACAAAATGCTCAAAAAAACCCCAGCAGGGTGTGGGAGTCTCTGAGGAAGAGATGGTCATTCTTTAAGGCACATGCTCCTCTGAGGTTGTTTTTCAAATAAGTCAAGAGATGATGCCAGCTCATACCCTGAAATTCTTCAGTTTTCATACCACCTTTCTAATGCTATGCCCATAAAAACTATTCAACAGTTGGCAGCATGCAGCTGAAAGTAATTTGCTACAGACAGTGGAAGAGGAAGCTGTAAACCAGATTACAATATATTCTTCAAATGGTTTTGTTAAAGATTTTTTTTTAATAGGTAAATTTAAAAAAATATATTTCAACATATTTAACATTGTAGGACAGTGACTGGTAAAGAGTTGAAGGACAGAGGATTTTATTTATGAAACATTTATATTGCCCTTCAGGACTTCTCCTCAGTTGTCTGCAACATCACTGAGATAATTGTAGTGCTTTCCCATCTAATCAAGATCCAACTATAGAGTTACCTTCTTTGTTTCTGAAACATATTATAAACTTGTAAAAACCTTTTTCCGATGATAATTTCTTATCTTCATTCTTCTTTACCATCTCACTATTAATTAAAGATCCTTTATAATGAAATACATTATTTTATAAGAATGGAATATTCCATAATCACAGCAAAAATATTTCTATTGTATTGTTTTGTAAGTTTTCTATTTTCTTTGAAATGGTGCTTGAAATTATTTTCTTTTACCAATACTTTCCCATCTTTATATGATCTTATGTCTCCTTAACCAGTAATTATTTTTAAAACTTTGTAATTTTGCATAAATTTTATCATCTATATTGAATCCTTCTTAATCACACTGAAGAGAAACCACTACTATAATTAGTCAGGTTACTATTATGCATAGAAAGTTCAGTGTTTGTTCTTATAGGAACAACCACTCATTTTATTTACTCATGTTAAACATGAATATATGTATATATTTATCAACTAGGGAATCAGAGATCACTGTGATGGGAATAGCTAGAAGACTGAGGCCACAGGCTAATAGTAAGCCTTAAAAATAAGATTTACTACGTTTTTTCATTCACAGTGATCTCTGATTCCCTAGTTGATAAATATATACATATATTTATCAACTAGGGAATCAGAGATCACTGTGA
>NW_020799095.1:70133469-70170866 GCF_003259725.1 Athene cunicularia
ACCTGTGAACATTCAGCTGATATATCTGGTCCCTTACAATTTCAGTGTTCACAATTATTAATTATCGCTACATATGCAACAGTATTAACACTTACATATTAAATTAGCTGTAAGCATTCAATAGTTTGAGCTGATGCAGTATAGTGGGAATTGATGTCTGTGGTCCTTGGTTGCTCTTTGTCACTGAAGTCCAGGTGGTTGGGCTTGAGAGTTCATCAGATGTTTTCACGCAAGTGTAGTCCTCCCAACAAGGGGAGTCTCCTATGCTGCTGATTCTGTTTATCTTGTTTACTTTTATCTTGCCACCTTTCTTGTGTAGTCAGGAGGATATTATGCCTATTTGTAGTCCCTTGTGTTTATCCTGTCCTCTTTCCGGAAAATTTGTGATACTTGGATGCCTCCTGTTAGCAACTAAATACACTTTTGACCCTTTGGTGGTCACACTGCATCTGAAATGAATGTATATGCTGTTTTCTGCATATGTTGGATGTTTCTTCTTTGATCTGTTACCCCTAAAGCTGGTTTTGCCCTTTTCCCAAAGTTGCATTCTGATTATCGCCTGTAATGCCCACTGATGAGACGTTCATAGCTTCTGGTTTTATCCTGTGCTTGTAGTTTCAAGGCTTCTGCTATCACCGCATGCCTCTACTCCACCACATTGTTATCCTAATGTGACAGTTCATTCTACACAGAGTAACGGCACACCATCATTACTTACTGCCTACCAAAATATATAAAAAATTACTACAGCAGGCATAACATGCAGTTTTTCAAAGCTAAGCAAAATTGAAATAAATTGGACAATAAACATTTGACTGCTTGATGATTGCTAATACAGTAAAACAAGCTAAAACAAAGATCCTGAGGAAGCCCAGACAAACCATGACAGACAAGCCCTGGTCCTGAGGCCTTTCAAGCTATTACAGCATTCGTATATTGTTACTAGTAAGGGCAATATTTTTCTTACTGAGTTACAGGGCTACATGTTTCTTAAAAGATGCATTTAATATCATGCTTATAGCAGTTGAACGATATAAATCAATGAGGAAAAGAGTTTAAACAGTATATTTAATGTTAAATATTTGTAAATAACAGCAGAGTTATTAATGAAACTCACACACTTTTGCTTGTTTTATCCAAGTATATGAATAAAAACTGAAACTTACATAGTTATTTTACTTATGAACAGATTGAGTTAAGAGACTGGGTCCAGCTTTAATTGCAAACAGAAGTCTGGGATAGAAGTTTGTTTGTTTCTCTTGTGTGATCCCAGACTTGCATCAAACCCTACTGCTAAGAATGCCTGTAAGAAATTTACCACAAAAGTTAACCAACATAACTGGAAGTGGTGCAAACTGAGTTTTTTGTTCATTTGTATACACATAACAGAAAGCAACATACTGCCTTTTTTTCTCAGGATATTCTTAAATCTTCCAGCTATCAGCCTCTGCCAAGGCACTTTAACTCTCAGTTAATTATATTTATGTATTTTCTTCTTAGTTCATCTCATTAAAAACTACTAAATTTAATTTCTTCTACTATATATTCACACAATAGCTAAGAACTCACTGGTTGAGACATATGTCTGGCAAGTCTCTGAGACACTTCCATATACAGAAAGTGTCATTTGGCTAGCAAAGATGATTTATTAAGGTAGAGACTAGAAGATTTATGTGTTATTGTAACACTGTTTTGTGGTCTTACAAATTGAGCGGTACACTATGTTTGAATTTCAAAACTAAAATTATATGTTTCTAAGAAATGTGAGCAAGTTTAAAGAATTCCAACAAAATAGCTTAAAAATAAAAGCCAGAATTTGAGCCAAGAACTGAATCTGTCTTTAGAGAGCCAAGAACTGTATCTATCTTCAGGTCTTTAAGAATAAAACTGTAGTTTTCAGTGAATCTAAAGTACAGGAACTAAGCTTTAAGGTAATAAAAGGTTGTCTCAGACAGCAGAGAAAATATAGCTGTTTGCTACTGCTGATAGTACCTGTCTCTCAGATCCCATAAACTGTTCTTCCCAGTGAAGTATTTATATAGTAAAATTTACTGACTGTGTGACAAACAGTGACCCTCAAAGGCTACAAGGTTTAGGGCTGATCATTTTACAGGTGGGTTGTGTAACAAATAAGACTTTCCACAAATGCTTCACTGCTTCTGCAGTGTCTCTGTGCTTTTGTGCAGCTCTCTTACTGAAGATTTTAATTTAAAACAATACTCGGCCTTAACACAGTCTGGAGTTTTCTGCCAATACAATTGCTCACATACTGAAATGATCCACATTAATTTTTCATATGGATGAACTGCAGAGTTGCCCCCAGGAACTGCCACTGTTCTCTTGCTTGAGAGGAGAGTTTGAGAACACAGGAAAATTTTAAACCAGAATCAATTGGTAAAGCTGAGAAACCTTCAGAAACATTGCATGGCAGCTGTGGGCTAGACTCGAGGCTGAGGTGTAGGACTGGGTGCAAACAGAGAAGAAGTCAAAACAGGAATTGGACAGAGGGGCAGGTGGCTCCGTGGGTGCTCAGCAGGTCTGTGATACCCGTTGCCCTGGGACTGGGCAGGAGCTCCCCTGGCACCTAGATATGAACAGAAAAAGAAGAAAAAGAAAATAATGAAGGGAATTTTCTTCAGAGAAGTCCATTGGAGCTTTCATCAAATTAAGATTTAGACTTTGTCTGTTGCAGTGATGTCTGCCCTGATGGACTGACACCTTACTGCCTGTTATCCATCTCATTATGGTAATATCAGTCTACAAGGAAATATGCTTAAATGATGTTCAGAAAGCTTTTCTGCAGAGTAAAAGTAAGAATGGAAAAAAGTATATAAGTGTATATTTTTAAAAGAATCTGAGAACCTTTCTGTTCAGACACATTTTCAATTTTCTGTAGCATTGTCTGAAATTAATAATATTTTTTATATATTTATTTCCTTCCAACAGATAGAAGCTAGAAAACTGTGGAAGGGAGCCCCTCTTCACCTGTCCTTCTTTGTCTGCTTTCTCAAGAATAAATAATAAACTGAAAATGAAGAGACTTGGAAAATAAACTAATAATCCAAAATTACAATCTGAAATATTTGGGCTTCCTAAGAAGGAAGTGATATCAGTTCAAGTAAAACACAACTTTTCATTTTAATTCAGCAAACAAAATATTAATTTTAAGCTTATTATAGGCAGTAACTAAACAAAAGTAATCAATATATTTCAAGCTTTGAAATTATTTTTCCCTAAAAAATAAAAGGAAAATGTTTCAAGAAGTTATATTACAGTCAGACATATGAACTATAAATCAAAAGAATCTCTTCAAAAACTTGCAGTTTTTGAAGTTGCAGACCATCATTTCTTTTTCTCTTATATTTATATCCATGAGATCTAACTATAGTTCATTCACTCCATAATATAGTATTATAAACATTTGTATTCTGAAACACTGTGAATTTACAAGGAAAAAGGGTAATCCAATGGGCTCAAAACATCAATGTCTGTTTTGCTTAGATCTTAACCCCTTACTGAACTTTTCAGCTTCATGTTTATGTCCAGAAAAGAAGAAGAAATAACAATTTCTTTTATCCATACTGCTCAGTTGCCTTTTTACACTATTTAGGAAATGACAATTCAGTGAAGTAATACCACAGGTTTTGATTTTTGTGCCGTGAACACTGGAATGTTGGGGTTTTTGCCATTTGTTTGCTTTTGCAATTTGTTCCATGTAAAAATGAAATGCAGGAATGGTGGAAGTTCCCTTATCTACTTCAGTTTATTGCCTCTCTCACACCTTACTAGATTACATTTCTGTTAACCAAAGTCACTGTTTACACTTATTTAACAGTATTGACTGAAGTAACACTGAATCTCTTCCAGTGAGGGCTGATTTAGCTACAAATCACTGTTCCAGCACCAAGATCATTAATCAGCCTCAGGCTAGATCCATTATGTGGATATTCAGCATAGACAAAATATTAACGGCTCCACAGAAGAAACGTTACCATCAGATTAGTTCTGACTCCCTGCTGGAGCAGCAAATTACTCTGAAGTAATAATTATAATACATTAGTAGAGGTTTAATTTCCAATAAGTGCTGTCTGTTTAAGGGATGGCAATCTCACCATAGCTCAGAGAACAATAGATCATGTTATCAGCAAGAACAACCCTACATGGAATTAAAAAAAAAAGGATAATAAAATATTCATTACAGTCTTCAAATTGAAACAAAAAGTCCCTAGAACTTTCCCAGTTAGAGTTCTGTGGAAAAAAGTTCTGTTTGCTAAAACTTTCCCTTAATCAGTAAGCAATGAAAATGTTTTACCTGTAAATAAATCCGGATTAAACAAACTCCAGACTTCTTTTCAACAGTCATTTCTGGAACATGGTCACCTCTGTTGTAAGTTATATATACAGCAAGAAGAAAATAAGATATGCTGTGCCTGAATTATTTAGTTTGAGTAAGCATAGCACATTGATTTTGATGGAGTTACACCAGTTGACCATAGCTGAGGGTCTGGAGTTCTATGTATATCCTTAAACCTGGACAGGAAAGGATTTGATTAGCCTACACATGACAACATGGAGATTTCTTCGAGAATCAGCTACAGCTAAAAAATTTTTTCTTTTCTTTCTTGTACCTCTGTGCTGATATTCATCAATTTAAAACTTTTCAAGTCAGAAAGTCCATGCTCAAAAAACTTTTCAAGTTTTCATGACAGCATTCTGAGGAAGTAAAATGAACTTTTTACACCACATGGTGGCTTTGAAATGTTCAGTACAGCTCTAATCAATGCTATTGTTTGAAAATAGTTGCTAGAAACTTTTGAAAAACTTGGTATCTCATAACTGGGGAGGTGTTCCAGCAATGACCCAGTGTAATGTATTAATTTTCTCCACTCTGTGCTTGTTTGCTTGTGAGGTTTATGGGAAAAAAACGGGAATGGAAGAAACAAAGATGCCGTAAAGGATTCAAAGAGAGGCAAAAAGACCTTTTTAATGTGAAGATTAAAATATTTAGCTACTAGATATTTACTACTGTAACTTCAGTTGCAAGTGTTGCATTATGTCTTACCATTTTAATCATCAATTCAGTTCCCTTACACAGTCAGAAAAAATTAATGAAGTTCCTGGGACGTGGGGCTGAGGAAGGCTGATAAGAGTACATATTATTTAATCAAGTTAAAGAAACCTCAACCAGCCATCACGTGGCTGCCATCTTTGCCTCAGTTGAGACAAGAAATGGCAATAGAAACACTGTGTCTCCTCTCTCTAAAGAACAGCTTGGTAACCAGAGTCACATTTGCTGCCTCAGCAGAGGGTGACATCTGCCTCCCTGCATATAAAGAGACTGGCAAAAATTGTGGTCCAAAATATGTATCCAGACTGGGAGCCAAGGTAGATCAGCATGGAAAAAGCTACTGTAGATGAGTTCCCATACACTCATTCTAGAATAAGAATGACTCTTTGGATTTATCTCACTATACTTTGGAATGAGATTTAAAAAAAAAAAATAAAAATCACTGTTTGTTCTGTATCTATAAGGATACTTGTTCAATAATACATAATCTACTTTAAATTCAAATCCTGTTTCACTCAGGCATAATTTTTCCTGTAGACAAGCTGGTTTTGAAGGTAAATCTGATGCATTCAAGGTCAGTGAGTTCAAGAGCTACTTCTTCTCTTTCTATCATATTGACATTTAAACTTTTTTTCATTATTACCTATATTCCATCATGTATTCTGAGAACTGTTCTCGAGTTTCACTCAGACCTTGATTTATGAAATATTTTGTGGTTCTATTATAATAATAGAGATTAATATCTTTTAATCCTGTAGATTTCTGATTTATTAATTTATATCTCTCAAGAATGTATACACTTGAAGGTTTTTTTCCCTTTTTTTTTTTTTTTAATTTTGAAAAAATTTAAAGCCATATTGTCAAAACCAGAATAAATAAAAGCTGTGATGTCTGGATTTAAGCTTTTATGGCAGAGTTACAAATACTGTGTTAAGAGCAGTTTGGGTCCAGATCACTAAGCTCTGCAGAGTTTGAATTATAGAACTGAATTTATTTAGTTCAAAAAGGAATAGGCTTCTCAGTTCCACTGAAACCGAGCTGAGATACAAAAACCTGAGCATTCTCATTTCCTTTGTGTATTGTCACACATTCAAACTAGGCAATGAACTGGAAGAGACTATCACAACACTTCAAGAAATGCTGCCTCCTTTGTGTGTGTGGTCAAATCAGAATTATTCTTTGGACAGCTTATGCTCGGATTAGTTCTTGTGTAGTTTAACAGCCCTGTTGTGTTAGGATAAATCCCTCAGCTTTAAAATGTTTTATGTGAGACTCCACTCTGGAGATTTTGGCTTCAATCATCAAAACTGCATTCACATTTCCATCTATCATACTGTCCCACTCAGGAACAAGAATAATTACACATAAATAGAGTTTCTGTGAATAAGTGAAATAGTAGAATAAACAGAACATTCTATGAGCTGAAAAGAGATGGACAACCCTAGAAAATATTTCTTAAAATCCAGTACCTATGTAGCAATTTGACATATTTCTGCACCTACATTGTCCAGCATGAATTCATCACCGCTGATTTTCTATGTAGATATGAGTTTGATGTTCATTAGATCAAAAAAAAAATATATTTACAGATTCATTTTCATGAGATTAGAAAATGTATCACAAAATTTAATAGGCTTTACAACTTCTCCTGCCATAGCAGGTAGCGACTAAATTCTGAACATACCATGCACTTCAAATACATGTACAGAGAATTCTATTTAACTCTTTGTAAGTCTTGCTGTATTTTAATACACAATGAAAAACCTGTACAATCATAGAAATGCATATTATCACAAATGAAGTAGTAGATAACTATACTTCAGAAATGCATGAAGTATGGAATATAAAATTTTAGCAAAATCATAATTATTGCCAAGTGTGAAACTTGGAATTCATGTAAATGTATATACTGAAAATATTTTACTCATTAGCTTCAGAAAAACTGTATTTTTTTTCTTTTATTAGTATGGGATTTTTACCTGAATTGTACTGACTGAACTTAGTTAGGTGCTGTTTACGTAACTATTCTGTTGAACCCCTGCACATAGTAATTTTCATGAAAAGTGGTCATAAATAATCAAGTACAGTTGGGTCTTGGTATCTTCCTTACTGAGTCACCAGCAGCTAGCACAGGATGAATAACAATAGGCTGAGAAGAATAACTGTAAAATAAAGTATTGGAAACATTTGTCAATATATGATACTTATAGTATATTGAGCATTATTTTAAAAATTGCATGGTTTTATGACTTTCATCTTTTCTCCTGACCCTAACTGTATTGAGAAAGGAAGAAAAAGAGAAAAAAAAGAGGAAGAAAAGAAACCTTCTGCACCTGTCCCCCTTCCAAGACTAGAGAAAACAACCTTTTTGGTATCAAGGAATTGTTTTGCAGGCTTCCATTTCATTTGAACTAAAACATTTTTGTATGAGAAAAGGTGATTTTTACTATCCCTGAACTTTAACATACATCTCCTGGTTCATCCAGGATAAAGTTTTCCCCAGCAGAGAGAGAGGGGGAAGGGATCTCCAGCCGGGTTATTCATACCATACTGGCGTCAGGTCCAGGGGCGGAGCCTTTTTACCTTTCGCTTCTGGTGTTGGTTTTTGCCATACACGCGGCGGGTTTGCTCCGTGATCGCTTAGCGGTATTTCTCTGTATATCTTTTGTCTTGTTCACTGTTATTGCTGTTTATTGTTGTTACCATTGATACTGTTGTTATTCAGATTGTTCTATCACTCTGTTGTATTAAATTTCTTGTTATTTTAGCCGGGGTCTGTGTTTAACTTCCAGCCTGACCGGCACGGTTCGGGTCGGGGCAACAGCCACGTGCTCTCTCATCCCGGCAAGGGTTAAACCTTGCACAATACATTAATCTTGAATCTCATATCCCCATCATAAATAGAATTTATTTTCAGAAATCTATACAATTCTGTGCAAGGGAGTGGTAGAAAGCTTTAAAAAATCAATTACAACTCACAGGACCTGAAGCCTTAGATTCCAAAGCTACTGATCTCATCTCATGGTATATGCATCAGAACTGCAACCTCGGTCAACTACCTAGGAGACTACAAACTGAATTTAGTGGCTTATTGCACACTTGCCCTTATTTAAGACACACTGGCAAAACTGAGCAGAAAAAACTCTCATGCTCACTTTCTATGCTGTCCTCAAGGTGAAAGCAGAGGATTCTGGTTTCCTCAGCTTGGTAGCATAAAATACAAGATAATTCCAGGTTTACAGACCACTAATCTGCTCTTTCCTTCAAATATCTAGAATTTTCTCATCTTTTGGTCTCCTTCCTACAAATGATACTAATTATCTGCCAGTCTGAGCAATATGCAGACACATTTTTCAGCTTTTCATCTGCAGGCCCCATAAAAAATTTGTTTCTGTAGATTTCTGAAGTAGTTCTTTGTATAAATCCAATTCAATATTCATTCTCATTTTTCTAGAGAAGGACTACATTCTGTAATTTTAGATGAGCATTGCTAAAGGTGAAACTGCAAAAATAATTTCCATAATTCCACATTCTAACAGTTATTTATTCCTGCTTAGAGATCACTGGTAAAGACATAAAATAAGGTACAGCTTACAAAAATTAGATTAAAGCACAAGATATCTTCATCCAGATCTTCTGAAACAGTGATTTATTCTTCATCTACTGAAAACTATAGAATGGCAGATTTTTTTATTACTACTTTTTTTACTTAAAAATAGGATGATTTTCAAATTTCCAGTATTTTTTTTTTTGTCTAGAAATTTTCATTCTCTCATAAGCAACCTTTTTGCTCTGTAAAAAACTTAGAGAAAACCTTCAGACAGCTCTAATGGAATCTGCTTATGAAACACATGTAGGCATGAACATCGGTCATAAAATAACAAAAGATCTGATTTCAACTGACTACCTCCAGTTCCATGATCAGGAGCTGTTATTGCATGTTTTAGAACAGTCCTACATTACTATCACAAGCACAATGTTTCAAAAGACCTTGAGAAAACACTTCAGATCAAAATATTTAGAGGAATTCAAAATTAATATTTTAAACTTTCAAAATGAAAATGTTTCAAGATGTCTGCTCTTATAACAGGATTCACATATGCATTGGTTTATTCAACTTTAATACAGAGAAGTTGCAATCCACTGTCATGTTTACTAGTCCTTAGGTTAGGATTTATCTCTTTGTCCTCGGGTGAAAACTGTCATCTGAACCATTTCAATATTTTTTTAGCATTTTAAACCTTTAGAAATACACCAAAGACTCTGATTCCTCTTCAAGATGCTGATATGAGAATAGACTTGTTACCTGAACTGTTTCAGCCATTGGGAATTGTCATTCATTTCATTATTTTCTTCACTGAACAGAGAAAACAAGTATTTACAGGCCCCAAGAGAGACATAGGCATGGATTTAGCTCACGAAGACCTGAATGCTCCTCTAGAGGTATCTTTCTCTGTTCACTGACTACAGACAGGACCTGCAGTGACTATAATCCTACATTAGACATCTTAATTAAGAACCCAAAGTTAATCTCATTCAGTGCCTTGTGCAGTGCTGACCACATTGTCCCTGTGTCATTAAAAAAAAAAAAAAAAAAAAAAAAAAAAAAAAAAAAAAAAAGCAGAAGAGGAAATAAAACCATTGGTAGCTGATGTTACAGATGTGTATTTATATGTCACAAGCCTCGAGCATGTGATGATCTTCCACATCAACCCAAGCCAATTTAAATGCTGGCTGCAGGACTCCTGCTGTTACCCATGGCTCTACCTTCCAGCCCTATTGCTCACTGGACACTGAATTAAGTCTTTTCAGGAAAATCAACAGAATTCTTGAATCCCCTCCCCTCCCAGCAGCAAATAAAACTGACATAAAGAATTCAGTATTTAAATATACTCACCACATTGCAACTACATCCCTAGATGTCACCAAAGGAATCATAAGAGGTTTGTATATTTTTTCTATGTGCTTTCTCTTTTTTCTTTTATTTATTTTAGGTGATGAATGTATATTTTATTTAACTTACTAATGATCACATAAACTGAGCAACTCAGGTTCACTTGATGACTATGTTTTGAAGTTCAGCCACTATCATGCATATTTTACATTTTGTTGGGTTTAGCATACTATCTCAACTATTGCTCAGAGCTAATCCAAATTACACAGTGTGGTCCTGTACTGAAGGTTAAGCTTCAAACCTCTCAATCTGGCAGAGTTATGAAATCCTCCCTTGATCTATTGCCGTTGGTAACCAGCAAGGTTCCCGCCTTTCAAGACGGGCACGTTATGCCGGCAATTAGACTATAAAAATAAGCCTGTAAAGGTGAATATTCTTCTCTAATGGTGCTGGCTGGTTTTGTTAATGTGCTCTAAGATTTAAATACCTTTCTCTGAAATGTGTGCTCCTTCTCACAAAAGACAGACTTGAAAGTGTTTTGTTTTGTTTTGTTTTGTTTTTCTGTTCCACAATTTAGTTAGTGTCCCTCTGAATTTTGGCAGTAGAGCATTTCTCCCATTAAGGTGGACTCTAGTGGAAATTTCTAATTCCATTCTGTGCCATGATCCATGCCCCAGCCCTCCCTGAATCTGCTTCAAGCAACACTCCCACTTCAGGGCTCTGGGAAGGGTGAACTTGGTCCAAGAAACTTCATGTTCTCTGAAGATTATTTTTCCTCAATAAATAATAAAGTTGTAAATATAATTTTATGGTGCCATTTTTAAATTTTATTTTTCAGTGATTTTGTTACCTCCAATACATTTTCCTGGAAAACACTACCACAAACAAGCAAGATGTAAAATAGGAAATAAAAAAATAATAATCATAAAATAATTACACAAACATGTCAAAGAGAGTGAAAGAAAAAAGTTCTATTTACAGTTTTCAGGCTGCAGTCTAGTTACAAGCCTTTTGGGATTTGTTGTATTTGAATGCTGCAATTACTTTATACGTATTGATAGGCTTTGAGAATTTGACAAGAAATTACAAATATAATGTCTTTCTTGATAAAGGAAGAGAAGAGAGCAAATACCTTGGAAATAAGCAGTTACCATAGTACAAGTCTTTTTTTAGTTGCTTTCAGTTTGTTTCTTCCTAAGTAAGGAATAGAAGATAAAATAGGGAAAGGTAGATCACCAATATCAGAACAGTAAAAATGGTTAACAGGGCAAAAAAATGAAGATTTTTGGGGAGGGTCATCTGCTTAAGTTTATGAATGGATGTGAGAAAATTTACTAACAAGAAAGTAGTTACATTCTAACTACATATGAAAACTATTTTTGTCTTCACTTTGACTGTGGCTATCGCTTGACTGTCCAAAAGAAACCATGACCAGTATCTGCTTTTTGAAATGACTATCTGAATAAGATAGTTAAGTAGTCAAACTTCGTTCTACTTTCAATGGATTTAGTCCTTGAGGAAAATCACGCAGAATTTTCTGTTAAAGCAACCAATTGCTTATTATGGCATATTCTGATTGCTTGGCCAGGAACTAATGCAGCACATCATAAAGCAGAGAGACCTTTTAAAATTTTAATTAGTACTAAGCATCCTAATAGGTGGTCCAAACATCACAGCACCAGGTAGACAATTCACTGCTGTCAACAGCAGGAAAATTATGACTAAGCATAGAGCTATGTATTTTCTGTCTCACTGACTTTGATATGGTCATCTATTTGCAAATTACACCACTTTCCTATAATTCCTTTATTGCATTTCCTTATTTTATTAGTTGTGACATTCTTTCATTTATATGGCAAACCAGGGAAGATGATGACATCAACTGTTAAGGTACAATAAGTCTGTAATTTATATTCTACGTTTTCTATTCAAGTAAAAAAAAAATATTTTCCTTGGTAAATTACTGGTAGGCCTATTAGCCACACTGAAGTCAGATAAAACTCCCTCGTGTATGGTGGCATTTGCCACACATAAGTTGCATAAGTGCTCCAAGAGCCTCTGTAATGGCTTCTAAATTGACAATAGCCCCAAGCAGCCTTTCTACTCATTTGCTAATGGTCAGAGTAAAATGCTGCTTACCTTTTGTTCAGTGAGAATTACCCGTAGACTGTAAACTTTGAGACAGGCTTTTGATTAAATTTATTTATTGGAACCCAAATTATTTGGCATGGATTTGCACCAGTACAGAGAAGAGAGAAGATAATGAGAGGCGAATATTTGCAGGAGCACAGGATGTGAAAATCACATGCACATCCATACTAAGCCCTCATGGAGATGAGCTGTTGTCAGAGGGTACCTTCAGCTATTTGAAGAACAGCTGATGTATTTTTTTTCTGTACCTGGAAAGGAATCACCAGAAATATTTACCAAGAATTGGAACAGGAACATTGAGCTGCTTATGGTGCCAATTTACTTATCTGATATCTTCTTATATCTGATATCTTATCCCCCCAAAGAAAAAAAATCAGAGAAGTCTTGAATAAATAATACCTAATGTCACTATGAGGTCTGTATGAATGAAGTTAGAATACCTAATAAAATACAATATTTTGTGCTTTCTATGGGTTATAGCTACACTACAGGTACAATGAATACGTAGAATAAAATGGGATAACAGGGGTATGAAAGAAAGGATATCACTCAAGATGGCTTTGCATCTTGCCTATTGTTCACTACACACACGTGCTTCAGATGTGGATATAATACCTGGGAAGTAGATTGAAAGGAATAATTTCTAGCAGATGATGACTTACCTAATCTTTATTTTCACACAATCTTACCTAAATTACATATTTGTCTTCCTTCTTACTAGAAATACTGCTTTACTGTATTTAGCCAAAAGAAATTCTAATTTAGACCTCATCCAAAGTTAGTTTTTCCTCACTATAGTCTCTAGTCTAATCAAGACAATCAATTTTTCCCCTTTTTACCAAGTTTTTGTTTCTCATATCCCTTTACACCCCACCAAAAAAACATCAAAAAAGCACTTTTACTTTGCAAATACTCTGTCACTGTTTTTTCATCTTAAGTTCTTATAAATAGACAACATCACAGGCAGTTATGCTCTCAAGAACAATTTAAACTGTAACTCATTCTTAAATACCTTAATTTCACTGAAAACTGGGTGGAGTAACGGTAACAGAAAGCTTTCATTATGGTGACCAATGAATTAAAGCAGGACACTTGTTGTGATAGATCAGAGAAAAGCAATTACTTCTTGTCTGATATTTTAACCTGCAGAGGGGGAAACAATATAAGCAATGGGAGCAATATGAGACAGGGGATATGGGATTGAACTGAGTTGAATAGAGTTTGGTTTGTGAAAACACTAGTAGGTGCTCCTGGGATTTTATCTATGTTACCAAACACTTTTATGGTGAGTTGGGGTGGTGGAGGCAAGCTCTATGTAGTTGTTTCTAAAGCCCTTTGTCTTGTATAGTGGGAACAGTTGGGCTGCTAGAAGTTAGGATCACTTGGCTTCTGTGTGACAGGTTTTGGAGAGTTTCTGAATAGAGGGTTATCTTAGAGCAGACAAAAAGGTATTACTGTAGCTGGTTTTGTTTGGCAGGCTTTTAGGAGAGCTTAGGAAGTATTTCCTTGACAATCTGCTTTTTTTAAGCTTCTGGTTGAAGCCTGTGAACAAAGATGATAAACCCCTCCCTGTGTTTAGTTCATATAAAGTGGTTGTTAGTTGTGTTTATGTAATTAACTCCCTAGAGAAGTTTTCCTACTAGCAACATGTTCTCTTACCTGCTTTTATTTAGTTCTTAAGGATATGAAAATAGAGAAAAAGTTATAGGTGTGGGTCGCAGATAATGAACTTTTATGGGCACATTATTTCAGTGGCTTCCATTTTTCTTTCTTTTCTTTTTTAATATTAGCAGGGTTGAATGAAGCTCTATAGACTTTAGATAGCCTTATTCCTTTCACAGAGGCTGTACACAACATATAGCATTAGTCCTAAAGGCTACTACTGTTGAGTGTGTAAGCAGTTGTTTCATATTTGACTTATTTTTGAAAACATCATTTAAAAAAAAAAAAAACAACCATCAAAACACAACCTTTTCCTTTGACAAAATATTGCTCAAATTCATAAGATTTAATGCAAGTACTCTGGCTTCTCTGTTTCTAAAGAGCCTGTATGGAGTTCTTGTTTTAAAGGAATGAGAAGTCAAGCAAATATTTAAGTGTGTGACTAGATCCTATTGATTTCAAAAGACACCATATGCCTAAACAGCTTGATTGGTAAAGATTTTTCTTAAAAAAACCCAGCTCTATAATGTTAGAATTTTGACAACATTAAATAGGATGGTACTTTGAAAATCAAGTATGTATCTGTGTGGCTGTCTGTATCCCTAAGAATAGCCTCTTGCATGCATGAAGTATTCGCTCACTTTCTTGGTTTTTTGGTTTTTTTTTTCCTTAATTCTGGGAAACATGTCAGCCTCATGAGTATTCTGGAAGAAATTTTAGTCCCTTCTGAAAATTCAGGCTTCCATTATATGCATAGTTTTATACTTTGCTGTGATTATAAAAAGGTGTTTCAAAAAGAAAAACACATATTCTAAAACTTTGGTATGCTGAGTGAGAAATGCATTAGGGCATTAGGGATTTTTTTTAAAGTTATTTCACATTTGTTTCTTCCAGTGTGTCTTCAGTACCTACAAGAACATTTCAAAATCAAGAACATTTCAAAACAAGAACATTTCAAAACTTTTCTTCTCTGTGTTAAAAAAAATTAAAAACCATGTTAGATACAATATAAATATGATATGCTGTGTTCTCAATTTTTGTATTTAATTTCAATTGATAAACAAAAATGCAGCCAAGTTGCTCTGTTTTCATTTTCTATTGCTTCTCTCATGTCCATGTATCACTGAATTCATAAATGCATATCCAATTTATACTAACACTGGAACATCTTGGAGCTTTTTTCATCCCCATGCTGTCCCTTGTGGAACTGTCAGTATTTCATCTCAGGGCAAAAGGCTACTTTTAAGTTAAAATTTCTTAAAAACTTGCATGGTAATTAAAGAAACTAGTGACTTTGCTTTGCCATGGTATCATGTGCAACTCGTGTCAACTAATTTATTTGTTCTTGTTGTTAATTCTGTTTCATGTTATACAGTTATGAACGAAACACAGTCCAGTTTCTGTTACTAGTCATGTAACCTAATTATATCAACCTGGAATGCTACTGGAAGAGAACAGGACCACTCACCAGTGTGTTAAATTTCATTAATGATAGTTTAGTCCTGCAGGGTATTAAGCTCTGCTCACATAAGAGAGTCTTTGACTTAACTGGATTTTTTTTCCCAGACGAAGACTCAAGTGGTATATAAGAATTTGTAGGATAAACAAAATATAAAAGATGCAACCTATAACACATACTTTCTAAAATCAAAATTAAGTGACTGTATATAAAATGTCTGAGACTCTAAAGTTGTATAAAAATTTTAGGAAGTCAGATGGTAATTATCATCATTGCTTTCTTTCTGGTTTTTGGGAAGGAAAGGTAAAATTAGTGGCAAGTACATGAACACCTTGCAAAAAATATTTTTAAATTCTAGAAAGGATCTAAAATGATTGCTTTCTTTATTTCCAGACAATTGTCGAGGCAGAGTGGCAAATATGACTGGGTTTCTTCTGATCATTGTGGGGTTTTTTCTCCCTCCTTTGCCTCCTCCTCCTTTTTTCTTTTCTTTGTCTTTCTGAAGCAATGTATTTTCTGGATAATTAGTAATACAACTATTTTTTTTTTCTTCTTATGCCAAAAAAACCTTTTTTTAAGCTCTTATGCTAGAATTTAGTTTTGTTACTTAATTTATATTATCTGTGGAGTGTCTGATCCAATTATACAGTCAACTGGGTTTTGATATAGACAGCTAAATTAGTATGTGATAGGCAGCAAGCTTTAGAATTGTCCGTAAGCAGAAATGAATGTGTTTTGTTAAATCTTTACTATATTTCATCCCTGCTGAGTAATACCTTTAAAAGAATAATCATAAAGGAGTAATTAGGAAGGATGAGAGACATAATTTCATTAGCTATCCTAAGTTTTCATCTTCTTAACAAACACCCACCCTGTTTGTATGTAAAGGAAAAAAATCCAGAGGATAAGCACAGGGTTTTCTTGTATTTTGTGGAACCTAGAAATGTAGTTTTAAATAGATACCAAGTCACACTTTCAAATGTTTTGCAAATGCACAGGGGAGACCAGTATGAGAGTCATTAAGTATTAATTAATCTGGCCATGTAGCTGGCTAACCTACATTTGAGACAACATCTATCCATCTATCTTCATTATCCATAAGCTTTATGGCATTTCCTGCTGATTGACTTTTATGTTTGAGACCTGCCTCTTTCAGAGGAGAGCCATTAAAAGCTCCTGAGTGCCTTGCAGTGCAATTCAGTACATGCTCCAACATTAATCTGCTCCACTTTAATGTTACAGGAAGCTATAAGTTTAGACCATACATAATTTTTCACAGGCTTCTCTAAGCTAAAATACACAGTGTTTGCCTTATATTTCTAGATGATTCAGTTGTTTAAAAAATCTAGTTTTTGTTGTAGTTTGTCTCAACTTTACCTTCTAAGGCTGTAGTGTTATAGAAATGTGTGTTGTTATATCTATGATTCTTAAGATCTTCAAATTTTTTTTTTTTTTTCTTAAATATATTCCAGAGGTTGCAAGGTGTGTGGGAATAACTATTTTTTTCTATGTCTCATCTGTAATCGAATTCCTTGGAATAGTTTTGATGCACAGCATGCTGTGACAGAATTGTAACACTCCCAAAATAAGAGATATTATATCCTGCTGCTGCTTATACATTTTCAGTGTCCCAGCACGTAGTTAGATCAGCTGCACCCTTAACTACTGTTGTACTGTGTGATGTTGCATAATCAGAATATGATGTTGCTACAGCTATAGGCCTTTCATTAGGGTTGCTGCTGAATGACTGCATTCAATATTCTGTATTCACTCCAGGGAGTACTGCAGACGTGCTTTCTACAGATTCTCCATCCCCATTAAAAAACACTTGAATCTTCCTTCCATTCAAAGTGGGCTTTAACTGGTCGCATATATGAAGTGAAAAGTACTGCATTGAACAAGGAAAATTTATAGACCTTCTGTTCTATTCCATGAATGTGAACAATTTTGAAAAGGATCTAGAATGTATTGAAAGTGACAAAGTAATACTGAATTTTTTTAACATGCTTATTTATCCTGTTCAGGGGGAGAGAAGGCTAACTACAGGAATGACAGATGTAAGAAAGCAGTCCTCTTCATTTCTATTCAACCAACAGTTTGGGTGAAGCTGCCAACCTTGTAGAAACCTTCAGGATCAATCTAGCAATGATTGTGTTGTGTTAATGACAGATATTCTCCTTATCTCTATCAAACTAGGATTCCCAGCCTAAGAGAAGGAAGATTCCCCTGACCTTGTCCATTTAAATTTGGTCAGATTAGTGGTGTGATATGATGGATTTGTTTTGGCAGGTGGAGATTTGACTTTACTCTCCTTATGCAGACTTACTGTTTTTCCAGAATTATCTAGTGATTTAAAAAGTGAAGCAACTTTGTAATTTGGAAGGAGACAGAAAAGAGACAGTTGTATTCAACTCTTTATGTTGTGGGGGATCTGAAGGCATCATTCTTTGATGTCTTCAGCGAGTGCTGGAGGTTTTTAGGTCTGTTCTTTTTAGTTCCCCTCTCTGGTTACCTCATTCAGAGTTTTGTAAATTTCTAACACATACTTCTCTCTCCCCCCATCTGTTTCTTCCCAGTTTGCCTTCTGCAGTAAATGTTTCTAGGGTTTCTGTTCTCTCAGATGGCATGAAGGCATCCCCCCATCCCCCAGTCCCTTAGTCTTGCATTTGAAGTGGAGCAGAGTAACAAGCCTTTGGAAATAGAGAATTGACTTTTCTATTTAAAAAAAAAAAAATCAAACTTCAATATTAAGCAAAATAGTTTGCTGATTGTTAGAAGTGTATTATGGTCTGATATCGTAGATGGTTTTGGATCATTAAGTTGAAATCAGTTCACTGGTTTATATAAAAAATTACAGATATTGCTAAATGACACATATTATTTTCCAGACAAATCAGTGTGGTTTTATAAGAAGAATAAAATCTGATCACATACACAGGAAAAAAAAAAAAACAAACACTAACCTTTTTAATTGACTTTTTATATGAAATTGAGGAAATAGTGGGAAATAAGAGAGCCGACTACAGGTTTCAGCTCAGCTGAGGTTTGTTGTGGTATAGGTCAATTCAGTTCATCTTTCATTAGTCTGTTCATAAATCTTGTTAGTAACAGGAGTTTCCATCGAGAAGTATACTTGGTCTATATACCTGATCTATATGCTAAACTGCAGATTGAAATTATACCATGTATGTATAAAGCATGATCATTATAAAGTGGTTTTATTCAGTGACATTGTGTTAAAAAAATAAGTTTTGGAAAACACATTAATATTCTCATCTCTGTTTTAAAGTATCACAGTAAGCTTTTTTGAGTAAAGGGAACTCTCAAAAGTGTTTTCAGAACAACAGAAGTATTTGCTCTGTTGCACACGTCTGTACTGCAAAATACTATGTTGTTAAGTTATGTTGCCTAATTTGAGTTAGCTGTTTGGTTGAGAATGTCAGATTGTGTCTAACTGGAGTTTAAGACTACTTTTCTCTGTCCTCCAAGCAAAAGAAATAAGAGGTTGTTGTTTGCCACTGAAGTTCATCATTCAGTTCTCTAGCTATTGATAGCAACAGCAAGGACAGCCAGAGGTTTCTCAATTACTTCAGTATGAGGAAAGATTAAGTAACCAAATCTTTAACTTGGGGAAGAAACAAATGTGCTAATGACTTATAAAACGATGAACGACCATGAATTAATCACTTTATATTCATTTTTCATGTCTCATGATACAAGAATAAAAGATAGAAAAAAAACCTCAAAACAAACAGCAGGTATAGAACAAACAGAAAGAAGCATCTGTCATGCAAAATACAATTAAACCACAAGGATCTTCATGCCAGCACTGTGGAAGAGCAAAGTATAACTGCACAGAATGATTAGACAGATACATAAAAAAAAAGCTCTTCCAGAGCTATCAAACACCAAGATGAAGACACTAACTCGAGATTAAAAGGTCCAGAAACTGTAGGTTAATATATCTCAGAAAGGGATGTTTCCAAGCATGTTTTCTTGAGCACACAGTACTCTTTGGCATACCTGCTGGGTTCCTTAGACCAGATGGATCCTGCTAGGAAAAGAAAATGAAAATTTCCTATGAGATTACAGAAACGTGAGAAAAAAATTATTGCAGAAGGCAAACCGTGAGTAAAAAGGGGGGTCAGGGGAAGAGAGAGAGAAATGTGTCCAAAGCTTAAAAAACCAAACTAAACAAAAAAAAAAAAAAAAAAGGGGGGGAAAAAAAAATAAAAAAGGGAAAGGAAAAAAAAAAAGCACCAAACCAACAAACTCTCAATGAGATAACCAGGTAGGGGAACTAAAAAAACACAGACCTAAAAACCTCCAGTGCCTGCGTAAGGCACTCATGAAGCTAATATGCTCTACCCAGAAGCACAAACAAGCAGGGAAAAGTACATCTGTGTATATTTGGGAACTCCCTGAGAGCTTTCAGGCAATTGGTAATGATGACCCAATTCCCTAATTAATCTATTTTGGTATTGAATTTTTATGTGTGTTCTTGGTGCTAATTGTTGATGCAGATAGCTTGTTTAATCATAATTCTGTTCCAAGATTGTTTTGAGCATACAGTGTTGCTTCAGTTTCAGCAGGGGCTATTTATCTTTCCTGGGAACTTGTTTATCCTGTTTTTTTTTTGTCTTCATTTCATCATGATTCTGATGTACCTTGTAGAACAAGTCCTTCTTTGGAGCTAGATATGCCAGCTCCTTTGTTATTTTTTAGATTTTCACCATTACTTGCCCTGTACTTGCTCATCCCTATGTATCTGTGGCTGGTGCTTTTCTGGCTTTCCAGGTGGCTTGAACTTTTAACCACCCCCTGTCAGAGACCTTCCTTTTAACTAAATAAAAAAAATAAAAAATTGAGGGACAGAAAAGGATGGGTGTGAGTCTCAAAACACCAAAACTTGGTGTAAGTAAACTGAAGGGGGAATAAGCAGACAGACCTTCCCTCACTACCCTGTGATCCCAAAGATATCCAGAGAGATGCTGCCCCAGGGATCTGACAACAGGAGCAGATTCCACCCTACCTTCCTCTTCCTTAAGCTCCCTGTGACTGTCTGGGCCAGAGCTGGGGAGGTGTTTGCAGAGGAGCTCGTGTGACTTGATATGATCTTGGAGTGGCACATTATGAATTATGAAAGGGGATCCTGCTGTGGTCTGAAAGAAGGGTAGCATCACAGAGAGTGCTGTGCAAAATGTGCATGTGGATGCAGCCATTCAAATAGCACTGCAAAAGTTCCTGCACTCAAGTGCAGCAGGGTACCAGAGCCAAGCGTGACCCTCCGGGCTGCCAGTGGCTCAGTGCTGCCAAACTGTTTGCAAGGTGTCACCTACCTTTGGTGGGAGACACTGGGAATCCTTATCAGTTGAATGCATTTGCAGTTTTCCCCTATGTTCCTCTGGCTGTAAGGATATCCTGCCTAACCTCAGATGTTTCTACTTGTTGGCTGGTTATTTCTTCAAATTTGGTTTGTCTTGTGGCTCTTCTGATGGGTTACCCCTCCTGCTCACTCAACACCCCCAAAAACTAATCAGCGAGAATCTCTGCTGCTTTCCTGCTTTCTTTGGTGGATGCAAAGGAGAGGAATTACTGTGATACCCAAACTACTTGGCTGACAGTGGCAACATCTCCAGATTATTTGGAGCCTTTACCCAGTAGTTTCTTTATTTTAACTCACCAATCTCTACAGAAGTTTTGGAAGAATACTCCTTGTTCGTGCTTTGCTATGCTCAACTTTAGTTTTAAAATGTAGCCACACGTGCAACATTTTAAGACCAACAAATGGCTTTCTCTTTCTTTCAGACCTGTTTTATTTCCTCCTATGGTCAAGATAATGTAGTTTAGACATATCTAGCTATCTCTAGATAGATAGCTAGATTAAAGTTTGGCAAGCTGCCAGAGCTCTCAATGGTAAACCATTGTGCTGTGTCCTCCAATATGCTGCATTTCTGACTGTTCAAAAATTACTTGTATGTCTATAGGAAGGAGGAGAGTTGAGATAATAAATTCCAGTCATTATGTGGAATAGATGAAATATTAAGGTGGAGACTGCTAAGCTTTCAGTTTTCTGGATGCATAGTTTCCATATGTTCAATAAGAATGGTTGTCTTAAATTTCATTTATGATTTCGAAAATATCACACAGTTGTTCTGACACTTTCTTTTGCTTACATTTGCCTATTTCTTCTAGGTTGACTCCATATAGAATTAACCTTTTCCGTGTACCCGAGAGTTCTGTTTGAATTCCTGATATCTGACAATCTCATCAAGTTCTCTATGGTGAACTCCAAGTCTCATGTTTAAGACAAAACAAAAACATTTTTAAAATCCTCTTATGAATAATTCAAGAATGAGTCTGGGGGGCTTCTAATCCTCTGTTCATTGTGAACATCTTCATACTCTGCAATAGGTGTTACATTTTATCTGCCACTATTGTGCCTGTTTTGTAAAAGAAACAGTGTGGTGTCATTGGGAAATGTCATCCATTTGCTACCTATTTCCTTTTCCAAATCATTAACTACATAGACCCATGAGATTTTTCTACTTAAAAATATCTGTGGTTGTTTTCAGGAATAACTTTTAAACTTTATTTCCGATTGCTTAATTAGTTTCTAAATCAAGATATTTGCCCCGTAGAAAACTACCTAGTACACAGCTGGTGACAAAGTAAATAATTAATATCCTTATGTGTAATTAAAAAAAAATAATACTCCTTTAGGAAAGCTCTAATTATATTATTTTTGAAAACTGAAATTAATTAAGCCCACCTTCATCTACTCCCCCTCCCCTGTTTGTGTGTTTGCAAAAGTACCTCTATTGGGTTAAAGAGTGAGATTGCTTTCCCCCGTCTCCCTCCTCCCCTTACTGGAGCCATGCTGGCTTGAGTCTATCAAGTTATATTTATCCAACTGTTCTGCCATCCTATCTTTAATTAGATTCTCTACCAGTTTACTCAGTAATGGGACAAATCTCACCAGGCTGTAAATTCTAGGTTCCTTTAAGCAACATTATTTAAAAATAGGTACTGCATTATTATTTTTCCCCACTATTCATCAGCAGTTTAAGTGTTTCCGTAAGGATTTCTTTTCAGCATTCAGTTGTTTGATACTGCAATTCATTCTCAACCTTTCCCTGCCTATCGTTCCATCCTTAACGCTCTTTTCCTAGCTCAAACCTTTTTGTTTGATATCAAGTCATTGGTTTTAGAATAGTGATTTGAAGACTACCACGCACATCTGTAAGGGATACTTAAGAAAAGTCGTCTCACTGGGCAGCATCTGAAATTCACAATGGAAGGCTTAGTGTTCTGTTGTAGAAACATGGTGAGCCTACACTCTGTAGAAGTTGCTTAAAATAACTGTCTTCAGCAATTTCTCTCTTTTCCTGGTCTTTGCAACTTATAGGTAATTATGCAGTTTGAGTACACATCTGTTTGGAAGACCACATGCAATATGAATACAATCAAATAGGGACAAAATGAAGGCAATTAAGTGCAAGGCTAGATTTTTAACATGTTAATACAAAAGGAGTAATTTATCTGATTTACTTTAGTCATGTATAGCCTCATTCATGTGCATAGTACAAAAAAATATTTCACATTCACTCAAATGCACTTCCACACTAGGTCCTTTTTTTTTTTTTTTTTTTTTCCAAATAATTTAGTTAAATTAGTCTTGAAGCACTTAAAAAACCCAAACCAAAACAACCAACAACAACAACAAGAAACAACAAACCAAACAAAGCCAACAAGGGGAGGTATGCTTTGGTAAGAGTTAGTATTTCAGCTTGGTTTCAACTGAACTGGTTCATATTGCTCTACCACAATTACCTTTTCACTGGTACTTGTGTTTAGAAAGTATCACACACCATCCTTTGTTGGAAATAAAAAAAAAAACCAAACCCAAAAAACTTTTAACTTCATGGTTTTGCTTAAGATCGTACATTTCATCTCAATCGTATTTAATCTGGTTTGTGTATAGATACAGAGAGATAAATGTATTAACACCATGTTACTATTCAGTACCTGAATATTTTGAAAAGGGAAATTAACTGCAATCAAAGGTAAATAATTTAAGAGGGGGATGACTTGTTTTACTTGTATATGGACCAGAACTTTTAAATTTTAGACCTCTTGGCTATACCAAATGCATGATGCTAAATCAGAATATCCTCATTCTATCCTACAGTTCCCGAAGAAGAAAATGTATGTTTTGGATTTTAACACTGACCTGCATCTGCATGTCCTGTTGTGGTGGGTAGAGACTGGCTACCTGCCAGATGCCCACCCAAGTGCTCTCCCTTTCCCCCTCTGGGAGGAGACAGAAAGATGAAAAATCTTGAGGATTGAAATGGAGGGGGGGGAAATCCCCTATGAGTTACCATCAGGTGTGAAACAGACTTGACTTGGAGAACAGTCGTGTATTGACATTTAGAATAGATTTTAGTAAGGAAAAAACGACAAAATATTTGAAACAACGCTTCTCCCCTGCCCTTTCCTGTGCTCAACTTCACTCCATGCCCTTCTACCCCTCCCCAGCTGCCAGGGAGAGTGTGGGGGGCTGTGGCCAGTCCCTACCAGCTCCTCCCTGCTGCTCCTTCCTCCTGATGCTTTTCCCTGCTTGATTTGTGGAAAAAAGACTCTACAATTTCAATAGAGTTATAAAGCAAGTATGTTTACTCTGGCACTGGGGTGCAAGGGGATTTCTCCACAAAGCTTTCACACCCACTGCACATTTTACCAGAAACTTAAAGAGTGTGGATATACATGTTTATTGGATTACATAACACAAACATACATATGCACGAGTAAGGCTGTGTTAGTTAGAAAGAATGGTGTCAGCAGTTAGTGTCATATTTTCACCTGTGCTTTGCCTCCTGGTGGTTGTCTTCGGGGGTCTTTGGAAGAAAGGCTCATAGTCTTTCTCACCTTGTTTTTTACCTGGAACATGCACAGATTCTCTTAGCCAGTTTATTGAATAACAAGAGTGTTTTTCAGACGGTTTACTCATTCTGTCTTAGATGAACCAACAGAACTTCTACCATCCATATATAGCGATCTTTACTCATTACTAAGAGTCCAACTAGTTAGAGCACACCTGTTCCCCAAGGGCAAAACCATAATATTTTGCTGAACATTATAGTTCTTGGTAGATTTTCACAGTGAACTGCTTTGTTTTATGAACACAGTAGTCCTTGGTAAAATTCCACAGAACAGTCTGGGCAAGCAGGATTCTTAGCAATATTAAAAAAAAAATACTATATGTAATACTGTAACTTGCTATAAGTAAAGAAATAAGTTGCTAAGCAGTTTTCAAGTAAGTAAATAAGTCTCAGAAGAAGTAATAATTTCTCTATATCATGCTCCAGGCCGGGGCCTCTGCCGGGGCGCCCGGAGCCCCTCCTGCCGCTCTCCCCTGGCAGGGGGCTCGCAGGGCTGTTTCTGCCCCTGTTTCCCTCGGGCCTGGCTGCCGGGCAGCGCTTTGCCCTTCCTTACCCAGGCTTTCCCCGAGGCGCCCGCCCGGGGCTGAGGGGCTCAGCTGTGCCCTGCGCTGGGGCCCTGGGAGCCGCCTGGAACCGGCTGTGTCCGGCGCGGGGCAGCCCCGGCCGCTCCCCCAGGGGCCCGCCCGCCACAGCCCCGCTACACCTGCACCCAATGCACCAGTTCCCTGTCCCGTGTACTTTGTGTAAACTGGGTCGTGTGTCTTAATACGTGGGTTTTTGTTATTGTTTGGTTTGGGTTTGGTGTTTTTTTTTTTTTTTGGTAGGGAAAAGAACATTTCATTTTTCAGAGATTTGGCTATCTTTATATTATGTATAGAGCTTTTACTTAAGTATGGGAGAAAGCAGTTGAACTCTACCAGCATTTCACTTTCTGACACCACTTCTGGTGGCTGCAAGCCGCTAAAGAAGGGGATTTGGATTCCTGTGCCTAACTTCTGCCCCTTGTAAGTATTTTTAATCCTGGTTTATCTGTTTTGATCGAGCTTTGTTATCAACTGTTGGTCTGTTTTAAAAACAACTCACATTGCAATTATGCAGCTTCAAATTCATGGTGTCTTCAATGAAAAAAATATTTTTACTTGGTAGGTGATAAACCCCTTTTCCTTTCTTAAAAAAACATTTTAGAACTAAAGAGCTTGTATCAAATTGCAATTAGAGAAGTAAAAACCTAGCTTAATGAGTAAATGAAGAGTTGGAAAATGGTGATCCCTTGTAAGAGGTTTTAATGAGGAAAATGCTTTTTAATCATCTGATGATTATGGAAGAAGAGCAGTAATCTGTGACACTTTGATGTCCTGGCAAGGTAATTTACTGTATTTTATTTTCATGCTGTGAAATTGAATAGCCTCACTCTGTGCTCACGCAGCAATCTGAAACATCTGGAGTCTGCTGTTTTCAGAAGTCTTTTTTTGAGTGTTCATCCCAAATTGAGTGAATGGAGAGTGTGTGCTTTCTAATGCTGATGCACAGTAACACATTAGGGGCTGCAGACGTAGTTAGAGATAGGATTACTGCAAGGTATGTTTTGTAAGCACTTTCCTTTTCAGAGAATCTTTATATGTATATCTGAAAGTTGTTTTTTTCTTGGGAGTAATCGAAAATCTGTGACTGCCTGTCTCAAACAAATGAAAAGCAACACCCTACACCAGATGCTTATCTGCTGCCACAGTGCATGAACATGCTTTTAAAACTACAGGTTCTGAAGTGGTGTGGCCATTTTTTTTCAGAAATTGAAATACTTTTCAAGTCTGTAACATTTGTGTACCTATGAACAGAAGGGGTGGCATCCCATTCCCACAAGGAAAGGCTGTACGTATGTGTAAAGCAGAGTATAGCATCTTACATTATCCCAGCCATGAACTGTGGCCTTGTCCCTGAAGGACATTCTCCGTTTTGACCAGTCTTTTTTTTTTTTTTTTTTTTTTTTTAGTACTGGTCTCTGCAACCATGCTGATACAGTTCTGACTGACTGCTGGCACTGTATTAAAAGCCCCCAAAGTAGTCAGTAGATAACTAACGCCTTTACTACCCAAGGATTAAGCTGTTTGTGGTATTTCACATAGTAAAATGTGTAAGGTGTGAAGTCTATAGACTCTCCCAGATCTGAGTTACAAACAGTAACTTACAAACAAAACATTGTCAGAACTCAATTGGTTATTTAAATACAATTTTTTTTCAGCTGAGTTACAATTACATCATAATGTATTTCATGGGTTCAGTTTATGCAGTTGCTGTTATAAGCTTCAATTTATATGTTGCTTATATGCTTGATTGCATCATACCAGTGAAAGGGTACAAGTATCATCTGTTGGTAGCACCTGTTTCTGATGGTATTTGTTGATACCCAGTGTCATAGTGATTACACAAGGTTAGACAAAGCACGAATCTGTATGAAATCAACACCTTGTTCATTACAGAGGGAAGAGAAGGAGGTTTATCTCCTTTGATTCAGTTTTTTTATGGATCCTGTTCCACAGTGTTTGAGGTGGAAGCACCTTCCAGGACTATTCCTGAGAGCAGACTGTTGCTAAAGTTAATAACTTCCAGAACTTGCTTGGGACCAGTTCTGTACCCTGTGGTGTTTACATCTCTAAGAAAGTGTATTCCAATTCATGGAATGTAATGGTTATGATTACAATGTGTTCAAAACATTAAAAAATTAAAATTCACATTAATCTCCTTAATTAAAGTATTTTCCATCAGCTCTGTTAAGTTCTCATGGTGTAAAGTCCTTTATGACTCTTCAGTGACTAGTATAAGTGAAATCCTGAACATGAATGAGGGTCTGCAGGTCCTACTGCCATATAAATATTTGTATATATAGTATTATAGACTCCTGGCTGCTGATTGTTACTGTAGAATTTTCCTAATTCTATTAGAACCTCCTAAAAAAAGCCACCTTCACTTCTAAGAATATTTGATACTAGGCTATCTGAAAAACCTGTGAATGACACTTCTACTTTGTGATGATGAGATAGTCAAATGAAGCTTAGCCTTTCAGTCTAAATAGATGGTAAGACATGAGCAGTTACCACGTATTTTTAGTCAAAAGAAGTTCTCTGATGCATTGACTGTGGTTAGAGAGAGTGTGGGAGTTGCAATGGGAAAAATACCTAATACTCTATTAATGATTTCACTATCATGACTGCTTCTAGGACAGTATTTAGATGGTGGATTTGCTGAGGTACTCTTTCTTTAAAAATAGAAAAGACAAAGAAAAATCAAAAAGCAGAGAGTACACAAAGCTATGGATTCAAACACGTGGGATTTTGGGGGTTTGGGGGGCTTTCTTTCCCTGTGTGCTTTGAGAAAAGTAAAACAATGGCTGTGCAGAGTTTAGGTTGAAAAAGCAAAAGCTGTGTAATGAGATTACTGCAGCTGTCACAGTGTGCTTCCATTGTACTGCTATGTCTGTGTCCCAGTTTTCCAATAAATCATAATAACCAGCTGACAATGCAAATATCACAGCATGTTGTCTGGGAATTATTCTGATTAGTTTGTAACATGCAAAGGCTCCACTCACTCTCAAGCAATGAGTCCTTCTCCCAAAGCTATTATTTTTCCCTGATAGTCTGTGTTATAAGAGATACTGAGATTGCAGTGGCCGGAATTCTGGATCAAAGGTGCTTGTAATAGCTTGTGTTTGTTACCTTTCACGGCTTTTGGAAGTATGATATTAATAGTAAAGTATGTTTTTACAATTTTCTCTTGCAGAATATCTATAACTAGATTTTTAAATCCTCATGCAAAGCTTTGGTTATAAATCTTGCACAAAGAAAAATGTATATTAAACCATTATAGAAGCATATAGTCTGCATATGTTGTCAGTAACATGTCTGGAATATGATAATCTCTGTAGAGGCAAAAAACTTTCTTAATTTTTGATCCTTATATATGTGGGGGTTTTATCACAAATAGCAAGCTTCTTGTTCTGGAAATTCTATGTTTCTTTTTTAACGTTTAATATATATTTGTCTCTTACTGCAATAACAATTTCTGTGTAATAAATCATGATTTTTTTCAAGCAATTCCTTTACTGTATATTAAAAATCTGTATTCTCAAGTGTGACAAAAATATGAGACATTAACTCCAATGTAAAGCTTGGAAATATCATGTCATGGAATCGTATTATAGAATGGTTTGAATTAAAATAGATTGGCCATGGACCAGAACACCTTCCACTAGACCAGGTTGCTCAAAGCCACTTCCAGCCTGGCCTTGAACACTTCCAGGGAGGTGTCATACACAACTTCTCCGGGCAACCTGTTCCAGTGTCTCACTACCTTCGCAAGAAAAAAAATCTGCCTTATATCTAATCTAAATCTACCCTCTTTCAGTTTAAAACCATTACCCCTCATCCTATCACTACGTTTCTGGTAAAGAGTCCCTCCCCGTCTTTCCTGTAGGACTCCTTTAAGTACTGGAAGGCTGCTTTAAGGTCTCCCTGGAGCCTTCTCCAGGCTGAACAACCCCAACTCTATCAGCCTGTCCTTATAAGGGAGGTGCTGCAGCCTCCTGATCATCTTTGCGGCCTCCTCTGGGCCTGCTCAAGCAGGTCCATGCCCTTCTTATGTTAGTGGCTTCAGGGCTGGACACAGTACTCCAGGTAGAGTCTCATGAGAGCAGAGTAGAGGGGAAGGATTCCCTACCAGTCCACAGTTCTCTTGATGCAGCCCAGGACATGGTTGGCTTAATGGGCTGCAAGCACACATTGCTGGCTTATAGTCAGTTTTCCATCTACTACTACTCCCAAGTCCTTCTCTGCAGGGCTGCTCTCAATACACTTTTTGCCCAGCCAGTATTTGTGCATGGGATTGCCTTGACCCACGTGGAGGACCTTGCACTTGTCCTTGTTGAATTTCATGATGTTCACACAGGCCCACCTCTCAAGCTTGTCAAGGTCTCTCAGGATGACATCCCTTCCCTCCAGTGTGTTGACCGCACAATGCAGCTTGGTGCCATCAGGAAACTTGCTGAGGGTGCACTCAGTCCCACTGTCTACATCCCCAGCAATGATGTTAAACAGCAGTGGTCCCAGTTACTGACCCATGAGGAACGCTACTCGTCACAGGTCTCCACATCAAGCCGTTGACTGCAACTCTTTGAATGTGACCAGCCAA
Source organism: Athene cunicularia (assembly GCF_003259725.1). Taxonomy (NCBI): domain Eukaryota; kingdom Metazoa; phylum Chordata; class Aves; order Strigiformes; family Strigidae; genus Athene; species Athene cunicularia. Next base: position 70,162,830 of record NW_020799095.1, read on the forward strand.
TTCCTTATCCACCCAGTGGTCCATCTGTAAAATCCATATCTTTCTAATTTAGAGAGAAGGATGTCATGTGGTACAGTGTCAAAACCTTTGCACAAGTCCCGGCACATAACAGTTGCTCTACCCTTATCCATGAATGCTGTGCTAGGTTTGTGGAAAAAATCAACAGAGAAAGATTAAAGTGTGCAATTATTTACACTGGCACTTTTTTCTCTTGAGGTGTACTTTAAAGTTTAGCAAGAATTAATATGGTTGAAATCACAGCGTTGTCCTGTAGGGTGGCCAGAGTGAAGGATCTTCCAGTACTTCTAGCATGCTTATTTATTGTGAAAAACCTTAGACTTCAGATGCAGTAGTTAGGTCTTGTTTGTAGTGTAATTGTGTTCACTTTCTGACCCACTTCTGTTAAAATGTTAGCTCTCATTATTGAAAACAACCAAACATCGGATCTTTCAAAATAGTTCATGCATTTAAACTTGTACCATTTGGGGTCTTGTGTACCTATTAATATTCGTTATGTAATATATTAGCTGGAAACCCAGATTAAGTGCATCATAGACTCAATTCCTTACTCTGCCACAAGTTTACGAAGTGGTCCTGGGTAAATCATTTAGCTTTCCTATATCTGTTTGCAATGTATTTAATAGAAAGAATATTATTCTTCCCATTGTGAGAGAATAGTCACTATCACTGTGGAAATAAACTTACAATAGGTTCTGAGATGCTTAAGAAGTGTGCCAGAGATGCATGTGGAAAGAAACAGTTGTGTCCCGCATTGTGACAAAAGTGTATTTGAGATCTACAGAGACTTACACTAGCTTCATATTAATTGCAGGACCCTTGCCAACCAGACTTTTTTCAGTGGATTATAGTACTGCCTTCTCTTCATAAGTGGAGGTTTTAGTTATGAACTCTTGTAGTAGAAGGCAAAAAAAAAAAAAAATCTTAAAACTATGAAGTGCAAGTGTATATACTGCAAGTCATAGAGTAGTTTGTGTTAGAAGGGACCTTTAAAGGTCATCTAGTCCAGCCCCCACCATCAGTGAGCAGGGATATCTTCAACTAGATCAGGTTGCTCAGAGTCCCATCCAGCCTGACCTTGAATGTTTCCAGTAATGGGGTATCTACCACCTCTCTGGGCAACCTGTTCCAGGGTTTCACCATGTTGTTGTAGAAAATTTCTTCCTTGTATCTAGTCTGAATCTACCCTCTTTCAGTTTAAAACCAGTACCTCTTATCCTATAACCAGAGGCCCTGCTAAAAAAATCTGACCAAAATTATGTTTTCTGCTCAAAGTATATTTGGTTTGTTAACATGGAAAAGGAATGATTATTGCTTCATTTATTAGAGAATACATTAAAACAACTATTTACTAGGAGATGGGATATTTCTCTTTCTTGCTTTTCTCAAGATACACTGCTGCCAACAGACAGATAAAATTATTTGAAAAATCTACAAAGAGCAAATGCTACTCTATCAAAATATAAAAAGAAGCTCAGTAAAACAAGCAATTTAATTGAGAGGACTAGTGGGAAAGGAACTGGTAAGAAGCCCCTGTGCTTGAAGACCTCTCTGAAGGACTGCATATAAAAAAAGCCCTATTTTTTTAAAGTGTTATGGGCATATCTGAAACCTTTCAGATAAATGTTTTATTGGATGATTCCCATTCCAGTGGTGCATGCTGGCAGCAGGGGTTATGACTGAACTACAGCAAGCACCAAGATTCAGTTAACAATGTTTCAGAATCACTGGGCTGGACTGTAATTATCTACTGTAAAAATAGGAAGTTGTCATGCCTGGTAACACTGGAAGCAGCATCAGCAGGAATTTGTACCTTGAAGACAGCAGAAAATCCAAGAGACTCAAGTGTAGGCAGCCTCTGCTGCTGCTCACTGATAACATAGTGTGCAACTTCTTTTAAGGGCAGGACTTGATTCTAAAATAGGCCTATAGGAGCAGGGAAATATATTGGTACTTAATGTGTAGATAGTTATCACTGACTATTAGAAGGCCTTCTGTGTGTACACACATTATCTTATCTTATATTATCTTATGCATTTATACATTTGGGGGTTTAATTTTTTTTTTCTTCTGCTTTATTGCTAGACTTGTTGAGACTAATGTTCTACTTGATACCTGTATTATATTTCATCTCTGATTAGAATACTTTCATCCATCCATCTGTATATGCATCTATTAACAGTTAAGTGCTAGGAATTCTTCTGGAAGGATGAGGGATGTGGAGAATAACTCACGATCTTCCAAAGTGTTGAATTCTCACCATCTGGGATCTGGGAGTCCCTAGAGCTGAGCAGGAATCTTCATGATTTTTTCCTGTAGCTTCCCTATCCTGAAGACAACTATATATTTCTTATCCTAAAAGTAGTCCCCCCAAAATACCTGCTATTGCTGCAACCTAGAAAGCAGTTGGAGACAGTCTTTAGTAATTCCCTGTTAGTTCTTATTCAGCTTAACATTGAGATGATGTCTACATTAGTGGTTTATAACAGTCTGTGGGAAATTTCCCAAGTTCTGGAACAAAATTACCTCTATTGTGAGAGGGGGAAAACCCCCAAACCATCCACCAGGCTTTAAGCCTGTTTTCACTGGTGTTCCCCCAGACAATTCTTGTGCACAGTCCATCAGCAAGAGTGTTTCAGGGGCCATGTTAAGATATCAGATAAGCAGTCTTCTATCGCTCTTCTTTTGTGAGGCCTAAAAATTATTAGAAAGGATGCATATCACTTCTTCAGAGCAGCTTGAGCATCTGAGTATATTCTCAGGTCTACTGAAATTTATTATTATAAATGTAACATAGGAGTACTTATTCCCCACACTGTGGAACAGAGATGGAAGCAAAGGTGCCCTTGTACTGCTCTAGAGCTTAAATCTTTTGTAGTTGGTACTAAAAATTGCTAGGGGTACTTTTCTCCTTCCCTGTAGCTCTGCTGTCTGTGACATTTCTGCTGACATGAGCATCTGTATCAGTAAGCATAAAGAGTTCTTGTATCTGTAGGATGTTGTTCAATAGCTAATGCAGGACCTGTTCACAACTCTCACTACATTATGATGCATGGCAAAGAACAGTTTCAGAGTGACTTAGTCCTTGATTCATGGGTAGAAAGCTTTATATGTTATTTGCTAAATATTATTTAATTTGAAAGGTACAGAATGTTCCCTGAAAATTTCTAAATATTTTCAGTTAGGGTGAAATAAATTTTGAAATCAAGTTATGAGAGTTGGAAGTAGTCATAGTTAGCCGAAACTTCGAATCTTCAAGACTATTAGTATTGTTAGAATGACAGTAAATTCTTCAAACCACAATCAGCATCTCACTTTCTTCATGCCAGATACTGTTGTACATGTACACAGTAAGAAGTTGTTTCTGTTAAGTAGAACTTCTGGTTTTAATTGGCAAACAAAAACCAAATTAAGGTTAGAAAGCCTTTTTAATAAGCCCTTGTCTACTGAGCTACCCACTGTTATGTTTTCTCAAATGAGAACTTATACACAAACCGAGAAAATCAAGTTGACATTGCATATTATCTTGGTCAGGATGCTTTGTACTCTTATGAAGCACTGCATATGGATAACTTAAAGTTAATTGGCTTTTCAGAGCAGAAGTGCTTTGCCTTTTCGCTTTGGACAAAATCTTAAAATAAATCCCTGACTTGGGGATAGTATGATTTCCTTTCCTTGTTACTTGTCAGTCAGATTAGGATGGATTTCCTTTTGTAAATACTGCTGTAGGCTAGGATGCTAGATCATATAAAAAATTCTCAAAGCTGTTTGTGCTTTCTGTTGTTTTTTGTTTGTTTTTTTTTTTTTCCTAATGAAAACTTACTTGTCTTTGTATTAAATAATGAAAACTTTCTTTTACTAGAAATTCTTACCTTTAAACTGAGCTTCAAGTGGTCTTCGGTCTAACTGAAAACAGGTGTCTGTATGCTCTAGTATTGCAAGTATTAGAGTGAGTAGGTTACTTTGTTATTAAAGAAATTACATCTGTGGTCTACAATAGCTAAAAAAAAGAATAAATCAAAATTAACTCAGTATGTTACTAGCCAAACTACACCTTTAGTATGATTTGTACCAAAGTGTTTTCAGAAAAGTTCTTCAAAGAACAATGACTGCAATGTGTTCCTTCTGGTGGTGGGATTATTTCATGTAACAATCTTGGGATTTTTAACACAAGTGCTGTAAAATTCCTTCTGATTTCTAGATGTGATGAACTTTGATAAAGCACCCTAGTTTTTGTCATTGAGTTAATGAGATTTTCCTCAAAAGAGAGGAACTGGGAACTGTTAGAGGAGAATATTTCATGTAGGATCCAACAACCTGGGAGGTGAGGGAGGCTGCTGCAGCTGCATGTCCCCAGGTTCAACTAGGAGTGAGGCTGAAGATATATTCCCACAGGCATGCACACACAGAGCACACACTGCATATCCATGGCTAGCCACACAGGTCAGACAAATACTCAGAGCACCAGCGATCTCATCCTGCTTGATTCTCTTGCTGGACAGGATGGAAGTCCATTGGTGAGAACACCTCTCTGCCTACCTGTCTGCCTACCTGTCTGCCTACCTGTCTGCCTACCTGTCTGCCTACCTGTCTGCCTAGCTACCTATCTTCAAGGTGGATCCCTCCAGCAACTGGGCTCATTCAGTTTTTCCAGTAGCTATCCATGGATCCTAGTCTCACTTGCTGGCACTCAGACATGCAGTGCCCCTGAGGGTGCATCCCTATTCCAGTTAATGGTAAAAACTCTGGATGTGTCTACACAAGTGTGCGCACACCACCTTTTCACCTTCCGCCTCCACCACCCCCACCCCTAGCAGGCCAGGACTCCCCAGGTTCCACAGCTGACATCCCTCTGCTCTTGCCCCTAAAGACACACAGGTGCTCTCACACCCAGAGCTGCCTTCATTTCCTTGTACCTGGGAAACTTCATGCACTCACCAGCTCATCTGGGTTGATCTTTGATAACGATAACATTCTCACTCGCGAACCCATACTTGCTCCAGTCACTGGCACTATAGATACATGGATGTGCACACAGCATAGAGTCTTGTCACCCAGGAAACATGTAGAAAGCACTTTATTAAGAAGACAGGATAGGGTGCACTGGACAGACACAGAGCATGGCCAGATTAGCTAACTACATCAGACCTTTAGATTCACTTACCCCTCTTTTTTCCCACTCTTGTTCCTACCCAGATCAGGTAAACTCCTCCCTTTTCCCGTGTTTGGTTCCTCCCCTAAACATCCTGTATTAAGTCCTGTGACCCTGAACTGCATTTCCCCTGCATCCTACGGTGTGTCCCCAGGGCAGCAACCATCTTAGTCTGAAAAATGATCTCTAAAGCTGCTCCTGATGACTCCTCGTGATGGTTTTTAATAGCTGGACAATGAGGCTGAGGGTCTGCTGGCACAGCCCTGGGAGGGACTCAGCCAGGGTGTTTGTTCCTTAGGAGTCCTCTGTTTGGGTTCCCACCTGTGTTTGGGCATCCTTCTGTTCCTCTGGGCATGTGGAGATGGGCCTTTGATGGGCTGATGGCTTCTGGTATGCACCTGAGGGCAGCTCTGGCAGGGTATTATCTGGGTTCCTACTCTTGCCATTGTGTCTCAGAGTTGTGTCTCTTTGTGGGTCTCTGTGGATTAGCTTTATCACATAACCTAGCAGTAATGAATGCAGTATAATATCTTATGAGTAACAGGCTGTGTTTACAAGCTTAGTTATAATGGAGAATTACTGTTACCCAGTCACAATGTGTGCAAGTCTCCAGAGAGGAAGATGTTCCGAGTTGAAATAATTGTGAATTCTGTCAGATTATTTTTCTGAGAATATTACGTTGTTTGACTTTGCTTTATCCTTAAAATATTCTTCATAAGTGATCCTTCTGACTTCTGTTTTTAAGGGTTATTCTTCAGAATACTCAAACTGTAGCAGGCTTATATGAAATAGCTGACATGTTCTTGCCTTTCGCAGATGAGTATGGAAAAGAGGAATTAATTTTACTTTGTTCTCTTTACTCTTCCCTAGCTATATGTCATGTTGGTTATTTACAAGGTCATGCTGTGTTTCCCTAATTGTTGAGTTATTCTGGCATGACAGTATTGTTTTATGGAGAAGTTTTGCCTGGGATAATGTCAGCAGGAAAACGAGTTTAGACAGTCCTGTGATTCAGAGCTTACAAGGGATCAGTCTCTAGTGCACAAAACTGCCTGTCACTGTCTAAGCAAGATGAAGCTGAATGGGCCATGAGAGAGGGATAGATGTGTTTTATCAGGGAATTTAGACCTTTCTGAAACGTGTCAACTGATTGGGGAAATGTAGCATGAGGATGTATGCCCTGTAGGCAAAACTTGTCTTGCTGTGTTGTATTTGGTCTCTGAGGTCAGTGACAGGGTGATAGTCACTGGAAAAGGAGCTCATTAGTTACATGCCCTTTTGGTTAATGCAATATTTTGAAGAATAATGCTAAAACAGTCAGCTGGTATACTATCACATTATTTAAACTGTAATCATTTAATCATTTAAACTGTCTTCTCATTTTTTCTTGTCTGTTTGGGATGAGCATGAGAATTTGCCTACAGGTTGGTGAATGGTTGGTTCCATGTTGGTTACCCACAAGGAAGCGCATAATTTTGTAAGAAGGTAAGTGTAAACCAAAGGAAGTACTCAAAAGTACTTTCTGGAAGCCCTTTATACACTGACATTGAGTGATCTGATTTAGCTGGTTGGGATGAAGGAGAGTGCGAAGCTTTCACTGCTGAGTGCCAGGTCTCTGGGATATGTGTTTCAGTAGCTTTGAGGATGTGTGGAACTGCCCCTGTTCAAACTCCATCTACATCTCACCATTTGTTTAAGAAGCCATGGTGAAAGACTTGAGGAAAACCAGCCTGTATCTGAATTAAATCCCCTTATATGTGTTTTCTAGGTCTGCTTTTCTAAGAAAAGAATTATGGAATTTTTACAGAGGGAAGAAAAAGAGTCATTAGAATAGCTACTTTTTATCCAATTTAAATCCTCACAGATGATAAAATTTAGAACCTTTTCAATGTTTTACAATCTCATGTCAACAAAAAGTTGGAGTCTTGGTGTAATTTTAATATTCCTATATTCTGGTAGCTGCTTGTTAATGGGTTTCTTCTTAACTGTCCTACAACAATTTGTCCACAAGCAGGGATGAGAGGTGATGATGGGTGTTACAAAATCAGAATATGAGGAAAGAGCTCAGTGTTCAGATAATAGGATTTTTATGACCGTTTATTTTTCTGCAACTTTATGGAATCAAAATATATCTCTTTCAAGGTTAATTGACTGCAAATTAACCATTATTCCAGCACCTTTATTGGTTGTCTTGTTAGCATTTTAGCTCATAAATAGACAATCTGTGACTACCTGTAACTACCAAGCAGTTATTTTTCCTCAACTTCATGGTTATATTGTTGTTGTCTTCTTTCTAAAAAGTTGTCAGATTGTCTTTTAAAGTTAGGTTTAATTAACGTGAGTTTAGCTTCACTAAAGTGTCTTTCATGGTGAGTTAAAAAGTTGTTTCTATAGACTAGAGAACTAGATGAGAAGTTTCTGTAGACTAGAGAACTAGATGAACTAGTTTCTGTAGACTAGAGAACTAGATGACCCAATAGAAAACATTTTCTGTATTTGAGTTACTGTACTAAAAAAGATCTGACAGAGTTTTGATATCTATTACATATAGTAGATGTAACTGCTATTAGCAATTTCATGTGTAGATGCAGCATTTTCAGGAACTCAGTTTATACAAAGGCGTTGCTGCCATCTTCCAAGTATTAAATGAGTAAGAATGAATTCCATCTTTGAGAACATCAGTTACGCAGAAATGCCTTCTGAGCATATTCTAGCCATTAGTGGTTTTATAAAATTGGAAGTTGTAAAATTCTTGCTTTGCTTTATTTTACAGAGAACATTATTCTAATATTTAAATGTTTTGTTAGAATTTTCTGGAAATTATGTTCAAATCAAAATTATAACCCTTTAAAATACCTTTTTTCTTC
>NW_020799095.1:70170916-70259210 GCF_003259725.1 Athene cunicularia
TGGAGTCTTGGTGTAATTTTAATATTCCTATATTCTGGTAGCTGCTTGTTAATGGGTTTCTTCTTAACTGTCCTACAACAATTTGTCCACAAGCAGGGATGAGAGGTGATGATGGGTGTTACAAAATCAGAATATGAGGAAAGAGCTCAGTGTTCAGATAATAGGATTTTTATGACCGTTTATTTTTCTGCAACTTTATGGAATCAAAATATATCTCTTTCAAGGTTAATTGACTGCAAATTAACCATTATTCCAGCACCTTTATTGGTTGTCTTGTTAGCATTTTAGCTCATAAATAGACAATCTGTGACTACCTGTAACTACCAAGCAGTTATTTTTCCTCAACTTCATGGTTATATTGTTGTTGTCTTCTTTCTAAAAAGTTGTCAGATTGTCTTTTAAAGTTAGGTTTAATTAACGTGAGTTTAGCTTCACTAAAGTGTCTTTCATGGTGAGTTAAAAAGTTGTTTCTATAGACTAGAGAACTAGATGAACTAGTTTCTGTAGACTAGAGAACTAGATGACCCAATAGAAAACATTTTCTGTATTTGAGTTACTGTACTAAAAAAGATCTGACAGAGTTTTGATATCTATTACATATAGTAGATGTAACTGCTATTAGCAATTTCATGTGTAGATGCAGCATTTTCAGGAACTCAGTTTATACAAAGGCGTTGCTGCCATCTTCCAAGTATTAAATGAGTAAGAATGAATTCCATCTTTGAGAACATCAGTTACGCAGAAATGCCTTCTGAGCATATTCTAGCCATTAGTGGTTTTATAAAATTGGAAGTTGTAAAATTCTTGCTTTGCTTTATTTTACAGAGAACATTATTCTAATATTTAAATGTTTTGTTAGAATTTTCTGGAAATTATGTTTAAATCAAAATTATAACCCTTTAAAATACCTTTTTTCTTCTTCTTCTCATATGTCATTAACTACTTTGAAAACATTTTCGAAAACTTATTTTAAGAATATATAGTACCTATAATGAAAAGAAAAGTGAAAATGCTGTAGAAAGATGTCTTGAAGAGATCTCAAAAGGCTGTATTGTCAATCTCCCTGCTCAATCATTCAAATTTGATCTGTATTGCACTTGGATATTCAAACAGCCACTTGCAGTGTATTTATGCTTTTTTCAGTTGAAATCTTGGATTAGCTATGCACTGTAGCACACAAATTCCAATAATTAGTGTTAATATACTTCAAAGATAACAGCATAGGAAAGCGTGTAGTACAAATGTAATTACAAGCTTTAATGATAGTTTATAAAAACATGTATGTGCTTTATGTTGTTTTCTGCTTTGATTCATATATGGAGGTCATAACAAATTAAATGGCCTCCAAGGATTCTTCTGTCTCTCTGCTGAGAGAGAGCACATCTTGAGCCTGGTGTGCAGCTTTCTATTTCTCTATTGTTTGTCTTCCCGTGGGTACAAGCTTTTATCTTGTTAAAATGGGTTTTTAACATTCTGAGTCTTAAATGTTGAAACAGTTCTCACCATTACCCTTTCTTCCCTTGTATATTTTGTGCTCTGAGTGGCTTTTAACTCAGCAAAGCTCATGTTTCCATCACTAGCACTTGCTTTCAGAAATAAACTATCGTCTGACTGTGAGGGACAGCTGCAGTTGTGCCAGTGTTTGCTACTTAGAATGAATGCTGGGGAAACAGAAATATTTCTGCTTTCCCAAAGGTAAACAAAAAGACTGGCAAAGCAGTTTGGATAAGAAGTAGTCATACAAGGCAGTCCTATCTGTGTAATAAGATTCACATTATCAGTCCATCAGAAAACTCTTGTATTAAGGTTAGCAAAATTGAAATGTGCAGGATACATATATCTGCTTCAGTGCTAGGGAATGTACAGAATTGGACAGGAACATCTCTTATGACTTGTCCAGCCTTTCATAGCTGTAATTATACAGATAAATTTCCCCCTGCCGTCACTGTGGATGCATTCTGTTTAAAAAATGTTTTTATTCCATAACATGAATTAGAATAGGTTTTTTTTTTTCAGTTCTCCTGTGCAGTTATTTAAGATTTCTTGTACCTGAGACAATAAAGAATACCACTTGGAAATTTTTTTTTTTTTCTAAATCTAGTTAGACTTGTCTGGCTTAGTCTTATGTCATTATTTTTGCCAAAGAAACATTTCTATGTAGATAAGGCGCAACTGGTCATGCTGTCTGATGTGCTGATGAGTGGCAAATGATACTCAGATTAAGGACAGGGTGGTTATTTTTCTCATAACCACGTGTCTTGGTTTCAACCAGGATGGAGTTAATTTTCATTGGAGTATTTCATACCATGTGATGTCATGCCCAAGTGGGGTGGGGGCTAGCTCTGGGGCTGTGGGGGGTGGTTGCTGTGTTCTGTAAGCCACTGTTGCATTTTACCCATTTTCTTTTTGAACTCACTATTGTTGCTGTTGTTCTCTTGTTATATTTAGTAAATTCTTTCATTTCATTCAACCCACGAATTCTCTTCCTTGTGTTCCTCCCCTATCTCACCAGAGGGCAGAGGGGGAGGTGAAGGGCAGGCCACGTGCTATCTGGCTGCCAGCTGAGTTCAAACTGACACAGTTTTTGGCACCCAATGTAGGGCCCGGAGGCTTTTCTTTTTGTTTGAGATAACGGAAAAATGGGTTAAATATGGATTGCTTGGCTACTTATGATCTCATCACCTCATTTGCAGTACGTGTTTCCCATTCTGTTGCTCACCTTCTGTGAGAAGTGGGTTAAGGTTTTGTTTCTGTGGTACTGTGTGATGCTCATTTATGATAGCGTGCAGTCATCAGTCCTGGGGCTATTTACAGCTGTGTTTGAGAAATTTGGGGGCTTCAGATATCTGTGGAATGTTGACCTAAAACATGGTTACCACGCTGTTAGGAGTTAGTATTTTCCTGCATGTGGTTCAGGTATTGATTATGGTTAAGCTACTACTTAAAGAGTAACCAAGCAGCAGAGACTGCAGCCACTACAATCCCGGGGACAGGCACTGCAGCTGAACAGGAGGACCAACCCACAACAGTGCCAGTTGTTCCCATACAGAAGAAGAAATACACAAGAAAATCCCCTTGCAGTGTACAGGATGATGATGAACCAGGCCCATCCTGAGAACAGGAGGAGGCAGAGCCAGTGATAGTCACCCATCCTTGTCCTTAAGTGAGTTGTGAGACATAAGAAAAGATTACAGCCACCAGCCAGATGAGTAACTTGTTACTTGGTTGCTGCGGTGCTGGGATAGCGGGGCCAGCAGCATGGAACTAGAGGTAATAGAACTAATCATTCTGCAAGATCAATTGGTAAGCAATAGAAACTCACTTGCTGAGAAAGTTGGTGTTCAAGTAGCATGAAGTACAAATATATACAAGTTCTTATGGCCTTGGGTTGGATTTAGAAACCAAGCAAGGATATTAAAATGGCATAGTTAAAATGTGGATTTCTGTGTACAGTTCCTTTAGCAACATTAATCCATTTCAAGGTTGTGGAGGATGCTATCAGCAGAAATTAAGTTTTCTTTAAGGTACTGCGCCAAAAATTGGAAGATCTTTATACTACTCTCCAGGCAGTGATTGTTCTTCTAAGAACTCTTCCGTAAAAGCCCGGTGCTTTTATCTTTGGTAGTCTAAGCCTTACTGGAGGCAGTTTCTTACATAGTTTTCCTCTATCACTTCATAGAATTTTCAGTAAAAAAATAGATTTTTGAATGTACATTGATATTGTTGATTGCCCATTTCCTAAATTACTACTTGTCTAATGGCATTCAGGAGGTACCATGAAGAACCAGCAATTCACATAATGGTCTGCTAGAAACTTTCCTAAGTGAAGCTTTAGTATAAGTTAATTTTCACATACATTGCATAAATCTGTTCATAATGGTGGTTTTCAAATTGCATCATTAACATGGCAGCACATTATAATAGTCTAATCACTTTCTGTCCTTATTGCACTTTTGGTGCTTTTCTGGACTATTCAGCTGTTTTTTTAAAATTGATACCAAACTCAAATGGGAACCATTACTTGTTCAATGAATTCTTCCAACAAACCAGTTGATGTGGCATGCAACAGCAAACCATGATTTTTCAAGTAGTTTGGTCTTAGGATTGCTTCTGTTTTGCAAGTTCTTGTAATGCTTTTATTAGAAATAAACCACATAAGAATCAGTTTTCTGTTTTGCTGATGATATGCCTGATTTCTTAAAGCTAGATACTAATCCTGAAATGAAAAGGTTTGTTTTTTAAAAATGTGGATTTTTTTTTTGCCTCTCACTTTCTTTGTGTTTCCATGCAACAGTCTACAGTCTGTAAACATAATGAACGTCAAATAAATGAAACTAACGTGTGATAGACTGAAACAGCCCTACCTGGAAAGAGGAAATGAAAAAACTGTTAGAAGTCCAGACTTCTTTTTCCTATGTTTTCCATAAACATAGTTGTGACAGTGCATTAAGGAAACAACACAGATTTCCAAGCTGAAGAGACACCTAGAATAACAATTATATGCAGCTAAGGAAAAGCTCTTGCTTGTCAAAGGGAAAGAAATGGGCATATGATATTAAAGAATCTATTCAAAGCATGTATGATAAACTATGTGAGGTGAGAAGAGGGCGTTCCCTGGAAATGAATGAGGATTATAAGCACAATAAATAGTCGATGCATATGCAGAGAAGTACAGAACTAAATTGAAGACAGGGTACATAACTCGAGCTTTATGCTAAAAAAAAGAAAGCATCTTTTAAAGAAAGTAGAGATTCTCTTGCACTTGCTTTCTGCCTGATGTAACATTAAGATTTTTTTTTTTTTTCAGTTTTTCTTTTAAAATATCATTTTTTATTTTTTTGTTTGCTATGATCACTAGAGAGGCAGGATAGACAAGTCTGACTTACTGAAAAATCAGGACATCTTTTCAGAAGTCTATTTTGTTGTTTAATTGCTGAAATCTATGACATCTCTGTCTAGTTAGCGTCAGGATGAGGTAGAAGCTACAGCTTTAGGGAGATTTACTGTCAGCTGCTTTCTTGACATATAACTTACTCCCAATATTTTATTTTGACTGTAAATAAGAATAAGGTAACTCCTTTTCAGTTTCAACCCACGCATTAGAAAATGGAAGAAATCAGATTTGGGGTTTCTTATATTGGTAGACTGAGACAAGTCTGGTGCTGATCCCTCACACTGCAGAAAGATGCTGTAAAATGAAACAATAAAATGTTGATGTCTTTCATCTGATAGTAATTATCTCTCTTATCAATGAAGCATGGATGGTTAGACAACTTTACTTATTCAGTGTCTACTTTATAGACCTTCCCTGTAATAACGACTTTTTTTCCCAGTTACTTTCTGGTGTTGGTTTATTTAACTTAATAGCTTTTGTAGCACTTACTGCTTCACAACCAGGATGCCAAACCTTCTTATTTACTTGCTGAGAGGGTCCCATGCCTCTTATTGATAAGGATGATTATGTGAAGTTATAGCTCAACATAAGTGATCCCATTCTTGCCAACTACTCATATCTACCTGTGGGCTAATTCTGTGCAGATTTTTTTTTTTTTTTTTTGCCAGGGGTCTAAAGGGAGTTAGATGAACTAATCTGGTTTTATAGTTGTACTAATATATGCTTCTGTTGAACTCCAGTCTAAGTGAATGTTTTAACTAGAAAAGTGAGTATTTTAACTACAAAATTGCCTATAACTTCTCATGATTCCAGAATTGAAAATGAACACCTAAATTAGTATTTAGGCTTTATTATGATGCTCAGATTATGTTTAATTTGTAGAAGAGTGTGTCAGTGTGTGTCTCATGTTCACAGCATACTCTGAAATTTGGAACTAGAATAGATATCACAAGTGAAAATGCAATTGTTGATCCAAATTGAACTTGCCTTTGTTTTTGTAATGAATTGACTCAGTATCCTAGTCCTGAACTTCAGGGCTATCACCCCTTTTTATATGAACTTAATTCACCAACTTGCTTTAATGACAGTACTGTGAACAGACTGGTTTATCAAAACATTCATCCCCTTCAATAATGGAGAAATAATGTTACTGTACTGCTGTATTATTGAATCTTGTTGTTGGATGAATACGTGCAACAGGGGAAAAATATAAGAGAATTAAGTCTGGAATAAAAAAAAAAAACATATGTGGTGGTGTGTCTGGAACTCTGGCAAAATAGGACGTGGCTAGTAATATGTGTGTGTATAACTGCTTGTGTTACTTAATTTCAAACACTTGTAGATAACGTGTGTGCATATGCACATGCATAGTTTTAAAGGAAACAGTTAAACTAAGAAACCAAAAAAATCCCCTTGTAGTTTAGCAGCACTGCACTGGGAGTCACTTGAGATTCCAGTCCAGTGCTGTTTGTCCTGAAGTATTTCTTCTATATTTTGCACTTCTTGAGTGAAGGCAGTTTGTAATGGGAGACTGTACATATGTCCCTTTGTCTGTTAAAATGAATGTGCAGATGAGTTAAACTAACCACCCAAATCAAAGGCTCTATTTTTGCCAAAATGTATGTATATAATTCTGCATTACAGTCATAGAATAATTCAGGTTTAAAGGGGCCTTGGTAGGTCACCTAGTCCAACTTCTTGCTTAAAGCAGGGTCAACACAGAATTGAGACCAGGTCTTGAAAACCTACAAGGATGTAAACTGCACAACTTTGGGAAACTTGTTCCACTTCTTACTTATCCCCATAGTGATTCTGCTCCCACACTCCCTCCCCTGCTTATATCAAATCATAGTCTTATTTATTTCAATTCATGTTCATTGTCTCTCATTTTCTATGTATTTACCTCTGCCAAGAGCTTGTTCCCATAGGGCAAGAGTTTGGATTAGTTTCCTCCCACTGAACTTGACCCACTTGTTAAGCATCTGCCTTGTGCTGAGTCCAAAACGGGACACAGTATGCTAAATATTGTCCCACTAGCACTGAGTTGGGGGGACTGATCTCTCCCTTCAGCCTCCTGGCCATGCTCCTGTTAATGCAGGCCACGATGCTGCTGACATTCCTTGCTGCCAGGTCACACTGCTGACTCAGGCTGGAGTATAAACATGCTTCTATGTTAGTCTCTTGGGAATATAAAGTCTTCCGTGCTGCCTCAGACAGTAAGGTCAGAATTGGTTTCTTTGGAATTAACTGGTGTGCAGTATTTCAGAAGAAAGTAGGAAGAACTTGATAGTGTAAATTGGCGTACAGTATATTCTCTGATCAACTTGCTGCCTGATGCATGGGTGTACTGTATTATCTGCAAGTTGTTCTAAAAAGGAAAAAAACCCAACTCTTTGGCTATATGGATGTTATCATTGATTTTCACAGGTTCTTTACCAAGGATAAAATGATACTGGTTAGCATAAACTGTATCTCTGACTTTTTTTCATCACTCCTCCAAAAATATACTGTGTACTTTTTTGTACCTCAGATGTTAAATAAGGTAAAATATATCCTGAGTTTTTTTTTTTCTTTCAATTTAAAAAAAAAAAAAAAAAGCACTTGGTAAGTATCTAATGATTTGGGTTGAATAATGTCTTTAGGGATGTGATATATCTGCTTTTGAAGTTATATTCATACTTGGAAATACTTCTTCATTCGAAATTGCTTCAAGCTCATTGAAAAGTTCTTTAAGATTTAATCAGAGGTATATCAAAGATCTTTGCTTTAGGAATCTAACAGAAAATGAGATTATTCCTGACATTTTTTTAATTGCTCTGCTACAGAATGTGGAACAATACTCTTCAGCAGTATTCTATAGAATAAGCTAAAAACAAAGTGCTGTTTAAAGACCTTATTCAAAATAGATACAATCAACAAAAAAGCTGGTTTTGCTACTTTTGAGGCTGTTTGGCCTCTTTCAGGCTGCTACTTGTAATACATTTCATCTGTTACCATAAAAGAAACTCAGCCAAAAATAGAAATAATCGTTAGGAAGACGATGCTCATATATAGTTTTAGGGGTTTTGTCTTACCAGCTCAGCCAGCAAATACCATATCAATAGAATTTCTCAATTTCTCTCTGAAAATTCTTGAGCCCAAAAAAAACCAAGGGCAATTATAACATGGAATTTATAAGAGATCATCTTCATAATTGAAAAGAAACTTTATTACTCTACCAATTTGCTAAAGAACAAAATTTTATATGTAAAACAACTGTTTAATCTGAATTGCAGTTCACTAGTGGTTGTTGAGCCAGATATTGTTAATGATTGGCAGTGGTGATAAAATCATCATTTGCTAAATCTACTTGTAAAATTATTTTCACTTTCCATTAAATTTCTTTTCATAAATCCCTACATTAATGTTCACTTCTTTTGATACTTGCATTGTGTTCCTCATTCTTCTTATTAATTATATTTCATTTGAACTTCTGATGGTTCTTCTTTTCTTCTCACTGGTAATTATGTATCAGTAAGTGATGGAAAAATTGCTTGTAAAATTGCTATCCTTTATTGGGGAGCCAACTGATTTTTACATAACCATGTTTAAATGACAAATCTGACCTACCTTGGGCTTCTGAAAGAGCCAAAAAGCAGTCACAACAGAATTTGGTAGTTTACCTTGAATCTTTAAATTTTAAGTTTTATTCTTTCGGGACTAAACGAGATGATGTTGTTAGAACTGGAAAGAGAAATAAGACTTTTAATCCCACAGGATCTCGTCTAATACTTTTCACAGAGGCCTAATTTTGAAATCCTGCTGTAATTTTACTGTAGTTTTTCTAAAACTTCCAGTGTAGATGACCTGAAATTAGGTTTCAAGGGAAAGGAAAATAAATGAAGCAATATTGTTTTTATCTGCATTTTACTATGATCTGTTTGCTTTATTGTATCTCATTCTGTCAAGACTTTTATACCTAAGGCTAGATTTCCTCCAACATATCTGTCTACCTTCACCTGTTGTAAAAGAGGCAAATATAAGAGAAATATAGGAGGAACTACAAGAGGGACTTTAATAAAATATGGAATAGATGGTTGAATTTCTGTGTGTAATTATGCTCTCATATAAAGGAATCCTGTTAATTGTATCAGATTCTCTTCCCCCACAGCTTTGCTTGCTGCTCACATAAACCAATATTGAAATATTCTGCAATTTTTATAAAGATGCAACTACTAATTAGTGACGCTGATCTGTGATGCAAGAAAACACCTGAGTTTGTAGAGCATGGTGGTAATGTTCAAGCTTAAGTGGAGCTGGAGGGAAGCTAATACTCATAATTACAAAAGTAGTTTAGAAATACTGATACTGAAACAAAGTTGGGCCAACAAGCTAGGCTAGTATCTAGGTTTTAAGGCTCTAGAAACTATTCAAGGTTTGGATTTTGAGAGGCTTTTTGTGGTTTTTGTTTTGTTTTGTTTTCCCCCAACAACTTAGTTGGAAGCTTTTTTGTTTGTAAGCATATGTTTTTGTTTATGAGACATTTTTGCTATTGTCAGTTGTGCTGGATCATGTTTCCTTGCAAAGTGCTAAGTTTTATTCAACTCTTAATGTTATTTTTTAAGCTAACCGTTCAAGTGCCATTCAAGTCCTTATGGTTGCTAATTAAATTAAAAGGAAAAAAGTCAACACTTTGATGACTGCTTCAGGGAATGTATTTGTAAAACACATAAGGCATTTTTATGTGACTCCAAAACACAGCTGATGGTGGTTCAAATACAGCCAAATTCTAATTTAGAAAGTTCCCCCAAGTCCAGGAACAATGTCTAATGACGACATTACAACTAGAAATACCATGTCAATCCTATACCAGGTGCTGACAGTTTTATATTTCTATCACTTAACTCAAATTAGTTTTTTGTATAACTAATATCCCCTCTTTTATTTGCAGCTGTATATGTTTACTACTTATAATCCTAGGCTGCATATTCTTTTCTTGCTTGTTCCCTTGTTAAAAGCTGCTTTATATTCAGCCTTGTGGTGGTTGCTATTGTTAGGGCCCCAGTCTGATCAAATGTCACTGACAGATGACTAAAATGATTGAAAAGTCTACATGCAGTTTTGATGCCCATCCCTGCGGGGAGTTAGTGATCAATGCTACAACACTCCGACCAACACTACCTCTCTCTTTGCTAGTGCACTGCTTGCTTACAGGTGCAAATGATTACTAAGTTGGCAAGATATACTTTCTCTAGTATTAAACTACCAGAATAGAATATTCTTTCCATGATTACATAGTAAAGCTGTAAAATAAATTTTATGAAATCCACAAATGTCTGCATGGTATGTTTCAAGAAACTGTGTAGTATTAGATTGTTTCATGTATTTTGGACATGAGTAAGCTACAGTATTTTAACTTATTTTTGCTCTTGATGTAAAGAAAAGTTTTGAAAATACTATGTAAAGTTAAAAAAAAAAATCAGTTCACAGAACAGATTAATAATTTTTTTTTTATAAGTAATTTTTTACTTTATATAGTGATTAATGCAGTTGATGTCTGATGTGGGAAACTATACAATGGATAAAATTAAAGAGGAATTTTTCAGCATATTTAGTTGCTTATGTAGGCAATATTACATATTGAACTATGCAAGTCAGTCCAAGACATGGAATTCTATCTTCTACAAAAAAGTCAGAGACAATAAAATTGAACTGACTTCACTATTCACTGAAAGTACATAATTGTCAAAGTGCTAATAATTGTGCAGAGCCAAAAGCATTGCCTCGTGAACAGTAACAGTGAGAATATTCATCATCACAATAAAGATTGATACAAATGTATTGAATTTCTTGTTTGTGAAGTAATTCAGTAACAGTAAACATGGGGTAAACTGATAGCTGCTGAAATGAACAGAAATAACAGGAAAATAATCTTTTGTATACAGAATTTAAATACTCCTGTTCCTGCATAATAACAGGAATTAAAATTAATCTTAATGTAGAAATGAAGTCTGCTAATTTGCATAGTCCTCACCATGCTTGGTTTATCCACCTACAGGTGCTGGTAATACGCACAAGAACATAAACCTTACTAAAAATAGTGTCTTTATACTTGTATTATAATGTGCACATATACCAAAGAATTTATATGCTTGTTTCAAGATGTGCACTAGGTAAAATTAAATGCCATATGTTTCATTTCGGAAGGAAGAATCACATTCTCTGACATTTTCAGTGTGTGCCTACATGCCTCATGACAACCTTGCAAAATTGTTGTGAAATACACAGCTCAAGAACAAAATTTTATCAGCTATTTACCATGGTTATAAATATGAAGAAAACGAATTCTGCCTTGTCTTACCATTTAAAAAGATTGCTTTAGAGTGGGTGGAATTCTTCAGACCTGTTAGTGAGGAGAATGTTTCAGAGTAAGTTGTGTAAATGTGTTACAGGCTTGGCAGAAATCAATCTAGAAATAACTGCCAGTCTTCAAAGTCATGTGATCAATGTTCATCCAATATACTTAGTTCTTTTTTTTTTTTTTAAATGTTGCACAGAGTAGACCCTTAAGGTGTTTTTTTACAGAAAATACCAGCTTTTTCCTGTGAATGGCTTCCTAGGAACGTATGTGAATTTATGTCCAAAACTACCGATGAACCCTAGTTTAAAAGCATCAACTTAGTTTCTTCTTATCACCTTAGTTTCCTTTATTTTCCTTAAACTTATAGGAGGAAGTAGCTTTGTAAATCTTTGTCTACAGTATGGAAACTAGAAGGAAAACTGATTTTTTTTTTTTTTTAATAATTCTTAAGAAGGACCTAATAGATGATTTACAGAATGCTGAAAGATACTGTGATAGAGTAGCTATATGCACCTCGTAAGTGTGAAATAAGCTCCTTAATGCTGGTATTTGTACCATGAACCTGGCTACAATTCATAGTCAAACATATTACAAAAAAATCACCCACAGGTTACATCACTTCTGCTTGCTGATCAAATATTATAAGGCACATCCAAAGTCTGTCTTGACATATTTAAGGTATATAACTAATATACCTCTGATACATTGATATAACTAGTTTATATTGAAGTATGTGGCTATTACATTTGTGAGCATATTGTTATGAATGACAAGCTTCATCACTCATTCATTACACTTGTTTTTCCAATAAGCACTTTTCCATATTTTTCCATACTATGCTTCAATAGAAAAGATCCAAAAGATCATCTTTCATCAAAAATCTCTGACTTTATATAGAACCTAGCCCACCAGTTCCTTGATACATGAAAAAAAGTCTGGTCTCTATCTTGATACATTTAGCATATGAATGTCATTAAATATATGCATAATATACAGGTAGTACTTCAGAGTGGTTGGTTATACTGTTGCTATAGTACAGAACCATACCTCTTGAACAGTGTGTCATGTAGCTTGGGTGTCTGTAACCTGCTCTCTTCTTGTGATTCTTGGAGGTAAAATGATAAGAAAGACATATTCGCACTGATGACAATGCAGAACTATAGTGACTACTATACCCACACATCTTCATTTGTTTTAATAGTGGTACTAGCATTTTTATGCATTGGTAATATTGCTGAATAATTGGAGCCTGAGTAACTGGTGCAAAAAGGATTTGTTGCCTGTCAGATAACTGAATGCTTACCTGCACACACACCTATTTTACATGGATATTTTAAAATGTGAGAATATATATGTATTATGTGTATATTAACCCCCCTCTTCATTTGTTGCATATAAAGTACCAGACCTGTATCATTCATTGTGCTAGTTGGTGTTGCAGACACCTAACTCTTAGCAAGAGTAGTTATTCTCTTCTGAATTTACAAGCTGAGGAGGCAGGCGATATCATACCTATAGACCGTGCATCTATGCTGGTACCCATAGGATTATATATTTGGCCAGTTGTGATGTATGATTTGTTGAAGGCCAAGGAAGATCTTTGTGTAAAAGGGAAGAAATACTCTGTACAAAAGTACATAGCAAAGTGAAAGGATTGAGTACCTAATAAAGAATGCTACATCTAGCTTTGGTTTCTTTTGTAAGCACCTTCATCACTTTCTCAAGTAGTTCCCTCTTCACTCTTGGTCAGAGTGCAGTACAGTTGTATACAATGGTTCATCAGGCTCTGTCAGTGTTTTTCACATAAACCTAATCTTTCTGAGATGAATTTGCATGGCTGAGCAATGTAGCAGTGCTGATCTCTGAGCATAACAGCACGATGCAGTGGCTGCCCATTCTACACATCCACACAAATGCATGGCAAAAACTTGTCTCTTACTTGGCTATGGCACGTCACATTATTGTCTTGTGCTATGATAAAGCCATAAAGTAAGTGTCCAACATTTCTTTTGAAGTGTACTAGCTTTACTCATACACATGCTTATAGAGACACTTTGTCTCTTTCTCTCATGTCATGCCACCCAGTCCTGTGTCCTTTTTTTTTGTTTGGGTAAATCAGGTTAAAAATCTATTTTTAGGTGTAATGTTTCAAAGAGAACTGATGATTTGACTTCTCTATATATTTCTTGCTCATTCCTTGATATTAGTAATTATTAAAAATAGAAGACAATTCAAATCTGTGTTATGTAGTTTGGAGTATTGTTGGGATTCACAGTTTGAAAAGCATAATTTGGGTCATCTCCCCATCTGCTTACTAGTTTATGCATCTGTGGCCTTGCTTGAAATCTCTGTGTACTTGACTGTGCTGTTGGCTGCCTGATCTAACTGAGAAATTTAGGAAATTGTACCTAGTTCTACAGTTGAATTACCAGGCTGTGTTAAAGTTCCCGGGGGATAAGGGTGAGCAGCCTGTGCCTGTAAAGAGTATCCTGAGATGAACTGTGCTTTATTCTTCTCATCTTGCTCCTGTTTACACAACATGGCTGGTTGGCTGCTGGTCCATGGGGAAATGTTGATAACAAAACTCTATAGACTTCCTAAGGAAAGATGTCTTGTCTTGCTCTTGCCACTTATGTGGGATTCCCCTCACCTGATGGTAGCCTAAATGTTCATGTCGAATCTAAGTTGTGTATCTAAGCCTCCTCTCAAGTCACATTTGTTGCAATAAAGTCCTTCCCATTGGCCTTACAGGCAGAAGACTTGTCCTTTTGTCTATGCATCTCTTTTTCCAGACTAAAGACATTTGGGCTCAGCTAAGATGGAAAGCTGAGGTGGTATAAGCCAGATTTTACTGCCCTACTGACTTTAGTTTATCATGTATGTAAGGCCCATATGCAAATATGTCAGCTGGTTGGATTGCTTGCCTCTTTCAAAAGAGTGAAGTGCTGTATGGAGAAACTTATGAATTAACCCATACTCTTGCTAAACCAGAGGGGAGCAATCAGCTAGCTTCTTACTTCCTTTCCTTGTAGTACCTTATGCCAATATAGAAGGAGAAATTTCTGCTATCAGCCACTGCATGAACATAGAAGTGTGAGTAATGCTTTCAAAACTGTTAACTTCTTAACCTTTCACTTTTTTTTTTTTAAGATAGTTTTTTTAAGATAGTATTTACCTGATTTACCAGCTGTTGTCAGGCCTAAACCTATAAGCTGCTGCTTTGGGATATTTGGATTACCTCACATGTCATCAGTACCCTTTGACCTGTTGTTTTGGAGTAAACAAGATCAGGGAATAAGGGGAGAAGGCTGAAAGGACAAGATGTTCTCATGTGATGCTGCCTCTCTTGTACTCCATGAACAGCTTTTGTTAGTACCAGACATTTCTTTAGAGGATATTATTTGTCTCTGCCTTGTGGCATCAGCAAAGAATTAATGATCAGTGTCATGATCCTCCTTGGCTTCTGTGTTTCTTTTAGTTTGTGCTGTCTGTCTCAGCCCAAGCCAGTGGTGACTGTGTCCATTATTTTTTCTTTGCTTTCTGCTGCCACAGTTGAATATTGACTCTGCTTTGCTATAAACCAAGGGTTTAAAATGAGTAGTAAGATCTCATAAAACTAATATAGGCTCTGACAAAATAAACTTATAACAAATTAAAATGACTAAATATCCTGAATTTTCTGAAGATGTTGTGTATTGCTGCTCAAATCTGCATATGCAACCTTTCAGTCTAAGAAATCAGTAGTACTCCAGGTAATCACAAATTGGCTAAATAAGACTAATTTAAAAAACTGAATCTACATGTATACCCAAATCACAAAATAAAAATGTTGTATGTTGCTTGATCCCATGCCATGCATAAAACTTCTCTGAGCCAATAAGTTTTAGATGATATCTTTCTGAAAACTTGTACAGTAATGTTAGTATTGGTGATTACATTGGACACATCTCTAAGATAAATCATTAGATAAAGATTATTTTATCATTAAATTACTGTAATTAGCCTTAAAGGCAGAATTAAGAATACAGAAAAATGTTTCTCTTTGAAGGAGAGACATAAAGTTGTATTTTGAGAGATGGAGTTTGGAGATCTCTTCTGATTGTGCGATAAATAACTACAATACAGTAATTTACTCTTAGAAGTAAACCAGATGAAATTTGGGGAGATTGATGTTAAAATGTAAAATCTTAATGCTGTTGAGTCATCCTTATGTCAATAGTAGTACTGTAAAAAGAAGTTTAGAGGTACTTGACATACTTCTAAGCAGGAAAAATGCTTAGTTAGTGTAGTTTAACATCAAATGAAGAATATTTCATATATACTTAGTTTATTCTTTCTGAAGGTTTATTTTCCTTTTTCTTTTTGTCTACATTTTAATACTGCCTTTAAATTATTTTAAAAATTAAAATTATGTTAACTAGATTTATTTTTTAATGTTCTGATTTTACTGCTTTTGGTGACTACATCTTGCCCTGAGTTATCTCCTACTAGTAAATCTGTCTACTTCACAAGAAGTTACAATACAGAAATGAAAAGATGAAAGAACATTGTAGAGAGGTGGGTGCTGGTCTCTTCTCACAGGTAATTAGCAATAGAACAAGAGGGAATGGCTTTAAACTGTAACAGGGGAGGTTCAGACTGGACATTCAGTAAAAAATTTTTTACAGAAAGAGTGGTGAGACAGTGGAATAGGCTGCCCAGGGAGGTGTTGGAGTCACCATCCCTGGATGTGTTTAAGGGTCGTTTAGATGAGATGTTGGGGGATATGGTGTAGGGGAGAGCTCTGTAGAGTAGGGCTGATGGTTGGACTCGATGATCCCAAGGGTCTTTTCCAACCTGAATGATTCTGTGATTCTGTGAAAAAAGAGAATGGGAAATGACAAAACATATAAACTTTGTATAATGAACCAGGCTAACACTTCTATAATTTTTGTATTATAATTACATCAGCATATTTAGATGAGTATTTTGAAGGTGCATTGCCAGTCAGTGAAATGACCTGAACACAAGAGAAGAACAGCTGGAGCACCATAGATGAACTAAACGAGTACAAAACCAATTAATGTATTTTTTCATGGTTGCTTAGCCAAACCCTGAAGCCAGAGCAGGACCATTATTTCTGATGCCACTAGATTTGTTCAAGTAGTTTTAAGAAAAGTCAGGATACACTTATTGCACTAAGGTTGGGAGAAGAGCAAAGCAGTTTTGGGTGAAGTGTTACCTATCTGGTATCTGTTAATTCCCTGAATAATTCTCTGACTTCAATGATAGCATTATAACCCTGGAATTAATTTAGTGATTGATCCATATAACAATTACAGTAGGAAGTAATGGAACTCTGTATATGAGCTAGACTATAATGAGTGATGCATGCACTTGGTAACAAAAATCCTGTCAGAGGTGGAGCAGCCTGAGGATATTTAAAAGTACAAGTTACTTGGGAAAAAGCCAATCTTGCCATTTCTGCAACTAATGGAAATCCAGTTTAAGAGGGTTCTGTTGTGTGTGTATATATAAGGAAAATCTGTTTCAGCATAATTTTAAAAGATTTACTGGCTTCCTGATAGATTCACAGTGTCTATGTCTGTCGGTTATCTGTGATAGCTTTTGAATCTATTGGACAGTTCCTCCTAAATTTGTCAGGCAGTAGAAGCCTGAAGGCAGTGAAGGATTTCCTGGAAGTCCTGGGAAATTCAGCAGTGGAGAGGAGTCTACCCCTCTGTCTGCACCAAGGGAAGGCAGGCAAGAGTGCAATTTGCCTTTCACCACTGGAGGAAATGCAGCTGGGTGGCCATACCCCTCTGGCTGTGCCAGGCAGGCCGTTAGTACCTGCTGGTGCTTTGACACAGATAAGACTCCTATTTTAAGCTGTCTAGCCAAAAATGGAAGGTAGGAGTGGGAGGAAGGAAAATGAAAGGCTTCAGATGGCACAGTGGAAAAAGAGAAAAATAAGAATACTGTGGGAAGGAGGATGAGGGGAAGTGAGGCACATGCTTGTAGTAAATTAAACTTCGTGGACAGAGGACCATGCTTACAGAAATGTCCACTGCAAGTCCAGAGTTTTGAAGGAAGACTTAAAGATGCATTTATTGTTGTTCTACCGCTGCATAAAGAGAAGTTAGGAAGTTTTATTGCTAATTGTGTACAGAGATTGTATGCCCAAGCTTGAGCTGCATACATCCCATGTCTACCCCTTCTAATGCAAGTTCATACAAAGAAAATTGTATGTATTTCTGGGGGTTCATTTGTGAAAATTTGAATTGGTTTTTTATGGGAAAGAAGTTTGCAGAAGATGGATAACTGCTGACAGTATGGTACACACAAATGTTGTTTTACCTCTTGCAGCTCTAGGAGATAAATGGGTAAGGCATTTAGACCTGCCCTCCTTCTGACCTATTCAGCTACTTTGTCTGAACATCCTACAAGTAAAAAGCATCTGTCTCTGTCCTTTCTCTTAGGAGCTCTAGGAAGCATATGTGAAATATGAACTGCAGGTGCTGGAGGCAGTGTGAAAAGTGTCCATATATATATATATTTAAGCACTTGGACCATTTGAGAGAATGAAAACCAGTGTATATTAATCCCACTAAAAAAATCAGCATTATTAAGTACTACTTAATAGAACTCATTAAAGACTTTTCTGAACCTGCTTGATCCTGATAAAATTAATGTCCAGAGAAAGGAATTGCATAGAAAAAGAAATCTGTTTTCAGAAAAGTTACTTTCTGCTGCCTGATTGCATAGCAAGTACAAAATCTACATATGATTTGTATATTCAAGAATAAATTATATGTTCAAGGAATAGATAATATGCTACATTTTGAAAGACTGTCAGTAGTAACCTTGACAGGAGAGGTTACAATGACGATGTTACTGTGTTGCTAGTAGCAACATCTGTGTTAAATGTGCTTTAATTAAGCTTGAGTTTTGAAGCTTGCTGCTCTCGCAATACTTGATGACATTTCATGAAAATGGGCTGGGGTTATTAACACAGTTAGGCAGCCAGCTAGTCTCTGCACCCCTCATCCCAAGCCCCACCCTGCCCCCATCCCAGGTCCAAATGCCCTCTTCTCCAACTTGATACGTCTTGTCTCCTCTCCTTATGAGAGGGGTGACCCCCTCCCTGCTGAAAGACAGCTAATGGGGAGGGGTAGGAAACTCTGGTCTCAGTTAAGCCTATCTTCAAACACATAAGGCAGATTCACATGAACTAGCTTCAGTGTTCAATTCATTAGCTTCTTTGAGGATGGAAGCTCAGTGAATTCATATGACTGTTATCTTTTCCTACTACATCTACAAAGTTATATGTTACTTAAATTGTCATTTTACTACAGAGTTCAGTCTGGCTATTGTTTGAGATTTCCCTGGTTTCTAGAATCACAGAATCATTCAGGTTGGAAAAGACCCTTGGGATCATCACGTCCATCAGCCCTACTCTACAAAGTTCTCCCCTACACCATATCCCCCAACATCTCATCCAGACAACCTTTAAATACATCCAGGGGTGGTGACTCCACCACCTCCCTGGGCAGCCTATTCCACTGTGACCACTCTTTTTGTGAATTTTTTTTTCCTAAAGTCCAGTCTGAACCTCCCCTGTTTCAGTTGAAAGCCATTCCCTCTTGTTCTGTCACTAATTATCTGTGAGAAGAGACCAGCACCAACCTCTCTACAATGTTCTTTCAGGTAGTTGTAGAGTGATGAGGTCTCCCCTCAGCCTTCTCCTCCTCAAACTAAACAGTCCCAGCTCCTTCAATCACTCCTCATAGGATCTGTAATCCAGGCCCTTACCCAGCTTTGTTGCCCTCCTCAGCACTCACTCCAGCACCTCAATATCTCTCTCGTATAGAGGTGCCCAAAACTGGACACAGTAATCCAGGTGCGGCCTCACCAGTGCCGAGTACAGGGGTCAGATCCCTTCCCTGTCCCTGCTGGCCACGCTATTGCTGACACAAGCCAGGATGCCATTGGCCTTCTTGGCCACCTGGGCACACTGCTGGCTCCTGTTCAGCCGGCTGTCAATCAACACCCCCAGGTCCCTCTCTGACTGGCAGCTCTCCAGCCACTCCTCCCCAAGCCTGTAGCGCTGCTGGGGGTTGTTGTGGCCCAAGGGCAGCCCCCGGCATTTGCCCTTATGGAAACTCCTCCAGTTGGCCTCAGCCCATGGCTCCAGCCTGTCCAGGTCTCTCTGCAGAGCCTCCCTACCCTCGAGCACATCAACACTCCCACCCAACTTGGGGTCATCTGCAAACTGACTGAAGGTGCACTCGATCCTCTTGTCTAGATCATCAATAAAGATGTTAAACAGGAGTGGCCCCAAAACCGAGCCGTGGGGGACGCCACTCGTGACCGGCCGCCAACTGGATTTAACTCCATTCACCACAACTCTCTGGGCCCGGCCATCCAGACAGTTTTTTACCCAGCAAAGCGTGTTCCCATCCAAGCCACAAGCAGCCAGTTTTGCCAGAAGAATGCTGTGGGAAAAGGTGTCAAAGGCCTTACTAGAGTGAAGGTAGACAACATCCACAGCCTTTCCCTCATCCAATAAGCAGGTTGTCCTGTCATAGAAGGAGATCATGTTTGTCAGGCAGGACCTGCCTTTCATAAACCCATGCTGACTGTGCCTGAGCATCTGGTTGTCCCACATGTGTTGTGTGATGGCACTCAGGATGAGCTGCTCCATCAGTTTCTCAGGTACCAAAGTCAAGCTGACAGGCCTGTAATTTCCTAGATCATCCTTCTGAGCTTTCTTATAGATGGGCATCACACTGGCCAAATTCCACTCTGTTGAGACCTCCCCGGTCAGCCAGGACTGCTGGTAAATGATGGAAAGTGGCTTGGTGAGCCCCCCAGCCAGCTCCTTCAGCACCCTCGGGTGTATCCCATCCGGTCCCATAGACTTGTGTGTGTCTGTGTGATGCAGCAGGTCACTGACTGTCTCCTCCTGGATTGTGGGGGGGGGTTGTTCTGCCACACTCTGTCTTCTGGCTGAGGAGACTGGATTCCCTCATTACAACTAGTCTTGTTATTAAAGACTGAGGCAAAGAAGGCATTAAGCACCTCAGCCTTCTCCTCATCACTTGTTACCATGTTTCCTCCTGTATCTAGCAGGGGATGGAGACTCTCCCTGGTCTTTCTTTTGCTACTGACATAGAAACATTTCTTGTTCAGTCCTTGATAGCTGAAGCCAGATTAATATCGTCCTGATTTCTGCCCTGCATAGCCTCACAGCCTCTTTGTAATCACTGTGTCTAGCCCCTTCTTTCAAAGGCTGTAAACTCTCCTTTTCTCCCTGAGTTGCAGCCAAAGCTCCCTGTTCAGCCAGGGTGGTCTTCTCTGTCGCTGTCTTCTCTTACAGCACCTGGGGACTGCCTGCTCCTGAGCTATTAACACTTCCTTCTTAAAGAGCGCCCAGCCTTCCTTGGACCCATGTACACTTCAGGATCATCTCCCAAGGGATCCTTTCAAACATATACCTAAACAAGACAAAGTCAGCCTTTTGGAAGTCCAGGATGTCAGTCCTGCTTAGCTCTCTCCTGGTCTCTCTAAGACTAGAGAACACTATTATTTCATGATCACTGTGCCTTAGTCATCCTCCAACTGCCACATCATCCACCAGTCCTTCTCTGTTCACAAAGAGGAGATCCAGCAGGGCACCTTCTCTGATCTGTTCTCTCACCAGCTGCATCAGGAAG
Organism: Athene cunicularia; assembly: GCF_003259725.1. Lineage (NCBI taxonomy): Eukaryota > Metazoa > Chordata > Aves > Strigiformes > Strigidae > Athene > Athene cunicularia. Next base: position 70,191,846 of record NW_020799095.1, read on the forward strand.
TTGTCTCCCACACATTCCAGTAATCTGCAGGACTGATCGCACTCTGCTGTGTTGTATTTCCAGCAGATGTTTGGGAAGTAAAAGTTTCCCACAAGAACAAGGGTAAGCGATCATGACATTTCACCTAAATGCCTATAGAATATTTTATCCACTTCTCTTTCCTGGGTGGGTGGCCTATAGTAGACTCCTACTACAACATCTGCCCTGTTGGCCTTCTCCCTGATTCTAATGCAAAGACACTCCACCCTGTCTTCTCTACACTTGTGCTCAAAGCAATCATAACAGTCCCTAACATACAGAGCCACCCCACCACCTCTCCTTCCTTGTCTGTCCCTCCTAAAGAGCTTGTAGCCATCAACTGGCTCCAGTCATGGGAGACATCCTGCCATGTTTCTGTGATAGCCACGATATCATAATTTCCCTGTTTCATCATGGCTTCAAGCTCCTCCTGTTTGTTACCCATGCTGTGTGCTTTGGTATAGAAGCACTTCAGATGGGCTGATGTTTTGCCCCCTTCCTCCTTCATATCTAGTTTAACACTCTGTCAATGAGCCCAGCTAACTCCTGACCCAAGATCGTTTTCCCCCTTTGGGACAGGTGCATTCCATCTAATGCCAGAAGCTCTAGTGCCCTGGATACAAAACCGTGATTGAAGAATCCAAAGCCCTGATGGTAACACCAGGCTTAGAGCTACCAGTTCATCTGCTGAGTTCTCCAGTATTCTTCTTCATCCATCCATCCCCCTAACTGAAGGGATGGAGGAGAACACGATATGTGCCCCCAAACCCTTAATAGTTTCCCCAAGGACCTGAAGTCTCTCTTCATTGCTTTAGGACTTCTCCTGGTGATGTCATTGCTACCTACCTGAAAAAACAGGAGTGGGTAGTAGTCCTTGACGCGAGCTCCAGGGAGGCAGCAGACTTCCATTACCTATTTATTAAGGTAGATTTAAATCTTTTTTTTTTTTTTTTTTTACCCAGTATATAACCAGCTAAAGTCTCACACAGCACTACTACAAAATCAAATGCATGTATATCCAGAAATGGATCACATACCGATATTGTTCAGTAATACAGTTCTTTAATGCTTATTGCCATTATTTTCTAACAAATGCATTTTCTGCTCATGAAATTCAGGACCAACTCTTTTATTTTGTTTAGTGTAAAAATAGCATTTGTTAGAAAGCAGTTGAAATTTTTAATTAATAATTACATGTTTCATCTTTCTGGGGGGGAGAACTTAATTTCTCTATTGATGTTTTTGTTGCTATATTATTTAAGGAAATGAGCAGAGATATAAAGGCCTGTGTATAGTTCTTGAAGGCATGACTGTGATGATCAAAAACCATGTGGGGAAAGAATTCTAAATGAACTTGAAATTCAAGTTCTCCATAAACAAAATAACTTGAAAACTTAGTATCACTCTGAAAAAAAACGAATTAATTTGAATTTGGTTGTTGAAACGTCAGCTTTCTTTTAATAGAAATTGTGGGCTTGATCCACAAGAGCTATTTGAGACAGATCATATACCTTTTGTTTTAAAGTTGCCAAAATTATGGTAGATACTAGTGTGTCATTAGTTTAATGGCTGAAATGACAGCATCAAGTCCATGAAAGGTGATGCAATTACCCATTACCATGTGTATCACCAGATGAAGCTGTGGCAGGATTAAGCAGGTTTCTTGCAGGTATCTGAAGCTGAAGTGTTTCTACAAGTGTTCTTGAGAGTGTTGTGTGTTGGCCAGGTCGGTAATTCTGTCTTTCAACTGACCACACTGTGGAGCAGCTGTTACTCATGTATGAAAAGCATTGCAAGGCTCCCTGCATCTATTTGTTTACCTGCAGGTTAGAGGTGGCACAGTTTTGCATGATCAGCATTTATGTTGCTATGATAACGGCTTATCAATGAAAAGAAAGTAAACCAGGTCAATAATCTATAAAAGGCAAATTTATTACAATCACTTTAAGAGCTGAATAATCAGTTTAAAGAAGAAAAAAAACCAAGTCCTTGTTTTGTGAAGAGCCTCAGTAACTACTCTCTTTGGAGTTTATCTCTTTGATAAGTAATAAATATTGAACAGGGCAAGTTACGTATCTATGAGACACCCAGATGCAAAAAGTATTTAAGTGAAGCTAAATACTGTACATTGCGATGTGAGCATAAACTGACAGTAGAGGATAAATACCACATATAGCTCAGAATTGTATTTCACTGCTTCTGCATGTTAAGAGAAGACCAGTGGACTTTGGGACTGATGGGAGTTCTCCTTCTCACTCTGCTAGAGCCAGAGGGGGTTCTCCCATCCCTGCTAAATGCCAGGCTGATGCTTTTTCAGTTCCCATTATTCCTAATATGCCAGTATATATATACCCCTGCACACACACACTGTGAGCATGGCTGGCCATAGGAAGATCAATACACACAGGAGAACATAACCTCTTAGCTGTTCAAGCACTACATACTGATGAACAGCACTCACATAAGCATGAGCTGCACATGGCTCAGTCCTGTTCTTAACTGTCTAAACAGTCTCTACTCACACACAGAGGTCTCTCTGATAGCTCTTCTCTGACCGCTGTTCACACCCGTATCCAGTCACAAACGTATAATCTCTTCAGTCTTCATTTCCTTGCTGGCTAGTCAAGCTTGAAATTTGTTATTATCTCACATGTGCGCACACACACAGAGTGGACAGCACACTCATGAAGAAAGAGAGTTTGGGATAGAGTTTAAGAAGAAGATAGGATGAACTGCCATGTTTAGGCACCTGGCTTTCACCTGCTTGTGTACAACCAGGTGCTTTCATCCCCTCTTCTCTCCCCTTTGCTGTGCGTGCTACTTTCTGATCCACCTTGATCCCTCTCTTTTTCATCCTTGTTGCCTCACAGATAGACAACCTGATCCCAATTTCTTTTCCCCTTTAAGGCTAATATTGCTATCTGTTCCCTGTTTCGGTATTCTGGTGTTACCCAAGTAATCTCAGACTCATCGTAATCTTGAGACGTTTACCAGAGTTCCGTTTGCTTATCAAAACTCTGCTCCCCAAAAGATTTCCAGTGCTTCCCATTCAGCTATCCGTGAAGTGTGTCTGTTTCTCCCATAACTCCAATTTGAACTGCTTGTGAAACCCAGCCATTCCTCGTGGCACTACATGTAATTTCTTTTAATTTCTTACTGTGGCCTCTCTTGTGTCTGGCAGACTCTCATGTGATTATTCAGGAGTTTCTCTTGGTGTCCTCAGTTAGCTTAACCTCACTTTAGGGCCCAGTTAGCTGCCCATGTGACTCAAACATTGCACTTGTTCTCTTTTGTTCCAGAAAATGAGTTGTAGCCTCCTTTGCCTGAGTTGCACCTAGTTTTCAGTCCAGCTAGCTTGAGTAACCTGTGCTTAGGCTCAGGGAGGCACTCAGGCTCTCACTGAACCAAGCAATTTTAAATCTCTTCTAATTATTATTTTTTTTTAATATTGAGTGGTTGTAATATCAAACATATTTGTGCAAAAACATCATCTCCCTTTTCTGCTTAACTGGCACATATGAATACATGTGAAGCAGAAGTCCAGCATACTAGAAGGTGGGGTAGGAGGTCGCCTGTCTAGAAATAAAGAATTAGGGAAACATAGCTGCAGTTGGCAGTTTCTGTGAATGTGTAGACTGATCCCTTCTCTTGTTTGCAAGCAGGCATGAATTTAAACTACTTCTGTAAGTTATCATCCTTTTTAACACTCATAAATTCCTCAGAAATAACAGAATAGTAATCAATGTTAGAGGATTGCTGCTAAATATTCCAGATATTTCTGTAATTTTAACTTTGCATAGGAAAAGTATTGTCTAACTTCACTTGTCTACTTGATTTTGATAAATTCAAATGAAATTATTACAAAATAATTACCTGTTAGGCCTTCAGCAACTTTACAGTGCATTATCATAAACGAAGGAAAAATAGAAAATCTAAAAGTTGTGACAGATCATTCCTGCCCTCTATTCATGCAACATCAGCCTGAATTCTGAAGAAATATTCTGAAGAAATACTTGAGACTGACCCCTGTGTATTTTGTATCAATCAGTAACTGATACTGTTAAGGAGTTAAGTCTTTCTTAATTTTATCCCCAAGTAGTGCCACCAATATAACCAGGACCATTCATAATGAGTACCTGGCCTTTCTGGTATATGATGATTAGCATTGTCAGGCAGGCAGGAAACACTAAAAAATTGAATAAGAGTATTTCATTCTTTCATGCAAACCCCAGCTAACCCTCTCAAGTGATTGTTGCCACTTGTCTAGACTGTATTTGATATGATGCTTTTAAGTAAATGTGATCTTTTCCCAGTGTTCCTTAAGCTTTTTGTTCTCCCAGATATCTGCATTAGGTTCTGTAGCCATTTTTGCCCCTCCTCCTCAGACTCATCTGTAGTTCATATATAAACTCACTCAACTATTGGATGAATAACACAATTAGCTTTATATTTCTTAGTTGCTTGACTTGTGGTCTTGGATATATTTTTGATATTTTATTCTCTGGTCTGTACTGGTTTACATTTTACTATTTTTTCTCGTTTCCATGTTTTAATCAATCTGTGATGTAATTTACCACTAAATGAAAAGGAAGTGTACTGCAGTTGAGGAATATGAATGGCAAAACAACATACTATTAATATAGTACAGTGTTTCCTGCACTCTAGTTGGTAGAAAATCAGTAAGTTACTGAGTTCATAAGGCAACTAGTGAACCATGATATGCAAAACTTATTATAAAGTTCATTATTAGAGCTATGAACCCAGAAACAGTAACACAGTATTTCACAGTGGGATTCTCATCAGAACTGAAGGTAACAATTCATCAAGCTCAGTATTAACTGACCTCAACAATAATCTACCAGCCAGGAAACCCCCTGAGAGGAGTGACAATTGCAGTCTTCCACATTCATGGTGTTTATCACTTTAACTATTTATGATTTTTTTTTTAATTTTATTAATATTGACCATTCATGATAGTGGAAAGGAAATTTAAATGTTAAATTCTGCCAATGTGAATATCAAGCTTATTTATTGTTAGTCTCTATGACTGATTTTAGGAGCTATGGATTGTATTAACAAAATTTGAAGAAAGGTTAAACATCAGAATCTAAGAGTTGAAAGATTCTTTCACAACTTTTCTACTTTGATATTTGAAAGAGAAATATTGGGATTAGTATTTGATTTGATTAAGAGCTCACACCCCTCTTGTGCAGGACAGTAAAAGTTCTGTGGGTGTTTCACACTTGCATGCAAAATATTGGGTGCAAATGGGAATGCACCACTTATAGCTAATAATTTTTACTATTAGCTTAATTGCAACTGTAATCAAATCTACATACAAAACTCCATTATTATTAGTCTATTTGCATTAATAACATTTGTAGTCCAGAAAAGCCTCATTAGTACTACCTTTAAAATACACAAGAACTTACTAGCACCTACCCTTGTTCTTCAGTGTTATGGTCACTCTTACCATGTCCCTCTGTGTCCTGACATTGAGAATTTCAGTCTTCCTGGAGCAGAGTGGTGGTGAGGTGCTGTAGCACACCATCAGCACCTGGGAAATGTTTGATGCTGGTGGTGGGACCCACATATTCCTTAGTCTGAGGGTCTGTGAGGTGTTATTTTTATAATGGAGAGATGATATTTGAATCTCCTGAAAGGTTTCTGAATTAACCCTTTTGAAAATTCCTGGGTTTAAGCATCCTTGTGAAAGGAAAAGCATTAAAAAAGTCTAGAAGGACTGAGACGGTAACACCTGCAGCACACACAGGTTGTGTGTATATTCCCCAGTCTTTAAAAGCTTATGTTGTTATGTTATTAAGCACTAGCTTCTGTTCTACTTGCTGACAGAGAGTATGTTTGTTGAAACTAATTATTTGAGGTTGGCCTTACATAACCAAACTTTCCTATTTAGGGCCAATGTTGGCTTTTATTTGTGAGTTACAATCTTTGTATGTTTTACTAGTGATAGAATAGTGAAAATGAATTCTCAAATGATTGCATAATATCTTAATTAGGAGTTTGAAAAGAGTTTTCATAATTATGAAATTTCTAGAACTTTTTGCTTTAAATTTGAACCAGCTCTTTTGGAACTCTGAAAAGGTGATTTTTAAAAGGAAACAGCTTTCTCTTCCTCCCCCCCGCCCCCTTATTCCTCAAATTAAAACTCTTCTCTTTAGTCCTATTGCTGGTAGTCGGCTGAAAATTTGAAAGCAGGACACAAAGAGAGGTGTTTTATGCTTTCATTCTTAAAGGTAGCTGCTCTGGGTCTTGAGTATTGCTGAGGTCACCACACCTGATGATTTTAATTGTAAAGTTTGCCATACACTGTAAATTTAGGTGTTTTTCTAAAATCCTGACTTCTGAAATAAAGGAATAGACAAATATTAGGTTTCATTAAAAAAAGAACATTCTTCTGATGTCTGTAGTTAAGGAGAACAGTTTGGAAATGTTCTGTGCTGTAGAACTGTGAAGATAGTCTGAGAAGAAAAAGCCTTCACTCTTCCCCTTACTTAAAAACATGGTCTCTGAACAAGCAGAATGTACAACATTCCAGGTTTGGAATTTCTTTACTGTGGTATCTGTGGAAGCTTATGCTGCTGCTATCCCTTTCATATAACTAGTGGGTGTATTTTCTTTCATCTTAAGACTGCGATTTTATTAAATTCTGAAAACAAACCTACATTTCAAAATACACCTAATTATTTTCCTCTCTATTAGCAATGAATGCTACTGATTTTATATATATATATATAAGGTAATTCTGTGTCAGCTTTTTCATACTGATGGAGTTCAGGTGAATTTACCTGGCAACTTCTGCATTCATAGCGGTATCCATGGAGTTGGATTGTGCCATGCTGGTGTAGGATACAAATGAAAAGTTCACTTTTCTAAGGCCATGTCTTTTATGAAATGTTAATTGCTATTCAACATACATATTTTTGACAAGGTCCAAATCAGTCTGAATCTTGGCATATATCTGCCTGCACCTTTTATTTAAAATAAATGCACTGAAAATACTGAAAGGCTTCCAACTGAGATTTAATAAAACACCAACTAGAGCAAGATGTGGCTTTTCAAAGAAATTAAAATTCAACTTGTGAGAGCTGGAAATGAAAGGAACTGGAATCAGTGTTTCCCTGCTCATTCTGCCCTTGGAGATCAGTGTTTTTCCCCATGGTCTTGCTCTCCAAGTGATTTCCAGCTCTTCATACACCCATCTCCAGATCTGTAGGAGAATCACTTTGTCTGCCACCTCTGAAAACTTGGCGGTACATCTGCTCCCTGTATCTTCTCAGGAGTCTCCCAGCATGTACCTTTTCTGCAAGTTCCTTCTGTACTGTGTTGCTGTTTCTGCCTGTCTTGAACACCAGAAAACTTTCCCCACCTGAGCATCCTCACTTGCTCTTAAGGTCATTTCTCCACCCATGCAGTGAGTCCCTCCTAACACAACACACAAGCTCAGCAATTCTTATTGTTGACATGCATCCTTTCAAACAAAATTTGAATATGACCTAGATTATGAATAATGGGAAAAAAAGATACTACTCTTCACAACATGTAAAACAGACAAGAGACAAACAAGTCCAAAGACTCATCATCGTTCCCGGAAGTTCCTGAAATGTTTTATAGCAGTTAAAGGTAACCTTGTTATAACGTAAAGTGATTTGGTGTAACTTACCCTTTCTAACAAGTCTCTTGTGTAGGAATTGTGGAGTTATATCCCACAGTAACATTGTTTTGGACAAGATGATGTGCTGAGGGAACATCAGGAAATATCATTACAGGAGAAAATGTTTAAGTTAATATTTTTATAAATGTTTATTAAATAGACAGACCAACTTGCTTTGATATTTTTTTTTTTTATTTATTTATTTATTTTTTTCTTTCCTTTTCTGAAACAAAGATGGTAAATGCTTTGGCCTCATAGGACACTGCATATTTTGTTCAACCAAAATTTTGCAGCCATAAGTACATCCTTCATTTTATATATATATATATATATATATATAAAAAAGGCACTTGGAAACAAGGTCTCGTTATACCTGTTGACCGGCATTGGCAAATGTATCAAAATATGTGTGCGTGTTCTTGTGTTGTTTACATACATTTTGTGTCCATTTTATCAATAAGTACCTTCTGATGTTTTATGGCCTGCTGTTATCTTTTCACTGCAGATGGAGTGTCTGTATCGTAATTCTCTGAAATCATGCTACAGAGAATATAAATACTCCAGGTAGAACATGTTTTAGCAATAGTTTCATTGTAAAAGCTTGCATGTCCTGTGAAAATAAAGTTATTATTTTAGGCCATGATCAGAGTTCAGTCCTTCAGAAGAAAAAATGGTAACTGGTAAGATTTTCTAGTCTGTCTGCATTAAAGTTTCTTGACTTGTTTCTGAATTTCCATATATCCCACCTGCATGTTGAAGGGGGAAAATATATTTACAAGTTGTTAGGCTGTCAACCTGAGATGCATTTAGATACTGTGTTTCTCACATATATTTGAGGCAAAGAAATGTGGTTCCCAGGACAATTTATGCTATACCATTAGAGAGGTTTTAGGCCTTTGCTAATTCACTTGAGTGGAAGGCAGTGCCCAGCACTTTCTTTGCCAGTTGCAACACTGCCCTTTAGCAGCAGTATAGCTGGGCTGTAGGAAATTAACCTACTTCTTATCTAGGGGCATTGCCATAAGGAAAGCTAGTAAGTATGGTCATATAACATAAGTGCCACTATCCATATGAACTCTCTGTTTTTGCTACTGCCATTCCAACATGAGCAAAGCAAAAATGAGATGTTTGCATAAACAGACTGACCTAGCCAGTGAGACAAAGACCCATGATACCACATGCAAAACTCTCCAGTGACTAGCACTAAAGCCAAACTTTCTTTCTAAGAAGTATCCTATCCCCATACTTGAATCCTAAGAGCTACTTTGCTTGTAGTTGTTATTATGAGTTACTACAGTAAAGCGAAAAAAGAGAAATACGCTTTCAATTTCTGCTGCATGTTTTTTGTAATGTTTAGAGATATTTGCAAAAATGCATGCAGAGATGATAAGAACTTGGAAATCCAGTCAGGCATGTGATTGCATGAGAAAAATGAGTGCATAATTGGAGATTTAATTTGTGTAAAATTAATATTGTGCAATTATATTATGCAACAAATATTATGCATTAATATTTTGTATTTTACTTTCTAGATGGTTAGCTAGAGTTATACCAAAGCACTTGCATGCTCAGATGTCCTGATTGTGATTATTGTATGGAGACTGTGTAATAAATTAAGTATATATGTGTACATATAATTGAGGGCCTGAATGTCAAGCTATACAGAGCTGAATAAGACCTTAGGCCATTACAGAATGTTGTTGTTTTTTGTTTTTTTTTTTTTAAGTTTCAAAGACTTGAAACTATATTCTATTGCTAGGTAAAGTATTTCTCTTGCAAGTATTTTTTTTTTTTTCCCTTCATGAACATAAGAATGGTAACTAGAAAGTTAGCTGGGTCTCACTACTATGGAGGTCCCAATGTTCATGATACTCCTAATCAAGTTATATAAAGAATTGCTGATAAGTATTGTCAGGAGCAGAACTGAACCAGCGCAGCAGTATGTCTTTAAAGGAGTACCACCGATTGGATAGGTATGTAGACTTTGTTACATTGTGAACAGTAAGATCTTTCAGAATAAAAGATTAAAAGCTTAGTGTTCTTAAATTCTGAGATAAGCTAATGTGTTCTACTCTGTTCAAATTTTCACTCTTAAGTTGCAGTGTCAAATCCAGTTTAGGAAAGCAAAAATATTCTAAGACCATGTTAAACCCTGATATTGCACACTAACAGGAAAGTGTGCAAAGGCATGAAATTCAAGCCACAGTCTGTGAGCCTCTGACTGTAAGTGTGTGATATACATATTATAGCTGTCCACCCTTCGGGAACTCTAGCCATGGATTATTTTTACTTTAAGATTCAGTGATAGAAAATTAGTAAATTTTTATTTTAAATGATTCCTTCTTTATAATCACAACTTTTAAGTTACTCAATATAACTAATAGCAATGTTTAGTTTAGATGAATGCTTTATTTAAAGCACTGTATAGCCCAGTGTTTTGGCACCAAATTTGCACAATGTACTTCAGTTTAATAAAGAGTATATTTTATGAAAATATAATTTAAATAACCATTCAAATGACCCTCAAAAACATTTAATTTGCTTTCTGAAAAGTATACAGTAGCTTGCTGTTTTCCAGGCTTTAAAAAAAGTCTTGAGATTTTTTTTTGACTGGAGTAGAATATGAATTCAGTTTTAAGGAGAGAGTCTACTTTTGGGCAAGAATAGAACAAATAGAGGCTGATATTCAGATCACACTGATTTTTTTCAAAAAAATTTCCCAGAATGGCAGTATAACTTTATATTGAGGTACTTTATTATCAAAATCTTTGAGATAGTTCTATATCTGTGACATTAGAAAAGCATCTTAAGACTGGACCATGGCAGAAGAGCATAAAATTTTACATTTAAGTGCAGTATGACACTTCTGCTTATTTGTTTGGACATGGAATTCAGTCTTCTAGAATAAGGAATTATGTTATTCTCATTGTTATAGGCAATATAAATATGGAATATCTCAGCTTTCTTCTCTAATTTTTTTTTTTAATTTTTATTTTTTTACTTCCATGTTTTTCTGTAGATGAATTCTTGTCCCTTTATCTTTTCAGTCTTGCTTAACTGTAGTGGTCAAGACAGGAGAAGCAGCATATTGTGTTGATTTGTTGGGTACCAAAGCCAGCTCAGGCTGGATCACTGCTGCACTTGCCCAGTTTTTCCTGTGAGACCCATCCTCCATTGGTTCAGGTGTTTGCTACTGTAGTTGGTCCTATAACATACAACTCGAATCAGGGGTTAATTTCCCCTAATGTTAAATCTCCTTGAGGTACACAGTGGATTTCCTCATCCTCCCGCATTGTGCACAAAGTGCATCCAGGTCCTCTAGGAAGCAATCCCATGAACGTATTTGCCCTTTCCAGAGGGAGGCACAACCCAGTCAGTCCCATATGTGGGCTACAGTGACCTTATCTCCTTCCACAGTCCATAGGGTCTTTGTTTGGGCAGGGCCAGGTCAGTTAGCAGATCCTCTAGTGTTAACAAGTGAAGTGACTTCTGCTAAATTTGCTGATGATATAATTTACTTCAAGATTTCCAAGGCAGGCAAACACAGTTAGCTTGGACATAATTTTGCCACACTCCTTTGCATCTGGAGTCAGATCAGATGGTCGTTTACAGTGCTTATCTCTGTTCAGCTGCTTCTTCCTTGTGACTTCTCCTTTGTATTGCAATTGTTAGCTTAATCTTGTAGAAAGAACAATTCCATGAGGAAATAATTGTAATTTTTTAAGCATTTAAGAGTTCTTTAGTGGTTGCTGCTGTAGATTTCAAGGGTGAATGATGAGAACCCAGTGCATGTGACCCACAACACATATGTTTTACTGTTTGAATAGTCTTCTAAATCTCTCTGATAAATCTCAACTTTACCATTTTTGACTCAAATTTTACAATATTTGAGGGTTGTTTTTTTGGCTTTGTTTTTCAAAATAAAGTTTTTTAGCAACTGTCTTAGATTATGATAAGCTTTTTGTAATCGTTCTGAGGAAACATCCTGACACTCCTTTAACCAGAGGGCATTTCTCCAGACAGGGGACTCAACAATGAACTTTCATTTATGTATTTTGACCACAAAAGCACACACTTAGCACCTTAAATCTTACTACTGCTGCTCTGCAGATGTTTGGGATTCTTTGCATACACCCAATACAAGTTGAATTATTCAGTTTACTAATTTCAGCAAAACCAAAACTCTTCACAACAATCTGACCCTGGTAGAATGGGGAGGTTGTTCAAGGCAGCTTGATGCATTTCCTTGCAAGTTTTGAAGCAAAGGAAGATCTACACTTGTGGATGTAGCAGTTTCTGATGACTTGAATACCCAGCTGTATCAGTTTATAATTTATCAGGGAGTATGTGGAGACTTGATTTCTACTGGAATTCTGCCAACAAACTGAATGTGCTATTAAATTTCTAATTTCTGTCGTCTTTCAGCAATATCCAGTAGGTGGCAGTAGTACACAAGGAATTTGTATAATCATTTTCTTATCGGAGTTCTTTTATGTTTGATCCATTTGAAGGATTGTAATTCAAATTTAGTCCAGATCGTTAAAGTGCTCTCACTCCTTTATGCAGACATATCTCGAAATTTTATCTTAATTAGGTGTGTGTGTCTCTGTTAGTTTTCTTTTTCATGCTTTTCTGCTTCTTTCATACCAGTTGGATTTGGTGATGGACTGTAGAGAGGAAAACAAAATATTTTCTGTCTGTATTCATAACGGACTTCTCGGTACATCCCTTGGAAACTGTGGCAGGTAATCCTCTCTCATGTTACTATATACTAGGATCCTAAAGTGAACAAGTATTTTTTTGTCTAAAGACACAATTGTCTTTCATGAGGAATCAGAAGTTTTATCTTAACTCTCTATTCGGCATCTTTTTTATACATCACTTAGTAATTTATTTTAAAGTTATTTAGATTTTCTTTTTCTTTACTATACTATGAAACATAGTACTACTCTTTTCATATTTCAGCACCTATTTGTGTGATAGCAGGAAGTTACTCCTTTTGAACACATAACAAACTGTTGTCCTTAATGAGAGCAAAAACCCTAGAAGTTTCATCCATGTGTAAATCACATGTGAGGCTGATTTGAGACTTTAAGAATGGTGGAGACACTTTTACTGTTGTTTCATCTTTTGTAGCAAAATGTCTACATGTTGAATACATACTTTTTCTGTCTTCCTTATTAGTTTCTCTGACAAAACTAAAGTATTTAGTTTTCTACTAAAAGACAGGGAAGTACACAGGAAAGAATTTGGATTATAATTTTATTTTCCATGGAGTTGAGCACAGAAACAACACATTGATTACAAGGAACGGAAAAAAGCTATAGTGTCTTATTGCCAAGGAATACTGTCTATCTACTGATGTAATATTTATCTGTTATTTGTATAATTATCTGCATTTTCTCTCATTACCAAAATAAGAAAAAAAAAAATCATTATTCTTTTAGTAGCGCATAGCTGATAAAGCTTTGAGAGCCTGTAACAAAATGCACTGTAAAAAAAGAACAGCACACTTAAATAAATGTGTCTCTATAATGTAAATGCATTGTATTCACGCCTTATTTACACTATGCAGGTCTACTTGCTTCAGAAGGTTTTTTGTATCAGGGTATAGAAGATATTTTTCTTCGTGCCAAGAGACAGATATGGTAGCCATATTTCATCATTTTAGATAAGCAAAAAGAGCTATTCTAGTTTTAAGGAAGCCAGTCATTATGAGAGAAAATAAGCTATTGTGGAACTAGCCTTTAAACCCTCCTGCGAAACCTTCTGTCCTATGGGTAAACTTCATGGGCTCCTGTTGTAATTGGAAAGCTTCAGACACAAAGCTGTATATGCAGTTGGTGTTGCCCCCCTTGAGTAGCTGAGCAGAGGACTACTCAGTCTAATCACAGCATCAGGCTTGTAAAAATGTGTTGCCAAAACAAAACCCAATCTCAAGTATCATGTTACTTGGCTTGTTAAAATGTGAAGACAGCTATCATACTGTTTTTAATTTACTTCCTTGGCCTATAACTATGATAGTTCCTGTAACACTGTGTCAGAAATACTTCCCTCCAGAATACTAGTGTGAGATACAACTGTGGCAGTGGTGGCTGCTGCAGCTGCATTTTTCCCTCTTTTCTTTACTTGCATCTGAATGTCAAACGATGGTTTCTTGGAAAAGCATATCTGAAACTATATCTATGTTTTAACTTACATTAATAGATGAATGCTTCTCTTTTAATAATTGGGAAACATGGTGTGTGTGGGGGGTGTGTCTAAATATGATAAGCCTTAGAAATGAATGCAATGCTTGGTGGTTTTTTGTTGTGTTTTGTTTGTTTGTTTGTTTTTGGGGTTTTTTGGTTTTGTTTTTTTTTGTAAACAATATAGCTCTCTGAGTAAGAAGAAACTACTTCCAGGTGATCTAAAAACTCCATTACCAGATGCTAATCTTCAATTTTGTTTCCTTGTTCCTTTTGATTTTAAATAATAAAAGTGTCACACAGTTTACTGTAATAGGTTTTCTGCATAACTTGTGTTTGACTTAAACTCCTAACAAAATTGCCATTAAAATAAGAAAACACAGTCAGGTGATCTGTGCATTAGCAGTTATAAACCTTAGTTTCACAATAATAGTACCTAATAATTTTAATTTCTTCCATGATGCTTTCTAGAATGATGAAATTAGTTCATAACTTGTCTATTTAAATAATATAAAAAATGAAGCACCTCTATACCCCAAATTTATTTTTTTTTGGCAGGTCTAAAATACACTTCTTTAAAAAAGAAAATATTTTTAATCTAAGATGTGAAGCAACATAAATCAATATTTTGATTTAATATTAAGATATTAAATGACTTCTTTAATAGAAAGATTTCTTACTACCATGAAGAGCTTTAATTCAAAACTGCATTTAAAATGGCAGTTTTGTGCTTTCAGTGTTTTTGACACTCAAGCATTAAAAACCCAACTAGAGAAAAGTACAGAAAATTAAATCTTGTTATATTGATTACTTTCATTAAAAATATGTGTAAAGTTGCGAGGTTGTTTTAACTGTATTTTAAAATAATTTTTCATCAATTTTTGCAATGGATACCAAAATTTCTTAAGTGTTTGATAAGATAATGTAAAAGAAAACCACATCCATTATCCATCTTCATCAGTCCTTCAGGAATTAGGTAGTTTTGGGTTTTTTTTACAGGTTCCAAGGAAGTGTTTTTACCAGTCACTAAAAAAAATCTTTCCGTTAAAGCTTTCCCTGACACAAGGATTAATTACTGCTAACTTACCTGTTAACATTTTAAAAAATTCACTTCATGTTGTGAGAAAACAATGGTCTTAATTTTTCCCTGTCATACAACATAATGCCCCACCTGGCAGTGCAGTTGTACAGAGCTTTGGCAGTTTTGCAACAAATCTTATTTGATGGCCCCCACTTTTTTTTTTTTTTTTTTTTCCTTTTTTTTTTTTTTTTTTTTTTAATGGTAGGGTTAGAAACATTTCAAATCTTTTTTTCAGGCATTCTCTTTGAGTGTGTTCCTCTAACACATTGCTCTCCTGGATAGTCACTGTCAGAAAGAGCAATGTAGTCCTAGGGAAACGGGGATTTTTGGGTGGTTCTTTTTCATGTTATCTTACAGATAGGGGAAAATGCAACTTGAATTGGAAGATGTAAATATTAAGAAGTGCCAACTTTTTTTACAGGTAGTAGCGTTTGACCTTAATGTAATGTGTACTTTAACTCTATGTTGTATGTAAAGGATTTTAAAGTTGAAAGTTTATTAATCAGTAGGACAATCTGATTTACTAGCTTAATTTGTATCTGAGGAAATGCCTGTCAAATAGAGTTTTTTGTAGTAAGGATTTTTTGGGTTTTACTGGACTTTCTTAATTACCTTTTCAAAGCAATAATTAATAAAATTAATGAGTTCTCTCGAGAGTTGTGTCAGCATGCTGACAAAAGTAAAGTTAGTTTGTTCTGTTAAGTCTGTTTTCATTAAATTTTGGTGTCCTTGTCACAGTACAGACAAACCAGTTCAGGTCTGTATTAGCTCAGGATTGATGAATGCAGGAGTCTTTGCCCTTTCCTTTCCCTGGTGCTCAACACTAGGAATTGCCCCAGAAACTGTCTAGTGACTAAGAGCCCTCCTGTAATGCCTGAATGCTTCTGGCCAGGCATGACAGAAACACGGCAGAAACACCATCCTTTCCCACCAGTTTCAGATCTCACTGGCCACTCTGATATATCAGTTTCATTCAGTGCAATGGCAGAGGTTTCAACCAGTCTCAAGTTTTTATTAGCATCCTGACTGAACTAAAATAGGAGAAGTTGGTTAAAAATAATCAGTTAGATGGAAGAGGTCTATTTTAGCCAAATTAAATCCTTGCTAATGTAAAATAGACTTCTAAGTAATGAAGCACTAGCTATCACTTTCTTATTGAATGTGAGCCTGGTAAATATGCCAAGAAAACCTCATTGTATAAGGTGTCAATGCCATAATGCACTTCTAAAAATCCTTTCCATAAATAAGAATGAAAGGATTTTAAAAATATATAAATATATTACAGGTGATTTCTATAAGTTTTTTTGGTTTTCAGAATAGGCTTTGGTTTAAGTGATGCTTTTTTTTTTTTTTCCTCGAAGCTGATCTTATACAGCGTATATCACAGACATCAGTGACTTTCCATCTCTTCCCATCACTCATAACAGGGAATTATGATACACTAATAATACACTGAGACAGAATTAACATGTTTATGTTGAAATTCATCCCACTAATTTTGTTCTTTCTGAGTGTGAAATGCCAATTTTTTTTTGTCAGAAATTGGGAGGTCTAGGAGTTAGTTTATCAAGAAGATCCTCTATAGAATAAGCAATCTTGGTGGACAACTGCCACAGGATGACATGATTATGTAAATTTGACTACTTAGGACTAAACTTTGGTCATACTGATAGATAAAAGGCAGGATAGACCCCAAATGCTGAGAAGGTGTATAGTGAAATATGCAGAAATAAAATGAGCAGGTGTTGCTTTTCTGTTAGCAGGTGAAGCAGAGGAATGTACATGCATATTCTGCAGTTAGATAGCTACGAAAGTTGTGTATTAATGCACTGAGAACAAGAATGAAAGACTGACAGGTAGCTTAACTGAAGAACTTATGCTCACTCTGCAATAAAAGTTATTAGTAAAGAAGTACAAGTTAATATCTTTGAAATCACCTGAACACATCAAGAAGGAGTCTGCAGGTTAGGTGCTTGAGGATTCCCAGTCACCAAGGATGGAGCAGCTGCCCTACAGGCCAGGCATTTGGTTACCTGTGACATGAGTTGTGAAGGGTTCGCATATGTTCTGTTACGCATCCCTTTGATGTGAAATTTAGGGTCACACATAGTTTCTAACTGGGAATAACAGCTAGAAACTTAAGTGGAGTTCCCAGATAATTAACAGTTGCCTACCCAGAGTTGGACAAAATGCATTCCTGGCTCATGATATGTTCTCCATCATTAGTGAGTGATGGAGTTAGTTGTCAGTCTCAGTGTCAAAGGTACATTGCTGTTGCTCCCAATCTGAGTGAGAGGTTTGATTTTACAGAACAAAATGTATCATTGCACAGAGAAAAGAATCAGAAATAGGATTATTCTCCAGTTCTTTGATCTGTCTCAGATCCATACACCTGAAGATAAAAACATTAAAGTACCATCACCTCCTCCCCCTATCAAAGATGCTGTGAGCATCGTTAATGGGTGCATCGCTTAGAACTGAGAGGAGACTTGGATCAGTAGCTACATTTTAATAGAACTGCAAGACATGCCTTGTGTCTCATTAAACACTTCAGTTTGACTTCCAAGTCTCAGACAATGCTATTACTGGCAGTGATGCTTGCTTCAGTGAACTAGGAAAACACAGAGAAGAGCGTGATTTGCTTTGTTTGTTTGTTCTACCGTTCCAGCTGGATTAAGCTAAATTATTTTCATCTCAGTGACTTGCTGCAGACATAAAAGGACCATGGTTCTTACTCTGGTGAGAAACAAGAACATTACCTCTGCTCCAGAATATATCTTTTTTTTTTTTTTTTTCCCCCCCCTTATGCATAGTGTCTTCCTCCAATGTTTGGTAGTTAAGTGAATCATAAAGTTTTCATGCTCTGCAGTGGGTATATTCATATGTAAATGAAATTATAATGCTTGTCATGAAATTGTAATAGGACACAACACTTCTGCAGCTGTGGACTTTTTCCCAACCATCTGAATCTCCAGGTGTGCCCTTGAATTGACAATAACAAGGTGATGTGCTACTGTTATAAATTTACTGGTTTTTATAATCTCACTGCCTGTGAAAATTATTTCATGGGAAGGAGCTAATAGAGATACCTGTTCTTAACTTCTTCTCAACATTTACATGTTTTACATGTTGAGGATTTCATGTGAAAACATATAAAACATAGAAAAAATGTCGATGATATATAAAGCTTCATTAACTTTATGGATTAAAATGGTAAATTTTGAGCGAGTAATTTTTTTTTATAATTGAGATCAATAAAAATATTCTATAAAATTAGTTATTTTAAGATTAGCTTAGTTATTTCTGTGTCAGTGTAAATAATAATAGCCTTAATTAGAACACTTGAATTACACTTTTATTTGCAAGAAAGGAAAGTATAGCTTTTATTCTTTTTGGAAAATTCACATATGTGGGGTTTTTTTCAGTCTCAAAAACCCCCTAACCAAACAGCTTTGGAATTCCATTATCTTTGTTAATATATTTCAAAACAAAATAGTCATCAAGGATGAAATTCACTTTATACAGAAGATTAGCAGCAGAAAGCCCTTTGTTGCCACTATGTTTTCAATATAGTTGGAGGAGGAAGGCAGACAAAAGGAATGTTGGGTTGCATTTAGGACTTTACGTATTCTTTCTCTGCTACATCTGTGTAGCTGTTGACATCACAGTTAAATGGACTTCTGCTGCCACTTTTCAGATCCTCCTGAGGACATTTGGGCTATTCCACCTGATGCCACTGCTCAATGACTTCCAAATCCCATTATCTTGTAGGAATAGTTGCAAAGGATTTTATCTTCACAGGTGGTTTTTGTTTTGTTGGGTTTTTTTTAAACAGTATTTATTTAATGCACTCTACAACAGAAGAAACCAATTTGAAAGAAATGAACAGATTTTTTGCTTGATTTCTACTAGTCTGCTTAGGCATTGGATTTTTTAAACAGGGTTTGTTAGGCTTTTTCTTTATATTGATAATGAATACTGCTGGTGATACAATGAACCTGTTCTTTAACTATTCAAATTGCGTGTTTATTGTCACCACATCACCTTTGCACAAATCCTGCATATTTTTTTAAAATTTCTTCAGGAAATTAATCATAAGAGATTTTTTTCATTTATAATATAGACATCTTGGAGGGGGAAAACACTTTCTAGTGATACACTGTTTTCTGATAGGAGAGGGAAAGAACAAGTGTTTTCTCTCTTTTTTTTTTTTTTTTTCTTTTTCATCCACAGTCTGCCAAGAATGGAGCATGGAAACATGTTGCTAATAGTAAACTACTGGCCTTCCTGTAACTGCTATTCCTGCCCTTGAGGTTAAGAAGAGTTTGTATTTTTGAGACCAGATTTAGGTCTTGAGTCTACAGTTTTGGTTCCTTCCTTATGTCCACCAGCTTTTGGAAGGATTTAGGCTTAACCACAGAACTTCCGTGTACAGCCTCTTCAAAATAAGTTCTCCTCATACTTGCACACAATACTATATGTAAAAAATGTTTTTTGAGTAAGTATTTTGGGATTAGCTTTTATTTTCAGACCACAGCACTTTTACTTTACGTTAAATTAATACAATAGTTATCTGTAAAGCAGCTAGTGCCTAAATCATGTAAGAGAGCTGTATCTCACAAACCACACTGTGAATCGCTGATATTCCATAAAGTGGATCTGATATTCCATAAAGTGGATTTGGCTTGTGAATATGGAATTTTAAGCGATGAAAGTTAGTGATGCATTTTTTCTTTTAAATGATGACATTTCGGGACTATAGAAGTGCCATTATTAGATGTCAAAATGTAAAATCTTTTGAGATGCCTTTTCTTATATTTATGGATTCATAATTTTTTAGCTGAAAATTTGGTCTTTTAAAACTTAGAAATCACAGTCATTAGGTATTTAGGTCTGCAATTGTTTACCTGCTCTGGTTGGTGAGCACAGTTTCTTCATACTTTGCTCTTGTGATGTTAGAAAACCTTTTCCTGAGCTGCTCCAACCAAACAGTAGACTAATTCCTTTGAGAACCTATAGCTTTTTCACTGGAAAGTTCGAGCTTTAGCTACAGTATAACTTTGAAAAATTACATGTAGACTAGAAATTATTAAAACCATGTACTAATCATCTTTTGACCAGAGGTAACAACACAATCTAATTACCAAGGAGCATTGCAATCAATATCCAGATAAGAACACAAGAAAGTCACCAGCTAGTTTCTGGTGGCTTTGTTATAACATCTCAAGAAATAACTTCAGAAATAAACTTACCAAAATCTGTTACTCTGTTTGAAATTCTACTTGCCAAAAGCAACAACATAAAAATTTTGAATCTACTGGAGAAAGCCTTACAAAACAAAAATGAGGCCTAGCAACCCCAGGAAACAATCATAGCCAAAGAACTTGTGCATGTAACGGCAGAAAAAAATGCGATTAACACTATAATTATGTTTAATAGAAGTCCTAGAACAGTTCTCACAACAGACCTAGTACTGTATAAGACATAACTGACAATCAAATAATTTGAACAATGATTTAATTTTATTTTTTCAATATTAAAATAAACTTTCTAGCATTTTTGTGTCACAATAATACCAAAGTATTTAATAATATGTATGTGTCATTGAGAAATTAAATTGGGAAGTTTGAAAAGTTATTAAATAATGTTATAAACAAATGAAAATATGTGGTATTATTTGCAATTGTACGAAGCCATTGCATAGGAACCATTGCACTATTAGAAGAATTTCTTATTTTTAGGATAGGGCAAAAAAGTTATGAAATCACTGAATGACGATTTTTCATGATGACTACCATGTCAACACTGTATTATACTCAGCCTCATTCTGTCCTTAGACATACCAAGTGTTTACAGCCCTACTCAGGACTTTACATCTCATTGATGTCAAGAGCTGTACTTGCATTATTTAACTTAGCTACCTAGCTCATTCCTCCTATCCGTTAGTATCATAGCAACAGTGACTTACTATGATTAACACTATCAGGTTTTGTAATTAAAAAAAAATTTAGAAATTTAGGAGCCCAGGTTGTTCTTTTGTACCACTACCCATGGCTACAGTTTTGTGGAATGTTGTGCTGCTAACTTAGTTTTCAGCACTGGAGTCTAATCCAACACAGACTATACGCATACTTTGGAACATTTGAAAAGGTTCAAGTGCATTGCTGGGGAAAGCCCCTGAGCTCTGATACTGTCAGAGAAGTTCTGTGGCTTCTGAAAAATAAAAATGAAATAAAATGCACTGAAAAAACGTGCTATATTTGGGAGAATATTGCAGAAGAAAGCAAGCAATTGGTTATTTCAAACTATGGAGTGATAATAAATCTTATCTCCAATCCTGAGAATACTGCGAAACACAACACAAAGTTGCCATTGTACAGGTGGTGTTTAACTTCTGTTCAGAGAGCTTGTTCCTCTGCATGAGCAAACACAGTATCATGGCTTTGGCTGCCCCACTGAAACAGACTGTTTGCTTGTTCATTCAAACTTCTGTTGGATAGTTCTGAGTAGAGTACAGAATCACATTGTTATCCTCCTTTCAAAATGGTGTTTGGTACTGTTAATATTAAAGTAAATTTTGGTGTGGAAGCGATCTGAATGTGCTAGAAAATGACCACCTTATGAATTCATCTTGAATCTGTAATATTACAATAAGACTAGCAAAATCATAATAATGTCCTATATCAAATGAGAACATAGCTTCAGTATATTACATGTCTTTTAATGCTATTCAATCTTTACATAGCCCATGTGCTTAATAGAATTACGGTTAGAATCAAAGCAGAGGCAACATTCCTTTTTTACCTGCTTTTATACTTTTAATATTTTTATCAAGTAAATCCCTTAGAATTACTAAAGTGCAAGGAAGTAAAAAATAGCAATGATAAATGTGCTAAATTTAACAGAAAACATAATAAAAATCTGTTATCTAGTAGAAAGAAATTAGATATGTGTATGTGCACTTACGAGCGTGTGTAAGTGTATACAGAGGGACTGGTGAGAGACTAAGAAAATACTGATTTGTTTTTCCACTTAGACAAATTATGTTCCTACAGCCATTAACCAAGTAGACATATGGCATCATTTCACAGAGGAATTTATGTATAGTAAATTCTTCATCAGTTCCCTGTTGTTCCTGAAAAATGCATTCAGCACAAGTGTTCTGTGAGCTATTCCAAAAGCAAAATACTTAAATATTTTGAGAGGCCATGATGATTTATTCTGAGAAGTAAGCTAGGTATATTTAGAAATAATCTTAAAATTCTTCTTAGCTGCTTTTTTTTTTTTTTCTTTTAGTAGAACTTCAGAAGTTCATTTTTCATGAAGCATATATGCAATATGGAAGGGAATGAGGAAGACCAAAAAACATCTAAGGAAATAATGATCTTCTGGATCTGGAGAAAGAAATAAACTGTTGGCTAGTATCACAACCAGTCCAGAGTGATCCTAGGTAATCTATCATCCTTATCCTTGCACTAAATGACATCTTTATGGGGGAGGGAGATTAAGACAAACAAGCTGGAGTTCAGAAGATGATATTCAGAAGGCCAGCTATAGTCTTTATAAGTATTCCAATGATTCTTTGAAAATATTGAATGTCTAATCAATAAGACCAAACACTTTTGTATGCCATATTGGGCTCTGAATGTTTGAAACCACATGAATTCCTGTCAAAAATTCAGACAAAATTCATATGTTTAAGAGGCCATAAAATAATACTCAGTATAGTGACAGAGTTCCTTGTCTTAATTCCTAAATAAACCTTGAACAGTCAATATTTAATTTTTAAGTGATATTTATAGTAGTAATTTTATTATGGGTTTTTTGACCCATCTCTGTGAAGACGCAGCTGTAGGATGGAAGTAAATGTCACAGCCAAAGACTTATTTGATTAAACTATGGCAACAGCATTAATCTTCAAAAGGAAATCAAGATAATAGAGGGGGCTGGATGGACCAGGAGATTGATAATTTATTAGAAATCTTTTGACCTTTTAGCTGGTAGTTCAGATTCAAGTCAAGGCAGTAGTGATTGAAAACTATTACCCCCTGATAGCAGTGCAATTGCCATGTGAAATGGGTGATTGGTTTCATTCCAGTTACTAGTGAACTGGTACTCTCATTGCAAAAATAGCTACTCCTTTTGTCAGGGATTTAAGGAAGGAAAGGATGAGGAAACTTCCTTACTTTCTCACCCTCAGAAGTATTTTGGGAGGTGAGGAAGGGGAGAAGCTGCAGTCCACTGGTACATTGAAAGAATCAAAGCTACCATCACGCTCTCATTCAGGAATTCAAAACTTTGGATTCTGCTTTGTCCCCAAGATAGATCTTATTGACGTTAATAAAAGTGAAAGTTTTATATGTAACATAACTCTAAACACCTTTATAATTGTATTTTTCATTAATAACTGGATTGTTTTCACTATTTTTGATAGGAAAATATGTGTAGCAATGGAGGTTTATTTATTTTTTTGTCAATTTGCAATTCACAGAAAAATGTTAAGCAATTAATTTCTCTGAATCTATTTGCCCTTAGAATTGTACTTGACCTGTTTTGAGTCAATGGATGTTTCATATCTGAATTGAGCTACTAATGATTTGTAACTGCTTGTCTATGTCACATGGTGTTTTTCCCTCCTTAATTGGATGGCCTGATATTAATAATTAATGCCACCTGAAACCAATATAATTTAATCCTGTAAAAAATCATTTAGCTTGCTGGCAATCTCAAGAACCACAGGGTCATATTAAAATGATGGAGGATTGCATTTGTCCTTCTCTTGCTCTTCTGAATGAAACTTTGTTACCTTTACCTTCTCCTTCACCATTCTTTTCCTTTTATTCTTTTTACCTGTGAAGAATGTGGCTATGTTACCCACACAGGCATGCTTCCTGACTTTTTTTTTTTTTTTTTTTCCCCAGTTTGCCTGTTTTTTCAATCTGTTCTCTGAGTCCTCTGCAAACTGGAAGGATGTTCTGTTGCTTCAGCATGCTTGTAGTGCCATGTTTTCATAGAGTTTATGCTTAAATTAATAAAGTTTTCTCTATTATTGCCTAATTCATTATCTTTCTTTTAAATCACTTTAGACTGTCTGCTATATATTGTCACTGTAAGGTATGAGGTTTTGCTTTCTTAAAAAACAGCCACCCTGCCTTACCTGAAGTCCCCAGAAATCTCCGCTATTAAAAGTATAATCTCTGTCTCAGTTTACTTTATAGCTAGTCCAGCTAGTAGAATTCACTAGTAGAATTTTTTGTGTACTTTTTAGTTCTATAGTAGACAAAACATAGACAATAAATGTAACATTGGACAATTTAATACTCAAGTAATGCTCATATTATTAGAAGTTTTTTCATACTAAAAAGACATTAATTCAGTTGTTGCTGCATTGTTTTCTTCATGGGGAGAAAGCTGCTTTAGAATCCATTGGATTGGTATAGGGTCTTTTTGAATCCTTTGATATGTGTCTTTGTAAAATGCAAAGGGCTAAAGGAAGACCAAATATGATCATTTTATGACATATGCTGTTGGTTGCTTTAGTGAACTGGTGCATCTCCCTTAGACTGCCGGAAATGATGGGAAACAGCGTCCTTCAACAGGCAGAAGAAATAGGAAACGTCAGGGGAGCATGCAAAGACTTACCCTGCAGTGCTGTAGTCCATGGAAGCCTTATTAGTGAATTCTGTCCCAGGAATCTGAGGCTTCAGCAAAGGAGTTTGTGCTGCTTGTTTTAATATTGATTTGTGAATGAGTAAACATGCAAGCATTATTAGCTTACTTGTCGCATAATAGTGTTTGAGAGCATATCTATCAAAGAAGACCAGATGGAAATCTTCTTTACAAAACTGGCTATTATGGTTTTAAAGAGAAGTTAAAAATTACATGGGGTTCTTGTTTTTCCAATGTGTTTTTGACTGCCAGATTTCTGTAAACACAGCAGTGAAGTAAAATGTAAAAATAATAATATTGAAAAGTACAGGGAGAAGTGGGGGATAGAAAAACTTTTCAGTCTATCTATGATCAAGTTCTTTTAAATGACCTTGCACGTGTGTGACAGGCCCGGCTTTGTATCTGGCATGAAAACCGTTTGTATAAAGAATAAATGTTGTTGTAAAGGGAATGTGAAACAAAAAGCTGGCCTGGACTCCAGCCTGTCTCTAAGGTGGGAACTGTCACCTTCATCCACAGTTGTAATCCACCTCACACCCAGTGGAGACAAGGGGGCACAGACAGAAAAGTGCTATGATTTCATGCAGTACAATTAGACAACGATCAGTTAAATTTCATACTTTGAAAAATATCTGTAACTCAAATTGAATAATATTTAACCAAATATGCATGTTCTGTATCACTTAGTAGTTCCTGCAGTTTCATGGATGATAAGAGTCCTGGCTTTAACACTGTTTTGTAAATGTGTTCAAAACCTTTACTTTGAACCTGAGTATATTCCAGTGTACTCAAATGGCACAATGTTCCAAGTCAGTCTCCTCAGGCCAAATGATTAATACAAACTGTATATTATAGCTCTCATGCTGTACTTTTCTTCCAGCTAAGTAAACTGGATATTTACAGAAAAGATTTTTCAAGTTTAATCAATGAAACTGAGATAAAAATCGATAAAGTTTACAGAACCACTCCAGTCCTTATTTGCAGTAAGAGTCATTGCGATCTCTTTCTTGTTGCCAATGTTTTGGTAAGAGTTACCAAGCAATAAATAACTAGGGTTGTATGCTGCGCGCTAGCAATATCTTGTTACGCTGCTAAAGCCAAAAAAATGATTTCTTCTTTTTTTTTTTTTCTTGCCTTTCTGAACGTCCTAACATATTTCTACATAGCAGGCTCCAGACTCCTGTAATGCATGTAGTTCTAGATGCATGCTTCAGCTGCTGGTTTTAATATCTAGTGTTATTGATCCATGAAGTTAATATTGTTGCTATCAAATCCAATTCAATAACATGAAAACTAACACTGAGAAAGAAGAGGTAGTTTTGTTTTGTTTTCAATTTTTTATTTTTTTAGCAGTTTCTGAGACACAAAAAGCTTGTACAGTTTTGGGATTCTTCTCTCCATGGACTGTTTTTTAGTTCGTTAGTTTCTTTTTTGGTAGGTATACTAATTTTTTAATGCAAGGGCCACAAGTAAATTCCTAAAAGGAAAAGTAAATGAGGTTGGGTTGGTAAACTGGATTAAAGCATGTGACTCAAATCCTGATTGATTTACCAAGAAAGTAAAAAAGAAGTGTCCTGTTAAGTGGGTAGGTTTGGTTCTGGTGTTGCCTGTCTCCTAGATATGATGAATTTAAAGGGTAGAAGAGATTACCATGTCTGTCTGATCCAAGTACTTGAATAGTACCAGCTATTGGAATTGTTGGGACCAGATGGGAAACACCCAAGGGTGCTGAAGGATCTGGCTGGGGTGCTTGCCAAACTGCTTTCCATCATTTACCAGCAGTCCTGGCTGACCGGGGAGGTCCCGACAGAGTGGAATTTGGCCAGTGTGACACCCATCTATAAGAAGTGTTGGAAGGATGATCTGGGAAATTACAGGCCTGTCAGCTTGACTTTGGTACCTGAGAAGCTGATGGAGCAGCTCATCCTGAGTGCCATCACACAACACATGTGGGACAACCAGATGCTCAGGCCCAGTCAGCATGGGTTTATGAAAGGCAGGTCCTGCCTGACAAACTTGATCTCCTTCTGCGACAGGGTGACCTGCTTATTGGATGAGGGAAAGGCTGTGGATGTTGTCTACCTTCACTCTAGTGAGGCCTTTGACATCTTTTCCCACAGCATTCTTCTGGCAAAACTGGCTGCTTGTGGCTTGGATGGGCACACACTTTGCTGGGTAAAAAGCTGTCTGGATGGCCGGGCCCAGAGAGTTGTGATGAATGGAGTTAAATCCAGGTGGCGGCCGGTCACGAGTGTTGTCCCACAGGGCTCAGTTTTGAGGCCACTCCTGTTTAACATCTTTATTGATGATCTAGACGAGGGGATCGAGTGCACCCTCAGTCAGTTTGCAGATGACACCCAGTTGGGTGGGAGTGTTGATGTGCTCGAGGGTAGGGAGGCTCTGCAGAGAGACCTGGACAGGCTGGAGCCATGGGCTGAGGCCAACTGGAGGAGTTTCCATAAGGGCAAATGCCGGGGGCTGCCCTTGGGCCACAACAACCCCCAGCAGCGCTACAGGCTTGGGGAGGAGTGGCTGGAGAGCTGCCAGTCAGAGAGGGACCTGGGGGTGTTGATTGACAGCTGTCTGAACAGGAGCCAGCAGTGTGCCCAGGGGGCCAAGAAGGCCAATGGCATCCTGGCTTGTGTCAGCAGTAGTGTGGCCAGCAGGGACAGGGAAGGGATCTGACCCCTGTACTCGGCACTGGTGAGGCCGCCCCTCTATTCCTGTGTTCAGTTTTGGGCCCCTCACTACAAAAAGGACATTGAATGACTCGAGCGTGTCCAGAGAAGGGCAACGGAGCTGGTGCAGGGTCTGGAGCACAGGGCGTAGGAGGAGCGGCTGAGGGACCTGGGGGTGTTTAGTCTGGAGAAGAGGAGGCTGAGGGGAGACCTCATCGCCCTCTACAGCTACCTGAAAGGAGGGTGCAGAGAGCTGGGGATGAGTCTCTTTAACCAAGTAATACGACATAGGACAAGAGGTAATGGCCTCAAGTTGCGCCAGGGAAAGTTTAGACTGGATATGAGGAAGCATTTCTTTCCAGAAGCGATTGTTGGGCATTGGAATGGGCTGCCCAGGGAGGTGGTGGAGTCCCCATCCCTGGAGGTGTTTAAGAGTCGGGTTTACATGGTGCTGAGGGCTCTGGTGTAGTTTGGAACTGTCAGTGTGAGGTTAATGGTTGGACTGGATGTCCTTCAAGGTCTTTTCCAACCTTGATGATTCTGTGTTTTTTGTAGTCAATGATTCCTACAGAAAATTTATTCTCAGTAAAATTACTTGGGTATCAAAATTTGTGGTTCAATGTTAGTAATAGATTCAAAATTATATACAAATAGTTATTGAATATATACTCCTTCCACAGAAGTTAAAGGAAATGCTGTAATTTTTTTTTTTTTCATATAAGATATTTTAGCTTCCTAAGGTACTGAAAGTGGTTATGTATTAATTCAGTGGAGGAGGGGATTGTAAGTGCTGCAAAACGAGTTAACACATTTATAAACATGCAGTTTATGTTGTGATACACTTTAGGTTTAATGTTTTCTTGATATATGGAGAATTGGGTTGTTAATGTCTGTATAAATAGCTTATTCCCCTTTGCATGTATAGTTTGTTTGAAACTTCTGTGTTGTAATTTCTAAAAGCCTTCATTAAATACAATCTAATGTTTTGGCACAGAGTGGGTATTATGTCTCTTTAGTAGCCCCTTATCTTGGATAAGAACACTGACTGTGGTGTGAAAGAATGCAGCTTTTTTGTCTTCCCTAGAGTCTTCTTTGCTTTTATAGTTTTATATCTAGATGCCATCTCTCATTTAATATCTCTTCAGCCTTTAGTTTGTACTCCCTTGTTTTTTAATTTCCTTTTTCTTTTCCTTCCTATTCATTTCTCTTTCTGTCCATCTACATTCAGAAAGTCCAATATAGAAACAACTGAACAAAAAATGAAAGCACTTAAGAACCCTTCAAGTTTTAGTCCTTTTAAACTAACAGAAAACATTTTCCAACATTTTTTCTTTGCTTGTTTTTGTTTTCCTAATGATCTAAGCATTAGATCAAGTTTCAGATAAGAATATGTCTTAGAGCAGTAATAGGAACCAGTTCAGACCGGGCTGGTTATGGAAGTTGCTTCCGTAAGTCATAGACTTTGCACTTACGAGAAAAATTACCATCCCACCTTATATGATACTGATTTATACCATTATGGTAGTGACAAAACTGGCTGCAAAACCGGTGTGAAAAGAACAAAACATTATATGCAATGTCCCTATCTCATACTATCACTTCACCCTTTTCAAAGAAATCTTTGTATGTTTATTTTCACGCTGTGATGAATGATAGCTGACACAAAGGAAACCCAGCCAAGGCAATGCATACAAATCAGAGCCATAATATGATGTTCTGCAGTAAAGCCTACTGGCAGTAAAAATCCCACAAGTCTTAGACAGCTATAAGGAACGTGAGCAGTTTAATTTTGAATGTTTGCTCAGTGGAGTCCATCGGCTCCAAGGGGTATCTGTGTCCTCCTCCTCACTCCATGTCCAGCTCCACATACATGTAAGAGGCACAGAAAAAGTGCTGTGTGGGGATCTATTAATTTTTTTAAAGGCTAGATTGATTTCCCTAATAATGCACTCTTTTTTTTTTTTCTTCTTCCTGTTATTTTTTTCATTCACATGAGAAACAACTGTTTACAATCAATATTTATGTTTTTTTTCAGACTCTAGTGATCCAGTTGGTTGAGTATTGTTGTGACTGAGCCCAGTTAAGGTTGGAACTTCACTTATGTAAGGTCTTGGAAGATGTGGCATTATATTCACAGGTAGACTTTTTAAAAACTCCATAGATGTGTCTGTCATCACCAAGAAACTTGTAATAATTGCAGTCAACTCATTGTGTCGATTCAGTTCTTACCTTTCAGTTTTTTTATTTTTAAATCTTGTTATTTATATATTAAACACAAATTAGTTTTAGATCCATGAAACTGAGCTGGAGAAATCCAGGAATCTATTATCTTTGCTGCATATCTCAACAAAAATACTTGATGCAATCTAGAGATTGCACTACTACTAAACAGTTGACTATTTACGAAGGCCTGTGCTGTATGTTTCAGGCTATTTCAATTTAGATGTAGATTGGAGAAAACTACCTTTACAGTCTCTTCTGACCTCTTAAAGGACAGAAACTAATTTTCTCTTTCTGAGCTTTATTTTTACAATACTTTTTTTCTTGTAATTGCAGGGTGTTATTTTTGCTAAATGGTACTTGTTCCATTTCAAAAGCATACCTTATCAGAACCTCTTTCACAGAAGTAAAAATCAATGTCATGCTTCCTTATGTTTATTATTATGCCATTGTCTACTTCAGTTGGTGCTCATGGAATACACTATAAACTGGTTTTACTGTGTTCTTGACAAGTGCTAGAGATGACAAAAAAAAAAAAATCGTTAGGAGCAGGTATAAGTTTTATAAATTTGAAGTTAATTATAATATATTTTGATGTAAAAGCCTAAATAAGTTTGAAGGACAGGAAGATGGCAAAGGTTGGTGAGTGGTTTGGGTTATGTTTTTTTAGCAGTTTGGACTATGAAGCATTGCACACTGGAGAAAAATGTATAGGGGACATGGAATGATTAAGCTGTATCACAACTTTGTTGAATGCTTACTATGAACAGTCATTTGTAGGCAGATGTAGAGCAAGGGAGATCTGGATGCTGATTATCCTCTGATGAGGAAGAGGTAAAAATCTGTGGAGAGTTGTTTAAGGCTGGTTGTGGTTTAATTTCAGTGGAAAATAAAATCAAAGCCTGTATATATTGTGCTTATTAAAAAAAAAAATATTGATATTGTCTTTATAGTAAGATGTTGTTCTGCCCGAATTACATTTTATGCAATCCTTGATTTCAGTGGATAGTGTAGTCTTACATTGCCCAGTGCAGTTGTTTGGCTGATACAAAAGACAGGTTCTTTTACACGTGGCTGCATTTGGTAATTGTGTGATATATCTTATGTAAATAGTTAAAAATTTGAGATGTCTTTTTGCCATAAAATTCTGATGAAAACCTCAGATACAAAGTTGGAAGCATCTGGATCCTAGGGTTTTTTGCTCAAGCCTGTTTTTATGGATTGTTCTTTGGGGCAAATAGCACAGTACAATTTTCAGTTAAGTATCTTCTCTTACTAAACTCTAGGCTTCTGACATGGTCAAAAGAGATTAGAAAATTGAGATTATATCTCAGTGACTCTGCAAAATATATAAAAAAAGAATTTCTCTACTGTCAATGCTATCAGCACTTGTTATCTTGACTAAGCTCACTGGAACTGTGCCAAATTGTGCCAATCACTTCTGCTTTGTAAAATGGTTTTTAGATGATATATTGACATGGACTTTGCCTTTAAAATGTTTTTTTTTTTGACACCTGGGTTGTAATTGAAATTGCATATTGTTTGAGGGCATTCAGGTAGATGGTATGAAACCATAATGAGAGGGATAATAGAGAGAAAGTAATGTGGAATGATTTTTAAAAAATTTATCTGAAACTTCACAAGATCATCACTTAGCAGAATAACATCTTAGAACACCTGTGTGTGGACAAAGATGGACCTTGGCATGTGATTTGATATTGATAATGACTATATAATTGATATGAGTTTATATTCTCATTGCATATATTCTGAAAGTTTTAAAATGCAAGCACTTATAATTAGGTATATAGTGAAAAATTGTTTTAAAACAGGGTAAATGATCTTATACTCAGTGCTATAGTATAAACTCCACAGTTTTCACTAGTTTAGATGCACAAATGTACATCTATACTGCGTAATGAGCTCAGCTTTTCACATGGGTTAGATAAACCTATATGGGTTTGAGAGGTTTTGTAATGGTATATGTGCATATAAGTAGAGAGGTTGAAAGCAGCATATTAATAAACATGTAATAGTGAGGTATTAGATAAACAAAAAGCTATATATTCACCTCATTCAGAATGGGTTTAAGTGCTTGCATGTTTGTTTTAGCTATATAAATTTCTGTCAAGATGAGGAAAATAAGCTCTAGATTTGGGAACTCTGAAGAGCTTAACACACAAAGTAAACTTTAGCTGTCTACCCTGTCCCTCACAGCCTAGTTCCTCCCCTCCTTTTTCACTGTGGGTTTTTACAACTGAACATGTTGTCTAAAGGTGTGCATAACAGGCAGTAATCTAGGTCAACATAATATCAACCAGTCTGGCAAAACAAGAGTGATAAGGGAAAAAAAAATCATTTTGTTGTTATCAAAAATACTACAGGAGAGATGAAGAGGCAGCTTGGTTTTGGGACAACTATCCATAAATTACTTTGCAGATGTGTCCGTAATTTAAGCAGCAGGAAGAACAACCACACAGTTGTAGATGCTCTGGGGAACGGATACCCAGAGCCTCGTAAATCATGGTAAGGATTAAAAGCAATGAACATTCATCTTCGTAACCTCATAAAGCAATATTGTAAAACCAAGGATTATAATTTACTGTGCATATAATCTTTGTTCAGGGAGAAAGGGTGTCCACTTTTTAAAAAGCTTCTCTCAGTTAACAGTGGCACCTACCTTTTGAGAAGTGACAAAAAAAATCTTAAAACTGATTTTAAAATAATTCCTGCTATTAAAGGAATTAACATTTCCTACAGAGTAAAGGAAAAAAAAAAAAATATATATATATATTGATTCTTGGTTGAACCCATTGTTTGTTTCTAAGTCTTGATCTATCTTCAATGACAAATTTATAAATATGTTTGATAACTTTGCTTAATAGACAAAACACAAAGAAGTCACTCACTTTTTCCATTGCTAAATGGTGGACTCCTGAACAACTCTTTGCCTTGATTGACTTCAGCTAATTGTTCAAGTATGGTAAATATTTGATTCCACTACTCTTTGTGATTAAAGCATAACCTCAGAATGAAAAACTACCATTTATTCAGTCTGCTAAATAAGCACTGTACAGTCTGAATTTATCTGTCAGCTTTTGAAATGTTGCCAGTATACCTGTAAATAAGTTCTAATGTATACACTTTTTTTTTTTTTTTTTTTTTTTTTTTTTTATGGTACACAACTCCAAATCCTAGACATTTCTGCTGAGGGAAGAAATACAGGAAAATGCCATTTAGCAGTACTGCATCAGTGACAATGATGATGATGATCAGCTTTTGATATGAACTAAAAAGAAAGAAAAAGGGTGTAAGGTTCTTGTAAGTTTGATCCAAACTAATAGAGAGGAACAGAAGAATCACATGGAAATTGAGTGGGGTTGTTTATGAAGCAACAGAGTTCAGAAGAAGGAGGAAAACAGCAAAATTTAAAATATGTACTTCCTGGAAGCAGATTTTGGTGAACTCAGATAATTGATAAAATCTTAAGCAATGTAAATCTAAGGAGTTAGAAGAATTGATAGTTCTTTGAATAAATGTTTTTAAGATTAAGGAGAAAGTGGTGAGGGGAAGAAAACCTGTCACTGGTATTTACTGATCAGTGTTTTCATTATTTTGTTCAGTATTTTTCTTTATCTGTGATTTGGTGGCATCAGTTAATACTATGGTAAAATAGTAGATATCATCTACCGGTTTGTGAGATTTCTCATGAAGTGTCACATAATACAGTCTAGACAAAATATAGATTATATGCAAAGGCAGTAGGAAAAAAAAGAAAACCACATGGAGAGCAGTTATCAATTCTGAACAATCCAAAATAATTTTTTTGAGTGCTCATTTTCATTAACTTGTTATAGCATAAGTAAATGATTACTAAATTAGTATATGATATTTGGCCAGTAGGCTTAAGAGACAAAGTGTAACATCATCTATTGGTACCTCCTCAGTTTCTTTTTTCATTTCGACCAAGTCATGCTATCATTATCCTTAGCACAACTCTATTTCTTAGGCTTCAGATTTTCTTCTAGTTGTCTTTATCAGCTGTCCTCTCAGCTACATATAATTGATATGTTTTGTGACCATTGCTACTTCTTGTTCCCTTTTAGAAGTTTGTAAGAAAGCCTTTGATAAACATGTAGTCTTTGGAGTTGTTGCTTTTATTCCCTTGATTTCAAATACTTATTTTGTCAGTTATTTCAAGGATCTGACATGTATTTAGGGAGGATTATATAAGTATGTATGCAGTATTAAGTTAATTTAGAAAATTATTTGCTCTCAAGTATGTATCATTATTATTATTCCAGAATATAGCTGCTTCAAGACCCTTGCTTTAATTCTGATCCTTCTGAAGTCTGCACTGGAACAGTCAGATTTGAATCATCTGGGTTTTAATGATGGAACTGGAAAGCAATATCTGAACACCATTCCCTTGGGACCCATGAGTAATAACTTTAAAGAAAGCAAGGCTATTTTGAAAGCAAGTGTACAAAGTTTTTTCAAAAAGTTATGAAAAACCTTAATTCGATTTTCTTAAGAAAAAAAAAACCAAACACCTCTAAAAATTGAATCCATTGCATAGATCAGCACTATAAACCTAATTAATCTGGTCTAGCTTCATAGTCTTCAATGATATTTTGATACAGTGCTACGATTAACTGGCTTCAACAGCTCAGAGTAGTAGACTTTTTGAAAATTATGAGATTTTGTATCTATTGGGTTTTACAAAAGCAAAAGTAGGTATGTATGACAAAATAGGTAGGCATGAAGACAGCTCTGAGACTTAGAATATAAATACCAACATTTTCTGTGGTAGTTAGTATGATCAGTTTAGTGGGAAATTTCTTTCCCCTTTTTTAATTGTTGTTTACTGATGTTATTTTTGGATGTTAATATGCTTGGTTGCATTAATGGTGTACTTCATTCTTATTTCTTTCATTGCTGTTCCTTTGTATTTTGACAAAATATTTTTAATGACATTGGGTGAATGAATGAATGAAAAGGCCATAGTCCTAAAAAGGACTGTGCTTCTGAAACAGCTCTTTTATGAGCTGGAAGACATTGCTCTTCTAGTTCTGTATTTACTGCTAAAAAATCAATCCACAAAATAGCTTAGTATTTGTTAACCAGCTTTTAAATTAATGTGTCTCTGAATAATAACGCTCTAATGTTGAAGCATGATGTTCAGGAGGGAGATGTCCTTCAAAATATGTTTCCCCCTATGTTCTTTAAGCATATAATTGTTGCTGTCATACAGAATACAACTATCATACAGCATCTTTAAGTGAAAGATAGAGTAGGCCCCATTGTGATTGTCATATTTCTGTCTTAAAATTTTAAATCTTTAAAATTTAAAAATAATGGAAGCTCTGTGTGTGCAGTTTGAGGCTTCTGGGTAATTCAAACCTTTGGATTGTCTACAGATGTGGACAGACATCCCATTATAATCTTTATATTCAGTCATTATTTACAAAGAGACTTTTCTAGAGAGGGTTTCCTGAGTACTGACAGAAGATCACTATCACAAGAATATTGGTTTGTCAGGTACTTCAGGCCAGACCATTTGACAGCTGCTTATAAACAATGCTGTAAAATTTTACAGGCCTTAGGCAAGAATTTCTGTCCTTTTCAAGTTAACCGTATCCTCTGATTATCTCATGAAGACTGTACTGGAAATACCTTCCTAGGCAGCTTTACTGTGGTGATATATATTCTAATTTGACTATTTTTCTTTATCTGTTTGTTTGGGGTTTTGGGGGGTTTTTTTTGTGGGTTTTTTTTTTTTTTTCTTACTTTGAATATGTGAAAGTTCATTTAATTTCTAATATTCCATTGGGATGTTTAATTACTCTAGAAATCTATCTGATGAAACAGAGGATACAGGGAGATAGAATTTGCTTGCTTATACATCTACCATGCCAGGCAAGAATGAGTTTGCTAAGAAACTAAATACTGCGCTTGGATACTAATTGTACATAGACTTTTTTCTTTCTATGATGTCATGTAAACTTGAAGATGATGTCTTTCCCATCATATTATTTTTCATAATATAGGTGTGAACATAGATGTGAAGTCCTCATAAAACACTTCATACTACATTCATGAATCCTGGAATGGATCACTGGTTAAGGGTCCATGATTCATGAAAACTATTAAAGCAAAACTGTGAACAAAACAGCTGGCTATTTAGTGAACTGGCAAAAACTGTTCTATATTTAGGAGTGTTAATTTGGCCTAATGTAAATGTCTTTTTATTATTTTTAATAAAGCCTTCTATATATTGTACTATGTATGATGGACTTAGAACATGCTATTTTAAGAAAGCAGGATGATCAGGTGATGTTTACAACTGCATAGCTAAGACTGAGATTTTTGTAATCTTCTTATGTACAGACACATGCACCTTTCAAAATTAGTTACTGACTTGAGATTCTTCAGGTTTTAGTGCCAGGTTGAGAAAATTTAAAGAGACATTAATTTTCTGAGCATTGGTCAGTTGTTATCCTTTTTAACAACCTGATTGAATAAATATTCAAGTTTCAAAGACTATACCTGATTGAAGTGCGACTTCCAAAAATAGAGTCTAAAACTAATCTAAGGTAATCAAGTTCTTAAGGAAACATCAAATTTGTTTCACATGGATGAAATGACAGAGTTAAATTAAACTAGATGTATGCAATATTTTTATTCACCTGAAACAAATAATAAAAAATGGAAAATTGTTGTAATGCCACAGAAGTGGCTGCTTAAATAATTTGCTTATAAGGGTTTGCAAGGAAACAGAATGTTCGGTAGCTGTTAAGATTCAGGAGTAAAGCTTAAGTTAAAAAAAAAAGAGGGTGATGGGGTTTTTGTTTGGGTTTTTTTTTTTTTTTAAACAATGACACATTGGATGCAAGTATTCATACTACTATTGAATATTTTGAAAAGTGCTGGTGTCTTTCAAGCCCAGTATGAATGAATAGATTGTAACAAAAACCCAGAATCTGTTGATCTAGGTAAAAGTAAGACTAGAAAATCAAAATCTCTGTAAGTGTCGGCTGTTTCAGAAAGTGGCTTATGGTACTGGAGAGTCATGGGCTGCTGTGCTTAGAAAAAATTTACACTGTTATCTTACCAGTAGAGCACCATGCCAAAACTAATTAGTTTTGATGAAAAAGACTTACTAGCATGGGGCAGCACTGGGCTGTCACAACAATTCACTTTCAACTTCTTACTGTTGTTATATGGTACTGTATTATGTGAGCATCTGCTTGCATCCCACTCACCACAGCAAGCATGCCTTCAGAAATAAGGGAGTGTGAAAGAACAGGGAGATTTACAAGATCAAAATATGAGATCTGTACAGTGATAAGAGCCAAAATATCAAGCTTGCTATCTTGAGAAGGTGTTCAAGGAGTTGGTGGAATTCACTTAGAGTAATTCTAATCTGCTTGCAACATGAAGCACTTACTTTACTCAGGGCTTGGTGTAGTCAAAATTAGTACAGGTCCTTCCCAGTCTTAATCCCGTATTTAGATTAATGCTATCAAGAGTAAAGTAGGAGTTCAGTGTACATTTCACACAATTTTTGCCTCTCTAAGGAGACTGTCATTAGTTAGAAGCTGTACTGATGCAGTTTTCTTCATCCTGGCTATTGAAATGTTGCCCTTGTTTGCCAGGTGGAAAAAGAATAATGACTGGTAATATTGCTTTGCTATTCTGGTTGCATATGCTCTGAACATGGAATTGATATGAAATCATGGAAGTCAAACAAGATCAGTTTAAGCATTTCATCCTACTCTTCTGTGCTCTCAGCTTGTAGGTTTAGAATCTATGTGTCCATGAAGGGCTGTAGAGACTTCTGTAATTTCTGTAACAACCCCTGTTTGGTTTACAAGGCTAATATGAATATCTCAGTATGCTTTTTTGGGGGGTATATGGGTGTATATAAAGCTGTTGAAAGGTGTTTCCAGATTTTTTCTTCTACAAACAATTTCTTGCCTAGGGAATATGTTTGGTAATGGATGCCAAGGCGGCACTTATTTATCTGATACAGAATCACTAATAGGCATATGGGAGTCTCTACAGTAGAGTTAGGTTCTACAAACCTCTATTTGCATTGATAAGCCTGGCACTGATCTTGCAGTGCTTAGTGGTATTACTCAAGTATGAGCTTTGGAAGGAATTGAGCTAAGGTTTTCAATTATAACACATTATATCTGTTTAAGAATTACTTAAGTATGTATTTCCAGGATAGGATACTGCAGAATTTGATATCATTACAGTCCACTGGATATGTACAACATGCAATAAAAATTTCAGTCAAACTTCATGGATGAAAAAGACATGAACAAAATGCTATAAAACAGTCAAGTGCTTATTGTACAAGATCACGAATGTCCGTCACCTCTAATATGAAGTACAGTCTATTAAAAAACCTTTTGCTATTATGGGGAAATGAAGCACATAGAGACTATAATAATTTAATACACTATACATGACTCATTCCTAAAATCAAGGAATTTTGATCAATGTTGATTAAAAATCAATGGCAAGAGTGTAGCATTTTTTACTTTTACTACAGCTGGGGGAAAGGTATTTTTCTGATGTAAATCTGAGCTTTAGCTGAAGTAAAAAACAAAATAAGGCATTTGAATATGAAAATCCAGCCAAAATGTGTTTGAGTTGCTTTAAACAATTTCAGATTTTTTTGAGAATAAAATATTTAATCATATAACGGAATGCTCAAAATATTTTTTTTTTTCATCAAGTATATTTTGCTTAAAGTAAAAAAACACAAAACAACCAGACTATGCAGAATTTAAGTAATTTTTATGAACAAGTTACTTGTAATTATTGTGTCTCTGGTTTTGGCTGCCCATCTTGGGATATGCTGTTACCCACATCTCAAAAAGATTGTTCCGTTAGATGCTGTTGAAAATAGGCCTATTTAATTTGTTTCACAATGACCGTGTCAAAACCCAGGCAATCTAAATTCACTAATGATGTAAAAGAAAACAAAAAATCCTTAGTTCCTTTCCTGTATCCATCATTCACGTGACCACACCAAAAATCTTGATATATCAAGACTGCTGTTGTAAAAGATACAGACAGAATCAATGTGATCTGTTCTAAAGCTGTAATATTAACACATAATGCTTCTAGTTTGCTGGTGAGTAACCTAATTTACAACATTTTGAGTTCTAAAAATTAGACATGAGAGCTAAAAAATAAATTGCATGCTAGAAATTCAATAAAGAAATTATGTTAAAGCTCTCTAGTCATATAGTCTTATGGATAGAGGAGAAACAGTAGGTGTCATGAATCCAGATTAGTTAAAGATGTTGGTACGATTTTGCATGGTATTTTAATCTGTGTTTGATCTAGATGGATCAACAAGGAGAAAGCACAAAGCTGTTTGCAGAACTGTTCTTCATAATGACAAAATGGCTTACATTCAGAGCGGAAGTGTGTGTCAAAGTTTTTGCTGCGGTCTTATATGTTACTTTATTCAATATTGTCATTAACCTGATGGATGATGAAATAGAAATATGTGTTGCTTAGCACTTTTTAAATTTGCCATCTACAAAACTACTCAGAATTAAGAGTGTTTAAAGGCTAGACTCAGCATTTAAAATTGAAAACTGGAGAAATTATCACCAAAATGTTTGGTGAAACTTAGACAAATCAAATATCCTTGTGTAGAAATCACCAAAGACAAAATACAGACTGAGGGACATCTGGTTAGGTAACTATTCAGGGGAGTGTGGGAGGGGAGAAGGGATTACAAACTGAAGATGACTCTGTAAAATCATGTCAGGATGGAGGGTGCAAAATCTGGAACGTAATTTGATGACTGAAGAAAAAAAATTTTGTACACATCTTCAGTAAATCCCCAAAAGACAATACGGGGAACTATAGTATGGACACTGCATGTTAGCTTCTGGGGGAATCATGAAACCCTCCTAAAGCTCACATCTGGGCCAATGAAGGAAAAGGTAGTGTTTGGGAACAGTCGGTATGGATTTATCAAGAATTCATGCCTGACCAGCTTGATTGCTTTCTGTGATAAAATGACTGGATTTGCAAACATGGAGAAAGAAACGGCTAGTTATTTATCTTGACTTTAACAAGGCTTTCAACACTATTAGTGTTGAACATTATACTCTGGATGGGTGTAAAACTAGGTAGCTAAAAAGCTGGTTGGATAGTTGGGACCAGAGACTATCGGTTAATGGATCTTGTGCTACTTGATGGTCTGTGACAAATGAAGTACCTCAGGGGTCTAACCTGTGGCCAGCAGAGGCAGCATCTGGGCTGTATTCATAGGGGCACAGACAGGAGATTGAGGGAAAAGGATTATGCCCCTTTTGTTCAGAACCTGTGAGACATTAAGATACTGCATCCACTTCTGGCTCTACAGTACAAGGATGACATCAACTAACTGTAGTGAGATTAGCAGAGGATCCCTAAGCTGGTCGGGAGCTGGAGCACTTCTCCTGTGAGGAGAGGCTGAGGGATCAGGGCTTGTTCAGCCTGGAGAAGAGACTGCTGCGGGAGGATGGAACAGCAGCATGCCCATACCAATAAGTGGGTTAGGAAAAAAATGGAGTCTCACTTACATGGGGGAGAATGAAAGGCAACAGGTGTAAACTGAAACCAGTAGGGTTCAGATTGGATATAAAAAAGCTTTTAACACTCAGGACAGTCAAGCTATGGGACATGTTTCTCAGGCTGTTTAGTCTCCATTCTTGGAGATACGCAAGACCAGACTAGATAAAGCCCTGAGCATGCTGGTCTGACCTCACA
Source organism: Athene cunicularia (assembly GCF_003259725.1). Lineage (NCBI taxonomy): Eukaryota > Metazoa > Chordata > Aves > Strigiformes > Strigidae > Athene > Athene cunicularia. The sequence goes on from NW_020799095.1 coordinate 70,232,163, forward strand.
GCTTACTCTGCTCTGAGCTGAAGGTTGAACAGAAGATGTCCTGATGTCCCCCCAGCCTGAATTATTTTGTGATTGTATATATAGTTTGGGAGACAATTTTTCATCACTATTCAGTTTCTGTAATACTTTTGTAATGTTTTGGCCATTATACTTTGAGAAAAACATAAAGAGTTTCCCAAAACAGCAACATATCTGATTGGTTGATAAATAATCACATGACATGAGAGAACCTTTGAATAAATATGGCTTTAAAATCAAAAGAAGATGGAATAAATGAGAATTCTTCATTTGACATTATCAGCCCCTGAACAAAGGTAGAATAACCTATTGTCCAGATTCAGGACAAGTAGGGCAAGAATTAAGTGCTTTCTTACTTTATAGCAAGAAAGACTTGAATTACATTTCATTAAAAATCTTACAAAGGTAAAAATATCGCTGAAACAGACTGCATAGGAGAAGCATGAAGTCTTCATTATTAGAGACATTTAAGAACAGAGGCATCTGTCAGAAACACAGGGATTTATGAGAGTAGAAAAGAGAACATTTAAATATATTTCATACTGTGCATGCATAGACTACGCTAAAATGATTTAAAGCTTTCCTGACTTCAAGCCTCTATTGTTTGTAGTATAACTGGGAGGTAATTTTTAAAAAAAAAACCTTCAGACAGTGAGTGTGTCAGGATTTGCTCAAAGACTAACTTAGCTGTTGGTTTCACTACTTTTTTTCTGTAAGATTTATGTCAAATCATGTTAAAATGTAACAGTACATTTTTACAAACATCTTTGTAAAAAAACCACACAATTTTCTTTAAATTACAGCAGCCCAAATTCTAATGTTCCAGTGTATATCTTTAAATGGTTCTAATAAAACACTGATATGATGCCAGGTTTTTTTGCAGCTCATTCAAAGAGAGAAAAAAGCAAGCCATTACCATTGTTCAAAATTTGTTTATCTGAAATAACAACAACAGCTGTAGTTGTGAGAGTTCATTCTCTGATTTCTTACATAACAGCAAATTTTTCTTTTACCTGTGTGTGAAAGTGGCAATAGTCTACTCTAAAGCATATGTATTTACAGCCTGACGAACAGTCTCAGCATAAGGAACTTGGTCTCTTCTCTCCACCTGCTGCATCAAACATCCCTCCTGATGAAGCATGCTCCCTTGTCTTCTCTGCTGTGCTGCCAGGTACACTGGGAACAAGGTTGCTTGAGACAAAACCATAATTTTTTCATTGTGATTCATTTGTGCTTTAGGAAAAGTACAAGTTTAACATGAATTGTTCTTTCTCAAGACAACCTTGTGTTATACTGAGAATTTAATGCAGGAATTGGGTTTACTGCTTTGTGTAGACTGAGAACACAAATCATAACTGATCTAGAAATAGGTATTCCTGTTCATTTCACATGTTTCAGAATTATAACTGTTGTTTCCACCATGCAGTCAGGGTAGCACAGCATTCTCTGAAGTAGGTGCCTTTTGATTTTATTTTTTGCTGGAATGAAGCTAGAGAAATGTGATTTAGACTAGACTGCTAGTCAGCCTATATGGAGATGAGGCTGAAGGCTCTAATTCTTGCAAGATCAAGTGAAATTAATTATAAAGAGAATAATCTATCTACTGTATTGTCAAGGTTGGTAACTACAGATCAAACCTCAATTTTAATGCGAATGGTCCTTGCAGCAGACATGTCATCTTATATGTGTACTGAATCATGTGAACCAAGTAATTTTAGAGCAGGATAAGCAAAGGAAATAAATCGTATTTTATTACACTATGCCCTCTACACTGGTTTTTGTGTGTTATTTTGCTGCACAGTCCTCTTGTATCTTTTGCTTTCAGTCATACCTCACAGACCCCATTGTAAACAGATTAAAAGCAATAAAAACTCTTTTAATTGTAGACTATGTGAGTCATAGTGATATTTCACTCATTTCATCAAGTGACAAAGGGACAAGAGAAAAAAGCTAAAACACTACTTTAGTTTAATTTGGTTTAATCTTCTGTTGGTTGACTGTTATCAAGCGTAATGGATGTGTGCCTGGAATAAGATTTCTCAGACTGTTTATCTGTGAAAATACAGGTTTGTACTAAGAAAACACCTGAATATTTCCATGCTAATGGACAGCTGCCACTTGTCTTACATCTGTGCATTGTACTGCCTGTGGGGTGACTCCATGTTCTTATTGTCTGATGATGCTAGAAGAGAAATGTGTTTTGATTGACTTGCTTATTCTTCAAAGTGTTAATAATTGTATATGAAGCTGTGAATTATATGAGATCTTATTATCTTAGGTTTTGACCTAATTATTGACAGTATTACGTGAATACAGTCAGTAGGGAGAGCTTCACAGATCCTTTCTATTCTAATTGCCTGATCTAATTGCCATGAAGGACATCTTATTAGACCAAACAAGGGAATTTACATTTTTTGCTGGTCTCTTCTGTTCTCTTGTCCAGCATGTATTGTGGGATATTGAGTTTGTGCTACAAATCAGTTAGATGTTTTTATCACTCATTTGATTTAAGCAGCATTTTACACTATTAATAGTGGCGGTAGTGGCGCTTTAAATTTAACTGCATTTTATATTATTATATAAAATACTATATTATGATATATAAAATACTATATTATGATATTATGCAATTTGTGAACTTTGCAACAAAGGTAATTGATGCTGTGGTAACAAGTATGTTTCAGAAAATTGGGAAGATTAATGAGCCAGTAATGAGGCTAGTTTGGATTGATTCTGGTTGTAATCTTACCTACCAAAAACTTTGAAGTCTGCAGTTCATTTTGCTTCACATAGGTTCTGATATCAAGATCAGATGGGCTTGTTGACTTTGAGCTACACAAGTGGAGTAGAATGAATATTATGAGCTGAAGCTCACTTAGCTTCACCTGACATATGGTGATTTGCATAAACTCTCTATGCTGAACTGGGCACTTACTTTTGTAGTAAATGTTTCCATATATTTGCTGTTTTTTCATTACTTAGGGTATGTTGTTTCTTTCTGAATGCTGAAATACCTGTGTCATGCTGAGCAAAGTGTGTACTTGAAAGCTGCTGCAGATCTTTGAGAGAAGGAAAGAATAATCTTCAGTGAGGTTTGGGGGTATTGCTGGCAAGAAGATTTCTCTGATACTTGCCCTTCTACCTCTCATTTCAAATTGAAAGCTCAAACGGACTGACCCAAGAGCTTTTTATTCCTTACTTAAAAAAAAAAAATAAAATAGAAGAAACACAGAAAAGGAATATCTAAACTCTCTAATAGCTTAGGTGGAAATACCTTGTACAAAATGTCAACTTAGAATTCGTGTCTTGAATTAGGGAGAGGAGTAAAATGTTGTTTAGGTTCAGAAGTCTTATAAAATTTCAGGATTGCAGATCAGACTGGGAGGGGAAATCTTGAGTAAATGAAAATTATCACAGTAGTAAATTCACCTTTTTGGAGTCTGTATTGAGTCATTATGTTCTTCCACAGTGCCATGATCTTTCAGGGACACTCATACAATAATGTAATGACTGATTATGAAATGAATGAAAGATGATAAAACTGGAAAGCAGCATGTAGAAGCTATGTGCTACAATAATGTTCAAGTATCCCCACACTTCCTTAGCTGAAAACAAGGAATGAACTAGTGAGACACTAAGTACAAGTAACAAGACATAAAGAACTTTTCTGCCACAGTCATTTTCTATGAGGTATGAAAGAGCTTTGTGACTGAAGCAAGGAGTAGTCTAGAAAAGGTAAATATTGAATTATGTGAAAGTGCTAACACTCTGATAAGAAAGTTCTATACAGAAATCTAAATTTAAAAAGCACTTATTAATTCAGCAATACAGTAGGTGTCAGCTGTATTTCTGCATCCCACCAGCTGGATCAGTAAGCATCTTAAAATGTTTTGGGAGCAAACATGCAAGCTTTAGAAAAAGTTCTGCCAATTTACATGGTCAGCTCTTGGTATAAGTAAGAGTAACAGACCTCTGTGGATGACAATGGGATATTACACACATGAAAGTGAGGCAGCAAGATAGCCAGCAATAGTGGTGCTTATCATAAGCTTTAGAGAACAAGTATTCCTTTAACAGTATTACATATTTTTCTTTCTAGTGTTCATTCATTCTGTATCCCCCTACATGTACAGATCAATTATAAGGTGCTTCAGTGTATCTCTTCCAGTGCTGTTTATGATAAATGTTGATGTATTTCAATATTATTTTTCATAAATTTATTAGATTTTATAAATATTTGTAGGATGTTCAACTGTTTATGGAAAGAAAATATTTTTGATAGTGATTAATTAGTCATGGCAATGGAGATAATACATTTGCACAAGTTAAGAAATTGAGATGCCTGGGATTTGAGGATAGGTGTCACATGCTTTCATAATACTAGACATCTGAAGTATGTGTGCACATTTCTCTGAATCTCTCACGATGCTTTCACAGATGATCTATATAAAACCTTTTTATGAATTTTCAAGCTTTAAAGATAGTCTCAGTTAAGGTAATCTTATTCCATGAAATCAAAACAGGAGTACAGTTTTGACAGCTTATAGGCTACTGTATGGACTCTCTTTCCAGTCTCATGTTTTTTTGCTATGATGTGTTTTAGACAAGTAGCATTTCTCATCAGTTTATCAATTCTTTGTTATAGTTGGTCCTTCATAGAATGATGCCAAATTTTCCCATGTATTTGGTGGTGTCATTCTGCTTATAAGCCCTTAATACATAAATCATTGACATTTGTCTTTTCATATGTAAATGTACTGAGGGGCCGATGGCTGCCTGGGTGCTGGGTGTGAGTGTGGGGGTGTGTTTGTGTGTCAGGGCATTTTAATATATATATATATTCAAGACTGACAAATTTAAATATTTCCTCTAATTCAGACATATCTATTGGCAGTTGGTTATAAAAAGAGTTAAAAAGTCTTCTTGCACAAGTTTCAAGATATATATATATTAGGTATATTATATTTGCCATGCATGGAATATTTTGTTCAACCTTGAAGAATTATTTGGTGACAAATTTAAGTAAGGATCTATGTAGTTAACGGTGGATATTATTATATTATTAGCTGCGCTTTCACAGATTTTGGTACCAGCAATTTTATTTTCTACAGTTGCACTTTTTAATAAGAATTTTCAAATGTTTCTCAAAGCTATGGTGAAAGTTTTTGCATGATCTGTTGTGTTTACATGACTTTTTCACTTGTCAGTCTACTATGAGGAGGTGAAAAGCTCCTACTACACCAAGTATGGTGAGTTTTCTTACAATTACTGCTAAATAATGCAAAATATATTCAAGCTATAAAGTGTAAAATTATTTTTCTTTTGGATGGTTTTGTTACCATCCCAGTTATTGTCATGCCCCACATAAACAGGGAAGCTGATGTACTAAAATTGCCTAAGTAGTCATCATCATCACTGTTTTTTCCTCAGTATGATGACAATAGGTTCCAGAATATGCAGTCAGTATTTAGCACCTTCTAAACTTATAGGATAAAGTAATTTTGACTCATAGATAAAATTAAATGCTGTGAGGCTGACTATAGGAAGTGCTTCTATAAGGAACCTTGGAAGTACAGCTAAGATTTCCCTTTTGAGTTTAGGTAACAGCCAAAGTGTATGTTATCATATGATTTTAATTTACATCTACATAAAATGTAAATTTACTTTTGTTTGACATTATAGATTCATAAAAAGATCAAAGTAGGAAGGGGCCTCTAGAGGTCACCAGTCCAACCTCCTGCTTAAAACAGGGATAACTTCAAAAGATGCTATTACAGTCTGTTTAAAGCCTTGTTAAAGTCAAGGCAAATGATGTCGCTGCTTTCTTCTTCCTCTGCAAAACTAGTAATTTTATTGTGAAAGGCAGTTACCTTGGTTAAGCACAATTCAGTTTGATGCCAGCCAGCATGGATTCACATTTATGGAAGTAGTTTTCATGAGTATTACTTCTTAATTTTCCAAAGAGACTGAGGGAGACCCCAAGAAACCCAAAACTCCTAAGATCATTCCTTATGCCTTTTCTGAAGCTGTGCATGATCTTCACCTTTCTTCAATCACTAGCGAGCTCCTGCAGTTATGACGTTTTTAAGGATGGTAGAGTGCAGCCTTGCTATGACATGGGCTTCGTTCCTTAACGTTCTTGGAAGTCTCTCACGTATCCAGTCCCAGGAATTTATCTATGTTCAACTTAGGTAAGTAAGACTTGTACTTGATCCTTCTCTGCTGAGGGCAATAATTCTCTCCCCCAGGACTCTACCATTAGACACAAGGATCTACAAGACATGAGATTTGCCAGTAAAGTTCGAGGCAAAGAAAGCATCTCATCCTTTTCTATGCCCTTCATTACAAGGTCATGTATTCCATTCTGCAGACGTCCACAGCTTCCTTGTCTTTTTCTACAAATGCATCTGTAGAAGTCTATCTTGTTGCTTTTATCATTCCTTTTTAATTTCAACTATAGCGAGTTTTGACTCTCTTAATATGTACTTAATATGCCCAGGAAGTGCTTTAATATTTCTCCTCAGTTGTCTATCTCCTCTTCCACTTTGTATATGCTTCTTTTTTTGCTTTAAGTTTGGTCAGAAGTTCCGGCAATTTGACTTCTTGTCGTGCCTGCTCATTTTCTTGCATATTCTTGTGCGTTGAAGATATCATTGAAAAGTAATCAGGTCTTCTGTGTTCCTCCACCATTCAGAGTAGTCTCCATTTGGATCCTGCTTATCAGCTTCCTAACCAGGTAAAGCTGAAGTTTTGCATTCTGAAGTCCTGGGCTGTGTTTCTATGTTTATCTTGCCCACTACTCTCAGGATCTAAACCCCCTCCATCTCATGGTTGGTGACAGGTCTTTCACATGTGTAACCAGTTCTTATCTGAGTAATGCGTCCAACAGACTATTCTAGCTGTCCCATCCAGCACCTCCATAAACTGTGGTCCTCAACACCCTCCAGAAACCTCTCTGATTGTCTGCGCCTGTTGCACTGCACTCCCAGCAGATGTCAATGATCAACGTCCCCTAGAATCTACAATTATTAGGTTACCTCCAGTTGTATAAGGAAAGCTTTTCCACATCCCCCCTCCAAGCAGAGTGCAGCCCTCTCCTCTTCTTTCCTAACTGTCTTTTCTAAAGAGCCTTTCTCCATCCATCCCATCTTTACAGTTGTGTGGGCTGTCCCACAGTATGAGTTCTAACTTCAGTGAGGGCATAGCTCTGCAACTATTTCCAGTTTCTCCTATTTGTTTCATAAGTTGTACAAATTAGTGTACAGGTGCTTCAGATGATCAATTCCAACAGGCACTCCAGATTAACCTGTGTTTCATAGGCAGTGTTAGAGACACTTTGATTGCTACATATGCCCTTACCTCTAAATGTTGATTTACCTCAGGCTTTGGTCTGCAGCCCCTGATGAAGCCAGATGAAAATCTTCATCACAATTAGTAAGCTTGCTGGCAAAGATGCTCTTGCTTCTTTCCAATATGTGGCTTCCATTTCTCCTTGGCAGTCCTTACTTCTTGAGGAGGATCCTGTGTTTCCATAAGCTGAAACCCTAAAAGCAGCACCAGCCATCCAGTCAAGTTTTTGTCTGTAGAATATGTCCCATTCTATCCAGATTGCAAGTACACTCCAAGTGTCTAAACTCAGAAAATAAAGGTGGCTTAGAAAAATGAAATTGTTTAGCAAAACTGACAAATTCTAACAGTAATTTCTGCTTTCCTTTTTTTTCTTGACTACATTATTTAGATTACAAGTAGTATTTTCGGATATATCCAAATGAGACCTTCATATAATTTTCTGGATAATTTGCTTTTCTCTGAAACCCTCATCATATAATGAGTTCCAAGAGAAACTTTCTTTCTTCTCTTCCATTGCACAACTCTGAAAATACCTTCTACAGTTTCCTCAGTACTTTAAAAATGCCAAGCAGCACAGCACAGAAAAAGCAAAAACTGAAATCCTGCTTTACCTAGTGCTCACTGATCCTGGATGAAAATTTCAGGAAAGGTCTGGCAATGCTTCTATGCATGAACTTGTAAACTCTGCCAAAAGGAACTGGTTTGGTATATGTTTCAAAAACATGATCTGCACATAATAGTCACAGAATCTTTTAAGATAAGCTGTTGCTTTTGTACAACAAGCATTTTCTGTCAATGTAGTTGTTTTGTTTATGCCAATTTCCATATGTGGGTTAATGTTATAAAACAGACATCCAGGATGTAACAGGAAAGATAAAATAATAAATATAATATCACATTTTGTATTTATTTTAGTGCAACCTTGGATAAATAAGTTCTTTTGCTTGCTTAGGTGTTTAATACATTCAATAAATTTCTTCAGGTGTTCTACACCAAATAAATCTTTAACTAGCAGTTATACTGTTTTGTGTTCTTCAGTAAAGTTTACTTTTTTTCCATATATATGTGGAAAAATAATTACGAGACTTTACCTTAAAGAGTTTTGGGGTCCTTCCCACAACAGCATGGGGAGCTGTATCTTATAAGCAGAAGGAAGAGAGGAATAGAGTTTAAAGACTGATTCTCAAGCCATAATTTGACAATCAGTTCATTAAGAAGTCATTGCAGTGAAAGCCTTCTGGGTAGAAGGGAATTATTTTTCATTTATTTTAATATGGGCATAAAGGAGGAGTGCAGAAAGTGTTTTTGAAGGGGACTATGTAAACTCTATATGTTGATACTGGAAGAAATGTTTGTCACTATCACTTTATTTTGTTATGAAGTTCAGTATACGGAGCATGACCTGGTTATGTGTTCTGGATTGATATTAAAGAAGTCCAACTGTTAGATGATTAAAGATTTATCAAATTGTAAGTGCACATATGCTGGAGAGAAGAAAAGCTAAGGGAGTAAAAGGGAAATATAAAAGTCTCTCTCTACTTTTGAAATCTCTGTCATGTTATACACTAGTAGTAATTGTAAAGAATTGGCAGAAGGTCAGTGTTATTTAACAAAACCTTATGTGAAAGATGTGGAGTGAGTGTTAAAAGGGGATGGTCTGCTGTGTGTATATTGCTACCTTTTATGAGAATAGCTCTTTTGTTACCAAAATCTGGTATCAAAGTAAATAATTCTGAGCTCACTAAGCATAAAGAGCCTTCACTGAATTGTGAATGTCTGGAAGTAAAATATGCAAATATGCAAGTAAATTTTTTTTTTTTTTTTTTTTTTTTTCAGAAAAGATATTTTTAAAATGGACAAATCATATTGCTTGCTATATACAGTTGCACAGACAAACTGAATTTACTTTTCCTTTCTGAGATTTTTTGCTAATTCTTACAGAAGCTTAGAGAAATACATAGTAGGTATAAATTCCACCCCATGCTCAAGTCCAGTTATTTTACCAATAAATTTACATTGCTTACTTCATAGTCCTTACAGCAGAGTTTAAAAGACAGATCTCCGTTACTGTAAGTGTTTTGCTAGGTCTTGCTTGTTCTATATTACTCTGTTGATGGATAAATAAAATTATGATATTTTGTAGAAAGTAAAATTCAGCAATACTTGAAAGTTCTTTTTATAATATATCCTATAGCCTGGGTATGATACATTCTGATGGAGTGAAACCTCTCAGGCAAAAGTGTTAAATGCATCTTTCCCATGTTTCATGCAAACTCTTTATCCATTGTCATTATAGAAAGAAAGGGCAGCACTGCTGTTAGTTCTTGTGACAGTGAGTCTAAATGAAATATGGCATTACTGCCATACCTGTGTGGAGCTCATTCTCTAAATGTCAGTATACCTCCTCTCGAGGAATCTTCAGATGAAGGTAGACACTAAGTGGTCCAGAGCAGTTGAGGCAATTCTGTGCATAGGCACTCAGGAAATGTACCTGTTGAAAATGTACATACTTCCTGACTTTGGGTATTTATGGGTTATGCTTGGATTTGAGGATAAGATTGCTTAACTTGAGAATTCTTTGTAAATACTGTGGGGTTTTTTTTTTCTTTTTTTCTTTTTTTTTTTATTCTGTTGTTAGTTCTGTTTTTCTAAAGGGAGATAGTAGCATCATTCACATCACAGCAGTGAGTCTATGCAGTTAAGATTCATAGTACTGATGTTTGTTAAAGTAAATCAAAACTTGACTATGTGATTGTAAGAAACACCTTTATTATCTTTCTTAGTCACTTCACATGGGGTTTAGTTTATTATCTGCCACAGACACATCCTTTATTTTAATTCTTTTTTTTCTTATTAAATTCCAAGGTGGTTTTGCTTACTGCAGTGATTCTCAGCTGCTTACTTGTTGACTAGTATGCTGTACTGAGTCAAATATAATTTTAAGCTGGTTTTGGAGCCAACTTTCTATCTTGCTATAGGGATGTGTATTTGCATGACACGTGTTTGTTTTGTCTATTGTAGCTGGATTTTATTACCTACTCAAAGGACACATAAGATGTGTTAGACAAAGAAGGAAAGAGAAATCAAGGTAGAACAGAAGCAAGGGAATTGTCAGGAGCAAAAGGGGAAGTGAAGAAAAAGATGGAATAAGCAACGTAAGCAATGAAAACATTAGATTTATGGGGGGTGGGGGTGGGGGTATGACAGGAAAGCTCACAGAGGAAGGAAGGGATGCCCAACACTTACCAAAGTACCAGTTTTGACTTTCGTATCTGGAAACATTCTATTCAACTAACCTCTAGTATGAAAATTACACCTTAATAAATGCTGAAGCAGAATTTACTGGATGTAATCATCATCCTGTTGCAATCTGTGTCTCAGAAGGACTCATAATTATTGGTAAAAAGAATTATTTTTTTCTTCATGACTTAATACCATTGTTATCCCAGGTAAAAACGCCAAACAAGTATAGAGAAAGTAAAAAGATGTATTCCATCTCTTTCCTTTATTTGTAGGTGCCTAAAATAGACAAACTTGACTCTGTAGGTGGCAATAGGGGTGGATATGGGTGTTCCTTACATGACTTCAGAAACAAGTAGGGTTTTTAACTTTACTATGTTAGGGCTCTCTTTTAATGTAGCAAAAACATTGCAGTTTTTATTTGTTGTTATTTGTTTGTTTGTTTGTTATTTGCTTTTTTAAAAAAGAAAATGTCACAGAAGAGTTAAAATGGTAGATTAACTAATCTGTACATGCTGATGATGGCATTTTTCAATTTTTAATTGTAACATTAGAGAAAACACACTTTAAAAGAGCTACAGTCAGTGTATGTGTTTAAGATATTTTTCTGCTTCTTTTGCAGTTATTAAAGCTGTTTGCTTTCCAAGCCACTGCCTTCCTCTAGAAAACCTAAATCTTAGTCTTGTGAACTGTCTGGATGGCCGGGCCCAAACAGTTGTGGTGAACAGAGTTAAATCCAGTTGGCAGTCAGCCACAAGTGGTGTCCCCCAGGGCTGGGTTTTGGGGCCACTCCTGTTTAACATCTTTATTGATGATCTAGACGAGGGGATCGAGTGCACCCTCAGTCAGTTTGCAGATGACCCCAAGTTGGGTGGGAGTGTTGATGTGCTCGAGGGTAGGGAGGCTCTGCAGAGAGACCTGGACAGGCTGGAGCCATGGGCTGAGTCCAACTGGAGGAGTTTCCATAAGGTCAAGTGCTGGGGGCTGCCCTTGGGCCACAACAACCCCCAGCAGTGCTACAGGCTTGGGGAGGAGTGGCTGGAGAGCTGCCAGTCAGAGAGGGACCTGGGGGTGTTTATTGACAGCTGTCTGAACAGGAGCCAGCAGTGTGCCCAGGGGGCCAAGAAGGCCAATGGCATCCTGGCTTGTGTCAGCAATAGCGTGGCCAGCAGGGACAGGGAAGGGATCTGACCCCTGTATTCGGCACTGGTGAGGCCGCCCCTCGATTCCTGTGTTCAGTTTTGGGCCCCTCACTACAAAAAGGACATTGAATGACTCGAGCGTGTCCAGAGAAGGGCAACGAAGCTGGTGCAGGGTCTGGAGCACAGGTCGTAGGGGGAGCGGCTGAGTCCAACTGGGGGTGTTTAGTCTGGAGAAGAGGAGGCTGAGGGGAGACCTCATTGCCCTCTACAGCTACCTGAAAGGAGGTTGCAGAGAGCTGGGGATGAGCCTCTTTAACTAAGTGATAAGTGATAGGACAAGAGGTAATGGCCTCAAGTTGCACCAGAGAAGGTTTAGACTGGGTATTAGGAAGCATTTCTTTACAGAAGGGTTTGTTAGGTGTTGGAATGGGCTGCCCAGGGAGGTGGTGGAGTTCCCATCCCTGGAGGGTCGACATGGCGCTTAGGGCTCTGCTGTAGTTGGGAACTGTCAGTGTTAGGTTAACGGTTGGACTGGATGATCTTCAAGGTCTTTTCCAACCTTGATGATTCTGTGATTCTGTGATTTTCTGCAAACATACCTGTGAAATCAGAAAGCCCACATGGAGACACCAGATCAGGAAACAGATTTATCCAAGTAACAATTGATAAACATATACCCTGAAATTGTACATCAGTCTATGAAGCAGACCTGATTCCACTTAGTTCTGGTCCATAAATGAGCATTAAAGAGACAGATTTCTGTTATATTCCCAATGATTTCACCATATGTGAATATAGAGGCAGACTTTATTTCTAGTAAATATATCCTCACAGAGATAGTTTACTTATCTCTGTCATTTTAACTAATCTCTTGGGTTCTTTTTGTTAGAAACATTTAATCCTCATTTTATTATTACTATCTCTGGTTTATATCTTCCATCAAATAATTCTTTAGAAAGAAAAATTTTAATTGTCTGTATTTTTGAAAGGATATATTTTAAGCATAATTGTGTACATGCTTCTGTTGTTCTTTATTTCTGGGATTTCATAGAAATTAATAATTTTCTACATTGTCTTTGAATATTTTTATTGACAGGAAACAGAATTAGGTGCAGTTCCATAAAGATCCTCTCAGGTAGCACTACAATGAAAAACAAAACAAAACCTCCTTGCAAAGAAACTCCAGTAAAACCCTGGTGCAAAAGTCTAATTTCCATTCCTCTTGCATGGTGTTAGTACAAGGAGACAAGCTAAACAAGAGTGCAGAATTTCAAAACTGTTATAATGGTAGGCACAATCCATTTGCTGTCTTTATCAGAGAGATTATAAACGTGATGACTTTAGTCAAATATTGTTCATATCCAAAATATTTTATTCAGACCTGTATTCCTCTTTTCTGTGACTTTACATATACTTATTTAATTTGAATTTCCATAGTACACTACAAAATATATTCAACATAGAGTTCTTTGAACTTTGTTCAAGGGTGCATTGTACCACTACAGAGACTTAAAAGCCTGTAGTTTCCTGAAAAGCCTGGGAGAAATGAGCAAAAAACACTCAAAACAACCTTCTCCTCTTAAAAACCTGAAATAAAATTTTATGCACAAATAAAGTTTAATAATGGTCAAAACTTGGAATACAAAAGGGAGGAAGCTTTGTAGCCTGTGCCATACACCAGCAAAGTTGGGTTAGCATAGAGTTCAGAGAGTTTTAATACACAGTTGAAGAGAGAAACTGCCCACTGCTCCACCTCTGCAGAGCTCACTCTGCTTCTTCCCCACAGGGCATCCCACTCGAAGTGTTTGAGGCATCCTCTTTATGAACAGTTTCTTGTTTACGAGCAGTTTGTGACAGAGGGAGATTGGGTCTTGTCAGTGATACCTAGTGACAGGACAAGAGACAACGGATGCAAATTTAAAAATCCATCTGAACACAAGAAATTCCATGATTCTGTAAAAACTTCCAAACAGCCCCAGAAAAGGATGAGAATATCTTTCCTATGCATCTAGGTGCTTCATAATCGTACCATTATTACTTTAATCCAAAATACAGGTCTTCTATACAGTCCACACAGTGAGTAAGAGCTTGGTGAGCTCTCATACAGTGTAAGACTAAATGTGGAGGACATGGGGAACCACAGTCTACATTTCTTCATTTGTTACTATAATAAATTGATATTTTATTACAACAAAGAATGATGGAGTCATTGCTCTGTCTACACATTGAAAAAAGAGGAAAAACTTAAATACGAATAACCCTTTTTATGGTTTATAGTGTTCTTGCCACAGAAACCTGGCCAAAGCTTTAATCAGTCCTGTATATAAGAACAAATCAACCAAAGGGTTATCCCTCTCTAGTCATGTTAGGGTAAAGATTCTGTTGTCAGGAACGGACTAGAATGAAGGATTGTTCAAGCTGAATGATAAGTGACACGTGCTAGTATAGCACATGGATGTTAAATTTATTGTTCTGCCTTGTGCATCTTTATTGCATACAAATCTAAAACCCCCAGTGTTGGTTACATAATGTGGGATTTATATTTTTCCTTGTCTTTTTTATAAAATGTACATAGACTCCATAGTCATGAAATAAATTAAGCCTTTTACATGGCAAACAACAGTCAGGAATTCCTTTACAACAGCCATAGCCTTAAATGAAAATTGTAGCTCCTTGCTTCATTGAAATGAAAAACACACACAAAAAAACCCTTTTTCGCTTCTAATATTCAGTATGTAATATTTTGATAATTTCCAAAGGATCTGGAAATCTAATGTAATCTTCAGCAAGTTACAAGCAAGGAATGAAAAACACTGCAAGATGAGAGCTTGAAAATAAATCAGAATTAATTATATGAACAAATGAATGGATTGACTAAATTCAAAGACACAATTATATGACAAATTATGCCAAAAATGAAATTCCTCACTGAAATAGAAGTAACTCCCTAGACTGCCTATGTTGTGCAATACTATCATGAAAAGCACCAATGTAAAATGGCTTTGTTGTACCCAATAGGTTTATGTATATGGAGAACCAATTTGATTAGTTTGCTGACTGAAGTTTTTTGTAATTTTTATGGCTTGTCTTTTAGCACTGAAGTGCCAACACACAACTTTGGGAAAGTAAGATGGATCATTAGCAGGATTTGTGAATAAATTCATATTCATTTAGTAGAACTCACTGTTAAAGGCAATCAACACAGATGTCAATGATGCCATTTTAACTTCTATTATACTTCCCAGGGCTCAGCTAAGCATAGAGACTTCATATTGCATAGTGATTTTAAGAAATAAAAAACCTACCAATGAAGCTGGCAAGTATTCTGAAATATAAAACATTATTTATCTACTCCTTTAGATTTAGTAATATAGTCCTAATGCTACCAAATATGCTTAAAATGGGTGGGTCTTTTGGAGTAGTTTTTCATGCTTGTATATGTAAAGAGACCCAGAAAGTTTCTGATGAAACATGTTTATAGCCAAATTGAAAAAGTAGTTGAAGAAATTAATCATAAGCTGCATCCCTAAGTTGTATAGCTGTTTTCGTCTATGGCTATATATTTTTTTCTCCTTAATGTATGTTAATATACATAAATTGTATTGTTTATCTATATGTGTGTCTACATCAATGTATCTTTGTTGCATAAAAATGAAAGAAGGCAGTATCTAAAGACCACAAGAAAGTGTTAATCTGTTAGTATAACATAAATTCAAAACAACTGAAGCCTGTAATTAATGACTTTGAGCAGTAATAAGAATGTAAATGAAGCAAGGTCTTGTAGACTGTCTTTATAAGAAATGTGAAGAAAAATCAATAATCATAGAATCATAGAATAGTTTGGGTTGGAAGGGACCTTAAAGATCATCTAGTTCTAAACCCCTCTGCCATGGGCTGGCACACATGGTGTAATAGTGTGAAGATAAAACCTATAGGAAAGTGAAATCTTGTTTTGGGTTTCTGAAGGAAGTATATAGTTATGATATAGTTATGATATAGTTATGATTATGATAGTATATAATAGTTATGAAGAACAAAATTTGAAGCTGTTAAACAGTCACTGAATTTTCCACTGACCCTTACTTACCTGTTTATTTTTAGGTAAATTATATCTTATGATAACTGTCTCTCAGGCACTGGGGAACAGCAGAATAAAGGGAAGAAGGGTTCACATTCTCAAAGACAGAGTTCAAGTTTCTACAGAACAGGAGTCATCCCTTCTTTGTGTTCTGAATTGTTTTCCTTTTCCAGCCTAACATTTCTTTTGATCTGGATATCAGATTCCAACTGTCCTTTCAGATCAGATAATAAAAAAAAAAATAAATCATGAGAAAGGCAGGCAGAAGGAAGACCTTCAGGAAGAAGGTCTGCTGCTTTTATAAGGGAGTGTCTGATGCTGTAATGAAGGATCGAAGGAGAGGGTGGCAAACTGTCTTTTGGAACTTTTAGAAGATGAGGTTTGGCAAAGGAGATAAGAAGATACTGCTCTTTCAGCTCCATACAAGAGTTCTCTTTTTCTCATGTCAAGGCTCTGGAGAAAAGAAGTTCATGAGAGATTAAATAAAAATGGTCAAAAGATTAAAATAATGCAGAAATTTAGATATTGTGATAGGTGATTATTTTATTTGTTTGGGGAACCAATGTTTGGGTTTTAATTAATAATGAGTTTGGGCACAGCTCAGTTGTGACTATTTCCTTAGTAACTTGTCTATGCTTGAAGACTAATGGAATTACAACTGTAAGAGCTAAAAGTTTCTGTTTGCTTCAAGCCACATGTGCAGGCAATTATTCAGCAAAGCAGTTCTGTTCCAAGTCTCATGTAATTGGCAGAAGGAAGCAACTGTGATCTCTAATGTCCTTTAAAAAATCTTGTGACTGAGCTACCTCTACCAGAGGCATTCAAGTAGGCATTATTAGTAATTGTGTTATGTATTCCTACTGATTGAATAATGATCCTTGGCAGTTTTTCTGCTCCAGTCACTGGTTCTTCTTAGCCTAGCTCAGGTTGCTCATGTCAGATATGAGTCACTTTGAGGAATGACTCAGAATTCAAATTCAAAATATATGGGCTCTGTTGCAGGGGAGAGTAAGAAATTTATATCTGAAAATTCACAGTAAGGACTCTTTATGGCACCTAGGTAGGAGAATTATTTGACCTTACTCAGAAGCAGAAGTTTAGATGCATCTGACTATGACTGAGGAGGAATAAATTGAGATAATAGCGAGGAAGAAAAGCACCAAGTCCCAATTAAGATAGTTCATTCTTTAATAACTCACCTGAAATATGCAAGATTTGCTGGTTTCAGTTCGCTGACATGAGTGAGAAAAACATTTGTTATTCCTGGCTGATGAGCTCTCATAGCCCTTTAACCTTGCTAATGGATTCTGTTTCTTTCAGGCCAACATAGACTTGTAGTAAAACATGGTAAAGCAAAATATTTTAATTAAATTCCATGAACAAAGTTTTTCTTCTTCTGTTTTTTGAGCAGTTTCAGGTGGCATAGGAAGTCCATTTCATTTACAGGAACTTGTGTTTTATTTCTGTCACAGAAACTTCTTTACAGTCAATTTAATGACCTATATGAAATAAAATACTGTGTAATAGTATATGTAATGACAGCAGCCATGTATTTTCAATGAATCAGCCATTCTGTGGATTAATGATACTTCTGTGTGGATTAAGTACTTTGTAATTCTGAAAAATTTATGCTAATGCAAGCAAATGCATCAGTTTCTTGGGAATCATAATCAAAGGAATCATAAATAAGAGGGGCCGATAATGCAATTTACAGCTGAGCAAGGGACTTCTGTCTGAGTTCCTTCCTATTCATATGCAATCTGTAAAAAGGGAGTCGTAGCAAAGATTATGGTCTTGCTCAATTTTCTCCTTGATCAACATATAGCTGTCCAGCTGTAGTTGTGAAAAGAAGCCATGCCACTTAAAATGATATCACAGTGAACACAGGGTATTACGTTTACAGGAAGTATGACGTGAGGAAGAATTACAAACTTGATCCTAGGATGTTTTAGAGTGCTTTAATGTCACAGTTTGGGCTTGCATTCAAAATATTCACCTTTAAGTTTGTGGTCTGGTAAAATGATGAGTTGTTTCAATAGGTTGAATGCCCATGTTGACATTTCACTGAATACTTAACGTTGAATGGTAGAGAGAATGCTAAGTATCAGAAATTGTTCTGAAACTGGAAATGAAGTGATATAATGCAAATGCAATTATATACAGGCAAGGTATTTTTGTACTGAATGAATATATAAGGCACAGGTTCTCTGAGTGTAGAGTTGTACATATCTCTTTCTGATCATATACCAAAAAACTAATGAAATTATTCTTCTCTTCCTACAGCAGCTTGATTCATGGATGTAGAACCAGAAGGAACCTTTAAGGTCACATATTCTCACACATGAACAGAAACCAACATGGGTTTCTGGGAGATTTTAATTATGGGTACTTTTACCTATGTCAGTAGTTCTCAGGAAGAACAATGTCCAGAATAACCATATGATGTGCTGGGGCTGGATCTGTCTGCAATAAATGGTGGGGAATATGCACATCTCGAAGCACCTAAATTACAATACTGAAATCTATTTATTCTGATTCTTACCTGGCAGTAAATCCACATCTCACTGTTCTGTCTCCCATCAGTATGAGTTTGTGAATGGACTCACAGACTACTTTCAGACAGACTAGTTTATGAAGTGTGCTAATCCTTGAGCTATGCCTGAGTAACTAAAACCCTGTTGTGGTCATGCTAGACACCTTTGTAGTACTGCTTGTCATACTGCAGTTTGGAGTATTCTTGAGGGCAGTCTTCTCCAACAAACATGATAGACAACCATCAATTCTCCAACACACCCATTATCTAGAATGAAGGTTTATGGAATGTTTTGGGAACTGAATACACTCCCTATATTAGAACAGAAATGTACATTAGCTAGTTGGAAACCTTTTCGGGCTCTTACAGATGTTTTATATATATGCAGGGATCACACACAGTTAGTTACCTCAGTTAGTGTTGAAACTGTCCACTTCTGTGTCGGACATCAAGAAGGAGTATTTTAAGTATGTTAATAGCAAGCGGATGTCTAAAGAAAACATCGGACCCATACTTGTTGAAGGTGGTCATCTGACTAATAGGGATGAAGAAAAAGCAGAGGCATTCAATTCAAAAAAATTTTTGACTTTAATAAAACTGACAGACCATGGTCTGCCCAGTTCCCTGTGTCAAAGTACCATGAGTTGTGGGAACATGGCTTTCCATTTGTGGACACTGAAATTGTAAGGGACCAGCTGTACAGCTCAATGTTCACAAGTCCATGGGGTCTGATGGGATTCATCCCAGAGTACTGAAGGAGCCAGCAGATGTTATGGCAGGGTCCCTCTCAATCACCTACCAAAAGTCTTGCATCCCTTGCCAAGTTCAGTTCCAGATGCACCTTGGGCTTTCTGACCCCATCCCTACACAACTGGTCAGAGTCCCCATACTCTTCCCAAGATATTTGTCCCTGCTTCCACTGCCTGTGCATTTCCTTCTTGCCCTTTAGTTTGAACAGCAAGTCTTGACTGAGCCATGACAGTCTATTGCCTTCCTCTCCTGATTTTTTTACACCTAGGTATCGAGAGTTCTCGTACTTTATGGAAAGCATTCTTAAAGATCTGGCATCTCTGTTCTGCTCCCTTGTCCCTGAGGGCAGTTTCTTGAAGGGTCCTACTGACTAACTCCTTGAACAGTTTGCCTTCCTAAAATTCAGGGTCCTTACTTTAATCTTCACCTGACCCATATCCCTCAGGACGGTGAACTCCACCAGTGCATGGTCACTGGAGCCCAGGCTGCCTCCAATCTTGATGTCACCTGTTTTTAAACTTGCATTAGTGACCATCAGGTCCAGTATCGAATCCCCTCTGGTAGGTCAGTATGAATAGTCTCTGCATCAGAAACAGTCTAAAAAAGGCTGAGGGCCTAATTGTTTCTCTCTTGCTGCAGCTGAATTAGTATCTATGCAAACAAGTCATCGGTCATCACAAAAAGGAAAGTTTTTTTAGGAAAAGTAAAGAAACCATATTATCTTTTGACAGTACATCAAAAGATAGAAGCTAGATGTCTTACTAAACAATGATAATCTTAAATATTTTGAGGAGGAAAGTAGATATGTCTTTGAAACATCCTATTAGAGTGTAGGCTTTGTAAGACTAAAACATTGTTGGATCCTTCATACCTAATATTATAGATATATAAATACACTGATCAATTAAATTTGCTATTCTATACTTGATAACTTCAGAACTTTCATTAACTTGTTAGTTTTGGATAATTACGAGTTGGTTTTGGTTTTGGTTTTTTTTTTTTTAGATAATGGGTAAAACATTTAATATAAATGAATCTAGCATCTTCTTGTCTCTGAAGAAGATCAAAATCAGGTAATGAAAAACAGACTTCCTTATAAACCATCTTTGAATTACAGTGCACCTTCTTATGGTAGTCAAAGCCATCATACCTTTATTACTTCAATTTTATCCAAAATAGAGGTCTTCTATACAGTCCAGTTGTGGCACACAGTGAGTAAGAGCTTGGTGAGCTCTCATACAGTGTAAGACTAAATGTGGAGGACATGGGGAACCACAGTCTACATTTCTTCTATTCATATTTGTTGATTCAAAAAATACAAATGTTCATGACTGTATTGTACTTCATAATTTTGACTGTGCTTAGTAAACATAATCTAGAATAAAGTCACAGAACTAAATTTCTGTGACTTGTACATTTATTTATGGGACAAAATGTAATTTTCCCTACATGATCTAACTTGAAGTATATATAGATCCAACAGTCACCAGTTCTAGTTTTTCACTGAATTGCCTACATGATTTTTCCATAGGTCATATAGATGTTGTTTATTATTGGTTCACCTTTTCAAGCATATATTATGATCAATATCTTCATGCCTTCTAAAAATTGGAAATAACAAGAGGAGAGGTTTTTGGAACAGTGGTCTGTTAGCCACTGTTAATTAGCATAGCTCTTCTGATTTCACTCTTGTACTGCCTGTGGTTTGAGATTCATGTCCCCATAGCATTTCTTGTAAAAAAGAAAAGGAGTGTAAGTTATATTGAAGTTATATGAGAAATATGGGTGTGATTCAGAAAGTTTCTGTGTTCTTATTAGCAGGATACTCTGAATGTAAAACTCCATGGTATACACCAGCATGCTGAGTAGAGGTTGGTTGTGGGTTTTTTTGTTTTCTTTTGTTGTTTGGTTGTGGGGTTTTTGTGGGTTTTTTTGTTTGGGTTTTTTTTTGTGTTTTTTTTTTATCTGCATGAAAATAATTAGAAAATGTCAGGTGTTTTTTAAGGAGAAAAAAACCCAACAAAAGAAAACCAAACCAAGCAGCATTTCAACACACTAGACATATATTTTTCTGAAATAAGGGACCTAGTGTATTCTGTTCTGATAATGATAGGGACATCAAACAAGGAGCAACCCCAATGTAAAGAAAATCTTCAAGAAAATCTCCATACAACAAGGCCAACATGATGTTTGTTCTTTCAGACTCTCATCTCAAATCTTACTAAATCATTTCTGCCGGAGTGGCATTCTCTTGGACTTGCCTGGTAAAAGTCTGCCTGGTGCAGGCTGTGAAAGATACCTTGTACAGAGTGCCTTTACAAAATGGCATAGTCTCATTGCTAAAAAGGGATTTTACACTACTGTGAAGATAAGTCATCAAAAAGGACTAAATTACAGGGAACACTTCAGCTTTTAGTGACATAGCTATTTTCCACTGGGAACCTTCCACTTTCTCAAATGCAGTACCTGGAACAGATAAGAATTTATTTCTACTGCTAAGGGTGCAGTTAATAATACAGGTAATAATTACAGCAGTGAAGTTAATGATCTAATTTTGTGCAGGCCTAGATGCTGTAAAGTGCTGCTATTACCTGTATACATCAGATACTCAGTAATGGAATTTCCTTAAGCTTGACTCTGATAGAGAGAAAGAGGAAATACTGAAAATAAACTTTGATTTTTAGTACAAGAATTGTATTTTGACCATAAAAGCAGTCACATGGACCATAATGTTTTTCTTTTATACATGTGATTGCAGGCTAAATTTCTTCACAAATACCTGTCTGAGCCCTTTTTTTTTTTTTTTTTAAAAAAAAACCCCACAGAGTTGACATGAGCTATGACAGTTCTTTAAAAATAGTGTCTTAAATTGATTACCTTTATTTTAGAAGTTACCCTCTGGTTTATCCACAGCTGGAGGGTAATTATGGCCATATTCATATCCCTGCATTTTAAATTTTATTTTTTATAATTTTGATTCTTACTTTCAGGAACTCACAGAGGTTCTCATGCTATGTTCAAGGATTATTGATGCTGATAGATAGAAGCATATGAAATAATACATTATTTAGTTGTCTTTAACATTAAAAGATGGATGTTGAGATCCATGAGAAAGGCCTGTCCTAGCATTGACCAAAACTTTTGGATGTGATTCTTTGAGGAAAAAAACCAATAATTTGGAGTACTGTAATTTCTGTCTGGATAAACAAGACCAGAATGCTACCTAGCTCAATGTGCTACTGCCAAAATCATGCTCTCAGAACTGTGAATCTGGCTTAGAAAGGCATGAGATGAAATTAAAAATCACAAGACTGAAAGTAGAAGTAATTAATTAGATATTGCACATTCATATATATTTTGTTAGTGTGCATTATTAAACATTACATATGCTCTAACACACATTTTGGAGATTATTACAATCAGCCTTCAGTTTTGTAAATAAAATTTCAATTTCCAAATATTTTTCTCAATTCTTCAGAAACTGTTAAAAAAAAATGTAACAAAATTTTGTTGCAAAAGTCATCAGATAACTTGATACTGTTTTTCAAGCAATATTCTTATGCTACCATTTTGCTGTAGTAAGTGCGAAAAAATGTTCTGCATTTCATGAGATAGAAAATAAACCTAAGGAATTTTCATTGCTACTTCACACATTTGTTATGTATAGTAAAAAAACCTTCTGTCCAAGTGGGTTTATGTTATAGCCTCTCACTTCAGTAAACCATCTTAATACAGGTAAACTATCATCATCCTTGTTCAATTCCTACTAAAATAAATATACATTCTGTCCGTTAAATTGCTCCTTCTGAATTGATCCTATATAAACAGAGGCACCAGGCACAAGAAGAAGCAGCAGAATGTTGGATTGATCTGGTCAAGGGTAAAGAGCTGGTGGAACAAAACTCCCTATAATCATAAAATTTTATTCTGTGCTGTGGTTTGAACCATGTGCCTGTGCCTTCTAAAGTGGAAGGTCAAGGAGCATATCAGTATCTTCACCTGCAAATAACATGATAAAGAAACAAGAGAGGAAGGAATATGTTCAGTCTTAAGAACTGAAGAAGAAAAAAAAAATCTCTGCTTTTAGAAGAGCCAGGCCTAGATTTCTATTCAAAGCTTGTATTTTTTTTACTTTTTTTTTTTTTTTTTAAAATTGCATTCTCCATTATATTAAGACAAGAATTAACACAACAACCATAAATGCCAGATATAGGACACATTCTGTGGGCTTTCAGTTCTTTCATTAAAGACTAATGCTTCTATTCCTAATGGTGATTTTCTGAGAGAGTTGAGAGAGTATGGGTGAATCTGAAGTTTTATTGGATGGGTAGGGATCAGGAAATTTGTAGTTTTGTCTACAGAATCCTAAAGGTGCTCATTTTTAGTGCTAGATGTTTTTTAATTGTATAAAGGATAATTATGGCATAGGCATTTTAACTTCAGAAGACTTGCTATTAGAAATGTCTTTCCAGGACAGGCAGTACCAGCACAGGCATTCAAGTACCTGCCCCCCCCTCACTTATGCTTTTTCAAGCCAAAGCTGCTCTCTTCACCCGGTATAGACAGAAGAAAGCATTCAACAGATATGTTAAAACCATTTTACTTGCTTGTATATATATCTTCATGTGATACACCTAGGTGTATATCTAGGATATATATCGGTTATGTATGTATATAGGTTATAATTATCCTGTTGTGCAGGGTGCAGGTGCCCAGGTGCTGGCAGCAGCAGTCAGGGTCTGCAGGGGTGGCCTCTGTGAGGAGAGGCTGGAGCTGCCTGGTGCTGGACGCAGCCGGTTCCAAGGGAAGGTCCCGGGCTGGAGCAGGAAAAAGTGTGAGGAGGAAGAATTGCAGATAGGAGCTCTTTGGGACTGACCCCAGCACCCCATTAATGCCCCATCCCCCTGCACTGCTCAGGGGGAAGGAGGTCGAGGAGTCATCAGTGAAGGAGTGAAGGTGAGTCTGGAAAGAAGGAAGGGTAGAGGAAAGGTAGTTTATATTTTGCCTTTCCCCCCCCCCCCCATATAAATCTATTTTAATGGGCAATAAATTAAATTAATTTTCCCCAAGTTGGGACTGTTTTGCAAATGATGGTAACTGGTAAGGGATTTCCCTGTCTTTATCTCAGGCCATGAGCTTTTCCATCTTATTTTTACTCCCTGTCCTGTTGAGGAGAGGGAGTGAGAGGACAGCTGGGTGGGCATTTGGCAGCTGACCAAAGTCAGCCCACCACACTTATGTAATGAAAATTAGTAATGGGAATATAAATATCAACCTGACAAATGTTTTAAAGCATAATTTTAAAAGACTAATATCAATAGTACATTTAATATATATGCTTTAAGTGACGCTGTTATTTGCTGGCCAGTATCTTCTGTTTCAACCCTGAAACTAATATGGTAAAGTAGATATGATATGGTAAACTTAGTGTGCTCTGTTCTGAAATTTAAGAGAGACAGAATGAAACTGTAGAGAAGCATACTTTTAATTTACAACACATTTAAATCTTCTGGTTGCCTCTATGTGCAGGGAAATGCAATATAAATTAACATTTTGAAGGAAGCTAGAGGTGTTACAGCAGAATTAGGACCCATCTAGAATGATTGTCTTATAGGAACCTATAACTTTGAATAGTGCTTTTCATGGTGATACTGGAATTGTTTGACAGTTGAGGGCAGTCTTGTTGAGGTAAACTGTGTTGTAGTAGAGGCACCTGCTAATTACTTGTTTTGACTTCCATTGGCTCTGTATAAGCAGTAAGCAAACTTCATATACAATTCCAACAAGGTTGTAGGTGACGAGCAAATAGAAACCACAAAATTACAGAAAGAACAGAGAAATTACATAGGCATTTGTTTGTACTGGGTTATTTATACGTTTGTGCTGTTTCTTGCAGTATATCACCAAAAACTCTGCAAAGAATCTTCCAAGTTGTTACTGATGAGCTCTTAAATAATTAAATATTGTCTATCTATTCAAGTCCATACTAATTGCTTTCTGATGAACCTTCCCAAATACTAGAGAGGTAACCAGTAAGTTATTCAATAAAATGCTCCATGCTTTTTTATAATTATTAAGAATGTAATTAATGCACTCATTAATGATATGACATTTTAATCAAAATTAATGCTGTATAGTGTGACAGTTAAGTGCAGATACATTTTAACAAAAAAGCCAAGTCTTCAGCAGTAAAGCCAGAGCTACAGTAGAAATTAAAATAGCACTCTTGACCTGATCTCCTGAAAATTGCTGTTCATAAAATATCTTTTTTTGTGCAAATAAGAGTTTGATCTATAAACCTTCATATTATAGATAAGACAGTTTTTTCCTTTTGTCTTTTTAATTCTTGAGTAGACCTGCCAGTAGACATCCAAGGTTCATTCCTACCCACTGCTGTTATTGGATAAAACCTCACAGCTAGAACCAGTTACGTTGAAAATAAGGTGTGGGTCAAAGCCTTGCCTGCAGTGACTTTGAACAAAGAATCACATGACCATGATAAATGATGGTGTAACAGTTTTCTGTGTTTGTTCAGCATCTAATTAATGAGTGCAAAACTTACTAGAAAATTTGTTTGAAGAAAAGAGTAATTAAACATTTTCATTAAAATTGACATGAATCTTTGTAGATGTGTCACGTTTTTCACTTGCAGGCTCTTAGCACAGTATGTGTACTTCATGAATGTCTTATTTTTTGTTTCTAAGTAGGCTCACTAGATTGAATTCTTTCTTATTTTAGTTTACCAAGTACTGCCCCACTAATCTCTTAGCACTCTGAAAACTATTGCTGTTTATAGAAGTAATCAGGAAATGTTTTGTTTTCACAGAAAAAAAATCTTAATATTTTTTGAAAAACAATGTTTTATTTGAATTTAATGAAAACCAAGTAATATCTCACAAATACTGACATTCAAAGAGCTTTGTGGGGAAGAAAATTCTATCTAGAAACCATTTAGCAGAAACATTGTACTATTGTTAGATACAAGCCAGCTGGTTACTTTGCATGGTCTCTAAATCAAAGTGAATTGTGCAAAGCAATTTAACATCTTATTAATATGTAGTGATAATGTTTGATATTCAACAATGTATTAAGGTAAAAAATAAAAGCTTGTTGTTCTGTGTTTTAAAGAATTGCAATTTCCTACCATAATCCTGGTAGTCTACTTTTATATAGCAGGTGATACTGTTGCAGGATTTGTAATAGAGTGATGCAAAGACACTTAATGCTTTGAAACACAGTTCATAACCAAGGTTGAAAGTATAATCAATAAAATACCAGATACAGAGACAAAAGGGGATTATTCATAATCTATTTTACTGACATCTTATGAATGCTAGTATATGCTTAGTGTTGGATGGGTTTCTTTTCCACTGGGGTAAAAATCCCTAGAACTAATTAACTTCAGTGCAGTAAATGTCAGATGTATGCTTTCATTTGTTTGAGGAACTCTTCCATTAGAATAAAGATCCCAGACAGGAGAAATTATTTTCTGCATTATGTTAAGGCTTATGCACCACCTGGTGGTTTTAAGAAGGGGTTATGTTGCCACACCAATTACGTCTGAATATCTGGTTCGTCAGATCAGAGACAGTTCAGTTCTAAATAGTCACAACAGCACTGTCTAATGTGTCTGTATGTGTGGCAGTGTTTGACGGAGAGGAAAGAAGATGACAAAAGCATATACTTTCCCCCAAGCTCTCAATGAGCTCTGAATTCACACAGGGGTCTTAAGTATAATGCTTTTGCAAATAATTTGCTTTATTTCTGCAGTTGCTCTTATTTGCAGAGACACACTCATTCTCTAACCTTTCCTTCTTAGTCTCTTTTCCACAACTGCACATGTCCAAGACAGATTAAGTTAATAATCTTACACAGAGTTATTCTACTAGTTTCCTATCTGTGAACCATTGTATGGATCTGTATTCCCCCGCCCCCCC
>NW_020799095.1:70259260-70289222 GCF_003259725.1 Athene cunicularia
AGCTTTATTCTTCTTGTTTATTCTCTCTGCTTTTCATTTCAGTATCTGGTTATTTATTTTTTTAAGAAAAGCCCTTTTTCCTTTCTTAATTTTCTGGTAAGCAAGTAGGAGAATATGGGCATGGATAGATAACAGTCTTGACATGTAACATGATCACCTAGAGCCATGAACTTTTATAAGTGCTAAGTAATCAGCAAAAAGCAATGTGCAATATTGTCCTCAATCAGATACACAGTTAAACAGTTAGTTTCCATTTTCTAAGACTACATTTGTCTGTGTACTGACAACAACAGTCTGTTTACTCCTCACAGTAAAGCTCATTTTTCTCCTTCTCGTTATCTTCCAACTCCATTTTCAGTATTCCACAATAGAATCCTCTTAACCCTATTTCCCTTCCATAACTCCAGATATTTAAAATTTTCCAAAGCCTGATTTTTTTTTAGTTTTTATTTTTTGAACCTGAAATGAGGCATTTTTAAAAAAAAACATTCCACAAAAATAGTGTTTTTTCTTCCCCAAGCATAGAAAAAATCTAAACAAAAATTGGAAAAATAGTAGGATGAAGTCTTTAAAGATATTTCACCAGCTCTAGTCTGAGTGAAGATGCTGAACAAGAAAGAGGTAAAGAGAGATAGAATGTGTTTGAAATAGGCCTGTATAAATCAGAAGTTAACATAATATATTTATTGGCTAGCTATGTGGATGATGCTAAAGACAGAAGCAAACTCAAAATATCTTGCACATACTCTTCAGGAAAATCCACTGAAAATTAATTCAGAGAAGTGTAGAACCCAATCAATAATGGCTCAATAATTTCAGAGCCTTGCTTTCTTTTATTCTCCTGTTCTGGATTCTAATGTTTTTTAAGTACTCTTCATCCAGACTTATATTTTGTCTTACTTGTGCCTTTGCATTCAGAATTGAAACATTTTTTCTTTTACTTTTAGGTACAATTTTTTTTCAGAATGGAAAAAGTAAACTCAGGACTAGTTTCATTGCGAAGTATTCATAGTTATTATCTTCTTATGCTCTATGCAGTTTGCCATTAGAATCTCATGAAACATGGAAATGTATGAAAGAATATCTTTTAAAGCCAAATCATAATGCCAATACCGTATTTGAACAGTTTCTTTTGGTGCAACAAACCATTTCAAAACAAGGCTTTTAAATTGTTTTATAACTTCCTTGCAATTTATTTCAAGATTGAAAGATACATGATAAATTATGTGTCATGCTGGTCGTTTACATCCAATATTATAGTAAAAAAAGGATTTTAAATAGTCTGGGCTGGTATACAACAAATCTCTTATGCTACAGTTTTTAAAAAAAATATAAATAAAACCTATCCTAGTGACAAATTTCTTCTGTTTCTTCTCAACACTTGCAATGTTAGTGTAATTTTTACTCTCATGTCTGTGTCCCAGATACTACCAGTGTCAACAAATGGGAAAATGCAGAGGATAAATATAGAACCAATGCTCAGATGACGCAGTTTACATAAACTGTAGTGCCTCAGTAAAGGTTCTGTCTAACAATACTATATCTGCAACAATGGATCTAAGTATGATAGATAGATAGTAAGGTAACAGCAAGAAGAAGGAAAGTGGATACCTTTCTGTTCTCCAAATATTTTTGGATGCTGAGAGATGGTGTTAAGTAATTTGCCTGCCTAGTAACCTTTGAAAAAATGTGTGTGTATATATGTGTGTATATATATATATATACACACCCCATTTTCCATTCACAGTTATCTTTTAGCAAGCAGCATTATTGAAGAATGACTTGTTATTGTTTGCTTTGAGTCTGGTTCCTACTATCTTTGCTGATGACAACTAGTCCTTTTTTTTTTCCCCCATAAGATGCAGGAGAGTATAGATTTATACCATGGCAGGATGATGTACTTTCTTAGTTTTTTCCTCTATTATTTTGCTCCTGATTCATAGCAGTGATTTACTTCTTTGATACCAAACACCTATATGTCTTCTCATGAAACTCTCCTAACACCAGCCTGTACCTCCTGATGGTAAACTGGAGTTCATTGTTCTATTTATAGAAGTAGATTTATTTTTCCTCATGTGCAATTTTATATTAATCTATAACGATTTTCACATCTAATTTTGTTGCTCCATTATATAGGCCCCTAAGATCTTTCAAAAATTCTTTGCAGTTGTCCTTACTCTCTTAAATAACTTAATCAGCAGACCAGGTCACCTCACTGCTTGCCTCTTGTCCAGGTTATTTATATGTCAGACAACACAGATGCCAGAATTGATTCAAGCAAAGGCTCTAGAGGAATTCCATTGTTGACTGAATTCCATTCTGCAGAATAGCTCTTTACTCCTATACTCTTAATTAATATCTTTAAATGGTCCATGCTGTGGCTGCTTAATTTTCTTAAAAGCCTGAGATAAGGAATTTTATCAAAATCCTTTTGGAAATTTAAGGAAGACACAAGAACTTGGTCACTCTTATTCAAATGTGCTGAAAAGTCGGGTGACTCCTAAAGTCTTGCAACATTGGCTTAGGAAGGACTTGTTGTCCCTTTGCAAGTGGACTCATTTCACCCAATGTCCTCAAGATGATTTTTTTCTTTTTTCTTTTTTAATTTATCCTTTTAATACCTATTAACAATTCTGAAGTTCCTTAAATGCATTTGGAACACTTTATAAAGCAAAGATCCACATTTGCTTCCCTTCAGTCCATAGGTATCAAGTGATTATCAGTGAGAGGTTATACATCATCATTAGTATTCATTTTTTATTTCCTTGAGTTCTTATTAAACTCTTAATTGAATATCATCTAATTCTGGCAGTATGGTTATTATGTATTATGTGGTAGTAAATGTTAGTATTACATTACTTTAAAAAGACAGCATATGCATGTTATATCCATTTACCTATACACCAAGGACCCAGATCCTTTCTAGCTTATACAGTATTCTATGGGATAAACCCAGGGCTAAGTTATAATACAGAATCACAGAATAATCAAGGTTGGAAAAGACCTTGAAGAACATCTAGTCCAACCATTAACCTAACAGTGACAGTTCCCAACCACACCATATCCCTAAGCATTATGTCAGCCCGACTCTTGAACACCTCCAGGAATGGGGAATCCACCACTTCCCACTCAGGGAAGTAGAGAACCATGTGGGAAAAAGTAAAGACACCCCCATACACACACAGCCAAACCTAGAAAGAGAAAAAAATATCATGCAATGCTCTCCTCA
The DNA here is from genome assembly GCF_003259725.1 of Athene cunicularia. NCBI lineage: Eukaryota > Metazoa > Chordata > Aves > Strigiformes > Strigidae > Athene > Athene cunicularia. The sequence goes on from NW_020799095.1 coordinate 70,262,490, forward strand.
TTCATGTTATTATTGTAGCTTTCAATTATTTTTTAATGAAATACAAATTGATACAGTAAACTAGTTTGAGAGTCTATAGCTAAGAGAGATTACGCTGATGTGTGGGGTTAAGTTCACTTTCTATGCCTATGCATTAATCTTTTTTTTTTTTTTTTATGGAGTAATTTATTGTATTCTGCTGTAATTTTCTGCCTTCAGGTATAATTTAGTCAGTGAACATGTTTCTTTATACACACACCCACACAGAAAGAAATATATATACATTTTTTTGCTTAAAGAGATGAGAAGCAGAGAATTAAGTGAAATGGTAGTATTGGGTCCAACGCATTTTGCATTTAAGTGTGAAAGGGAAATGAAATTGCTCTATCTTACTATAAGTGGATTGTCTTCATAGTCTCATAAAGATGAATTCGCTGTTTTATTTGTACTTTGTGCAACAAAGCATGAAAAGCTTCATGTGAAATCTGGGTCACAATGAAAAAAATGAGCAAAAATATAGTTTATGCTATATTAAAATAAGATCTTGATTTACAAATTACAAAAAATGCAAAATATCTTGGTTTTCTTTATAGAAATAATTGTGGGAGAGAAAAAATAACTTTAGATTTACAGTAACTGGAAGCAAGTCTGCAACAACCAACTTCCTACTTTGACTCACTAGTGTGTTAGAAAATTAGTTTTCTCACCAATCATATTTTTCTAAAAAAGCTCTATTTAGAAATATAAAATTATCATAGGGTGCTGGATGATTTATAATTACATATATTTGTTCTGAATTACAACTTTGCAATTGTATTCTGCGACTTTAAGAATCAGTTTGTTAAAATTCCCTTTAGAGGTAGGTTTTTGTTCATTAAGCACAGAATGTTTAAATCTGGTAGCTGATTTCAGATTCAAAGTACTCCGTTTTGCAAGTAAGTAGAGAGTGAATAGCTAAATCTCTCAGTAATCCTGAAGACCAAGCTCGACACATTAATTATATAACAATTGATGTAAAATTGTTGCAGGTGGCAGCTCTGAAAGAAACAACATACTGAGTATAACTAATATAAAGGCAAAATAAAAGCTGTAAATCCCTTGAAGCAATGCTTATTTTTTCATAAGAAACCTTTTCACAGCCCAAAACTGCTATGACTTTTACTCTATATATCCATTTATACATATGTTTGGATTTTAAAAATTTGATACCTGTAATAAGCCCAAAGTTAAAGAATAATTTGGTAGCTAGGAAAAAATTATACAGACAGTACTCAATCATATTCATACTGTATTAAGCATATGTATGTTCCTATAGTTATACAGGTTGAGCATCATATCCAAAGAAAGAAGCACATTAGCTCTACTTTTATTTCAGTGTTTCATTTAAGTACATGGCATTTGTAAATGAGCTGTAAACAGTGAAGTTACCGGTGTTTACTTAACATATCACTCTCAAGACTAGCTAATGTTTCTAATAAAAAAAAAAATAGTAAAGCTAAAAACAAAGTTCCATGGCAATCCAAATATCGATAGCAACTTTTAAAAGTCAGCAGGAATCTTGAATAGCTTAAAAACCTTAGCCTGTAATACTGTATTTTTAACTATTACATTTTTGATTGGGAGCTGTCATTTTCTCCACATTTGAACAGTGCCAAACAAAATGAAATTTGATTAGAATATCATTATTAAAAAATAACTTTAGTGCAATAGATATCCTTATTGATCAAATGAAAAAGGTGTGCATGTGCTTCTTGTGTGCACGTACTTGTTTGTAACTGTACTTAAGATACATTTGTTCATTCTTTGGGAAAGATTTTATGCAATAGAATGACTTCTATCTCAAATTCATTTATTAGCATCAAAAAGAGAACATTTATACTGTATTAGTTTATACCTTTGTATGTTTGTCGGTGACAGAAAATCAAAAAGGATTTTTGTTTTTACTTACAATTTTCTCAAGGAAAATTCTTAAATATACATAAGTATTTTCTGCAGGAAATTCAATAGTTAATCAAGATCCAAAACAGTATCTTGGACTTGCCAAAACCCTATGGAAAATTAAGTTCATGAGCATGGCTAACACAAAAAATAGTGGTTCAGATTCAGAAATGCTGTCCTGTGCATTAAAATTGAGGGCATTTGTGCCTATCTGTATCTACTAAAAATCTAGCCTAGAGTTTTATATGTGAAGCAAAGATAAGAAAGAAAAGTTCTCTTGCACTTTGCAGCTGCTGAAAAAGGGACAAAAATAGATGACCACACTTTGGTCTGAAACATTCTCCCATATGTATAAGAAAAAGATCAATACAAAGTATGTTAAACAGCTGATTAGTATTTGTTGTCTCCCTTATCTGTAAGAACTTTTACATCCCTAAATGTTTGGTTATCTTTAAAGCTATTGGGTTTTTACATGTGCAAGAGGTCAGAAAATAAAATGTGTTTTCAAATTGTCCAGGTACTCCTTGTTCCTATTGAAGTGTTTTCTCCTTCACCATCTATCAGGACACTAATAAAACAAATTGGATTTTAGGCTTAAAGGGAAATGAAAGGTCAGGAATAATGATGTGTGCATAATCTGACCACTTATGTAGCCCAAACTGTGTAAACAAATAAGCAAATTCCAAGTCTTTGAAGAAAAGAACACAACAAACACTGCCTGAATATACTCTGTATCTACTTGACCAACTCAACTGTAAAAACTGTTGTCGGTCCACCTAAGAACAAAAAGGAAAATGAAATTAATTTTATTCTGGATAGGTTGTTTTGTTTATGAATAGGGCAGGTAGCTCAGAGTGAGACTAACCTTGAAGATAGACCACTGACTTGGGAGTTGGTCAGGTAAGCCTTTCTAGCAAGACACAAAAGTGCTAATGAGAGAATATAAGAGAGCAAATGGATAGTAAGCACCATGCTGGAGCTGGCAGGAGGAGGCAGCTTCCCATCCCTAAACCTGGGAGGCAAGTGGGGAGACACCATGAAGTAGCAGACCTATTAGGGGTGCAGGGAGGAGATGAAGATGGCAACAGTGAATTAATTAAAAGACAATCTTGGGAAAACAGTCATCAAAACAACACTTTATCGCAGACCAAGAGGTTTGGCTCAGAAATAGTACCATAGCACAAAAATTAAACAGTCTGGATAATTATTTGTTAGTGTCGTTTAGTAACTACAGTTCAGTTTTTGTGCTTCCACCATACAAATACGGATAAGCTAGAGCCTCTGCCAAATCAGTGTGTGACAAATATGTCGTTAGAGGTTTAAAACAACTCAGTCACTTAATTCCTGGAAAAAGATGACTCATTTTCACATGTTTGACATTCTGGTTTAGCTATTATATGAGTGGCAAAAACTCGTGCTACATCCACTTAAATTCAAGAGACAAATTAATGCTTGTTTCTTTATGAAAAAAAAGTGATTGGACGACTTCTTGTTCTCACCAATGTATCACATCTGTTTCCTTTATCTATTTTATTAATTCCTGCTATCACTGTTGTTTTCTTTTGCTTTCATAAAAGATTCCAAGTGGTTACGTTTCATGATCAAAGATATCACCCTGTAATTAATTTCTATCTGTGTTCTCAGTTAGTGAGTTGTTGGTTTACTTTCTGTCAAAATTCAAAGGAGACATATCTAACAAAAATTTTGGTACTCAATCACTGGTTTATGTAATCATGTCATCTTTATTTAAAGATAAATTCTTCAAGTGCCATATTATGTATAACTAATCCACTAGATATTCAACATTTCTGCATGCTGTATAACATGAGTTTGTTCCACAGGACAAAACTGTTTTCCCCTTTGCAGTTCCATAGTGGTTCTGTAACAGCTATTGCATTTTCTTACATGGGGAAATAATATTTTAAATGAAATTTTGCAGTTGTAGCAGCTTGATATTATAGGTTGTTGGGTTTTTTTATTATTATTTTTTGGTGAGATATGACAGAAATAAGGAGATCTTGAATCTTTTTCTGCATATGCCACAGCAAATCACCTACAAACTACAGTCTGAGATCTCTCTAGTTCTTTCTTAAAGGCACTGCCCTAAACAGAATGTCACGGCTGACACTGATGTGTGCCCAGGGGGCCAAGAAGGCCAATGGCATCTGGCTTGCGTCAGCAATAGCGTGGCCAGCAGGGACAGGGAAGGGATCTGACCCCTGGACTCGGCACTGGTGAGGCCGCCCCTCAATTCCTGTGTTCAGTTTTGGGCCCCTCACTACAAAAAGGACATTGAATGACTCGAGTGTGTCCAGAGAAGGGCAACGGAGCTGGTACAGGCTCTGGAGCACAGGTCGTACGGGGAGCGGCTGAGGGAACTGGGGGTGTTTAGTCTGGAGAAGAGGAGGCTGAGGGGAGACCTCATTGCCCTCTACAGCTCCCTGAAAGGAGGTTGCAGAGAGCTGGGGATGAGTCTCTTTAATGAAGTAACAAATCTATGGGACAAGAGATAATGGCCTGAAGTTGCACCAGGGAAGGTTTAGACTGGATATTGGAAAGTATTTTTTTACAGAATGGGTTGTTAGGCTTTGGAATGGGCTGCCCAGGGAGGTGGTGGAGTCCCCGTCCCTGGAGGTGTTTAAGAGTTGGGTTGACATGGCGATGAGGGATATGGTGTAGTTGGGAACTGTCAGTGTTAGGTTAATGATTGGACTGGATGATCTTCAAAGTATTTTCCAACCTAGACGATTCTATAATTATGTGATTCTGCTCTTTCTGTACCATATCTAGTTTTATTTCCAATGATAAAATTGTCTCACAGTTGTACATTTATTGTTGGTTTCTTCACACATCTCTGTCTGTCTGTCTTCAAGCCTTCCAACAGTTATTCAAGAAATCTGTACTATAGACACTCTTAACTCTTTGACATCAAATGAAAGAAGAACTCAACATGACAAAGAATAGATTCTTCTTTCAGTAGCTTAATATTTTCATAGAAGTTATCAGTTATTAACTAAAACTAAAACCAAACTCAACAAAGCTCAAGCACCAGTATATTACCACTTGTGAATTAACATTTAAGTAACTCCTAAAACGACCTTTGCTCTAGGAAATGAGGAACAAGTTTTCCTATAGGGAGGATTCTGAAGTGCTATTATCTTATAAATCAGGCTAGTGAACCTGTTCACCATGAGAGACGGGATTTGCAGTATTCAGACTTGATCAGGAAAGCAATTCTGTGTAATGTACTGGCATCATGCATCATAAAATGCGGAAGAAGTTATAGCAATCATAAAAAGAAAGAATACTAATGAAAAGAGAGAATTGGTGTGAAATATGTTATTATGGTGCATTTCTGCACGGGTTTTTTTGACCTTTAAAATGTGTTACATTAGGAAACATGATACTTTTTTAAAGTAAAGATGTGCCCAGTTTTCACTGACTGGAGCAGTGTAAAAGATGGAGATTCAATTAAAACATATTATATAAAAAAAAAACAAACAACAAAACAACAAAACCATCAGCAAAATAATTTAGGAGAACCATTTTTTGTGGGTTTTGGCACATGTGAACAAAAGAATATAGAAAAATTCCTCCCAGATTGATAATATCTTATTAGCTAAATTAGGAAATAGCAATGATTTAGCTACAACTGTAGTTCTTTAGCATTGCATTTAAGAAGAAAAAGGACACACACACACACACACACACACACACACACACAAATAGCATCATGATTTCAAGGCACAGCTCATGATTTGCAAAATTTTTATTCCTGACTTCTATAATTTTGGTGGAAATGGTCTGAGAAATAGGGAAGGGATTTAGAATATAATATATGGGGAAAAAAAAAGCTTATTTCACTTTTCCTAGAGGCAAAAACAAGAAGAATGTTAAGTAAAACAAGTATTGTTCTGCCATTTTTCTCTGCCTTCTGTTTCTGAAATTTACTACCAGTTCTGGAGACATATAGTGATGGAGTAGCATAAGTAAATATCACAGTGATACAGGTGGAGATAAGTCAAGGACTTGCTGTCCAAACATTGCTCCATTATTTTTACCTCCAATTATTTGAAAAAGTTATATTAAGTAGATAGATAATCTTAGTGAAAGTGAATACTATTTATGTGACAGACCTATATTACAACACTGCATGCTCTACCATCCTGTAAACAACTGTTTTCATTTTCAAATGAAAGACTCATTTACTTTCTCCATTTTCCCAGCAAGTTTTTTTTGTTTGTTTGTTTTTTGGTGGGGTTTTTTTTGCTGTGTTTTTGTTTTTGTTTTTATAATTTGCAGGGGAAAATACTTAGGAAAGAATGTTCATGTAGAGTACTTCATTGCTCACTTAAAGCATTGCATGCTTTCTTTGCAGATTTCATGGATCATACAAAAAGTTATTCCAGGCCCTTACAAATCTGACAAGGAATATACTGATCTTTCAAATTTTTTTGTTGAAATAGTGCACAGTAAACTGTTTCCATGTTAGTGTTATTTGAACTATGAGCCTATTAGCAAAATACTATTGTTACTGTGTGGTGAGATATCATTTCATTCCACAGATCGCATCAGAAGCCAATACTGATCATCTGAGAAGAAAGTCAAATATGACCATCACTTTTTTAAACAAAGAATAGTTACATTTAAAGACACTGTATTCTGTATAGTTGTGTGTTTGGATGGGAGTAACCATCTACCTGAGATTGCTGCCAACATGTGGAGTTTCACAAAATGATAAGACATTTAAAATTTCAAGTCCTTTCTGGTTAGAAATCAATGTTCAGTTTGGGTATATGTTACATGCTTGACAGACAGCACAGGAGAGTATTTAATATCAACCGTTTCATAAATGATCCATTAGGGTCAGACATCATGATGACTCCTGGGAGAAGTATGCATTTATATCTTTGCCATTTACTCACTCAGCTTTCTATCCTGTTGGGAATTAAGAGCTGTAAATTCTCCAGATAGCTGTTTGTAGTCAATGAGAACCTGAAATGACTGTGGTAGGATGTTGGCTGCTGTGCTCTCCAACCTGCCCACTGCAGAAGGACCCCACTTTCTCTTTCAGAATGTTATCAGTTTGATCATGGGCTGACTGCTTTGGTGAGAAAAGGAAAAACTGTGCTAAACCATGTTTATCCTTGTTATGACAGCTGGCCCTTTCTAAAGTTTGTATGTAAATAACATTTTACCTCTTCAGAATACCTTACATCCTATACCACAGCCATTTTCTGTAATCTTTACTGATACTTTGCTAGCTCCAGAGTGATATTTTTCATAATGATGAATTTAACAGTATCATCTTCCAAACAATTCTGAGCTGCAGTAAAGTTCATACTGAGATCCAAGTTTAAAGTCTGACATTTTGGGCTATTTCTTGAACGGCCTGGCATTTTCTGCAGAATGTGATACTCTTTACAGCCTAGGTGATATATGTGGTATCAGTCAATTAAACAAAAAAATGAGAGGTGCAATAACAGAAATCACAACCTACTTATGCTTAACTCATCCAAAGGCTGCTAGATGAGAAAAATAGTAACTTAAACTCTAAACTACATTATTTGAGAGAAACAATCCAGTATATTAATGAATGCAAAACTGTGTAAGCAATTTTTTTTTTTTTTTTTTCAGTTGACAAATAATAAATAGGAAAAAAAGCAGGGAGAAACCTGTTAACACTTCAGAGATTTTGGAAGAAACCAATTAAATGGAGATCAAAGCTCACTGATGCTGAAGTCAAAAGGGGCTGAAATTTATCTATGTCAAAATAAGAATGACATCATTTGTAGCTCCAGTTTTTCCATTTTCAGCTTTTACTTATTTATGCTTCTGAATTTACAATCTGATTTAAAGGCTCTTTGTTTTTAAAATATTTATCCCACATCATGTACCTGTAGATCAAAATATCTCTGACTTTCTCATTAGAGGAAGTAGGAGGAGTTTTCTTAGTATTTCACTATGTAACAATTTTTCTATATCTCAGATCATCCCCATGGACATTTCTTGGAATATTTCTAGTGCTTCAGCACCTTGTAAGGTGCAGCTGCAGAAATGACCATACTTTTGTGTAAGTGATCTTTCAAATAGCTTTATACAGGTCATATTTCCCGTGGAATTTTAGTAGATTTTCCATTTATTCATGTACACCTGAGATCAAGTTGGTTTTTCAATTGTTTCTCTATACTGTAAGCAACAATAATCTGGTTATCCACCCTTAAATCCTTCCCAGACAGTATTAGAGGACTCAGTCTTTTTCTCCACTGTTATGACATGTATTCTTGATTTATACATATAGGATATAACAAATGGTATATTCATGTATGACTCAAATGTACTCAGTTTACCAAACAATTCAATTTCTTTGTAGAGTGACCTCCTTTTGGAATTAACATGCCACTGTTTCTGTGTCATCTGCAGTTATAAAAAAATATTTTTTTCCAGATAGCTCATGTCAATATGCATATATATATATATATATATATATATATGTGTGTGTGTGTGTGTGTGTGCAGAATACTGATTATTTTTATTTTTTGCAGGACCGTATTGAAATATTTCAAGCAGATTATTCCTCCTTTGCAAATACATTTTGAGGTCTATCATTAAGAACATACCAATCTTGACATATGTTAAAATAGTGCAGACAGTAAACACTGCCAATGCTATTATTTTTATTTTAGTATTTAACACAAATGGCTCTAGATACTTCAGAGAAGCTGAAAAGAGTAAAAATTGGTTTATATTTTCCTGTCCATTAAAGAATGAAGACATCAGCAATCTACATATCCTGCAACCAGGAAATCTGAGAGACAAAGACGCCATAGGAAGGCTGTTGTTGATTTTATCAGGATTGTACTACTACTAATATGAACTATCCCTTAATAATTAAAATAAAGCAAGTAAGCCTGCTTTTTCCCATGAGAAAATTGAAAAGAATCATCAAGTTTCTTTATTTTTAAGACAAAATAATTGTTGATAAAGACCAGTAAAGAAGCTAGGATAGAGAGATTTTAATTGATTCAGATCCATAGGTCAGCTGTTGTGGATGTTATTTTCAGACTAGGGATATGATGACAATGTCTCTCTTTTAAAGATCTTATAATCTGCATTAGAATGCAAGTTTCTAGCCTGGCATGGACTCAGCCCGAGCAATTTCATTGATTGTTGGTTGTCATTTAAAATGCATTTCTAAGATAAAAAAGTAACGATTTCTTTTGTCCTTACAAAGACTTGTAAAGCCAGGAAAAAAATCTCTAATCTGTTTATGCCATTTTTAGATGTATGAAATTTTATTTCTTCCCCTTCAGAACTAGAACTGTAAAAGATTGCTTTGCTAGCAATACCTTTATCAGTTTATATATGCAGGTCAAACATAAACAGGTTAATTATTGATCTCCATGACAACTTTCCATTACATCTCTAAGCCTAAAATAGATTATAAAATTGAGTAATCTCAGTAGGGTTTTTTGCCTACATGATCCAATAACTAGGCTACATAGCAAGAAAGAATATAGCAATTCTATTATTAATTTACTGAGAGGAAAATAAGTGTGAAACTGGATGCATTTACAACAGATCAGAAAACTACTTTATTTACCAGTGTGTCTAATCAACCCTAGCTGATTACATAAAAAAAAAAAAAAAAAAAAAAAAAAAAAAAAAAAAAAAAAAGAATTCTTGACTCATCTAAAGAAAGATAAAGGAGAAATGAAGTACAGAGTCTATATGTTGATCTCTTTCTATGACATGAAGTTTTTTGGTCAACTGTGTAGATGCTACAACATTGTAATGTTTGTCAGATTCGTCTCAGTTTCAACAATATGTTTTTTCAGTGGATTCAGGGGAAGATTTTAAAGAAAGTGTAAACATTTGACCATTTTCTTAAATAAGAAAATTTTCATTTGAAATGTCCTCTTTTAATATATTTAAGTGAATATGAGATTTTAAATTACATACTGCAATGTGGTAAACAGTTGACTCCATCCAAGATTAGGATGTATCCCCCTAGACTTGCCAGGATTATATAGTTTTCCTGAATTGTTTTGACTTTTGTAAAACTGCTGATGTACTGAAAATATAGTAAGCAGCACTGTGATTAAGCTGACATTTGCTGAAAAGGTGCTGTGCTAAAACAATGACGTTGAAAAGAAATACATTCTGTGGGGATGGTAACCAAATAGGTAAGAGTTTGCATTTTGTAATGTGACATTGCATAACACTTTCTACTTACTTTGCTAGATGCTGATACAATTAATTCAGTTTACCTCAGCTAGACTTTGATGCAGTGACTTTGCTTAGCCTGAGAGCACTGCACAATTTTTTTTTTTTTTAATACTTTTACTGTACCTATTCTTTCACATAAGTATCCAGGAGATTTCATCATCTTTTTCACTATTTTAATAGCCTTTAGTGAACTGGACTAGCTAACACGTGTTGCAAATGAGAATACCTTAAATTACTTTCTTTACTGTTAAAGATTACTAAGCATGCACAAAAGGTCAAAAGGTGCACCAGGGTGGCACTGGCAGTTTTCTTTCAAAAACAAATCCAGTAAAAGTGTTCACTACCACTGGTTTGAAACATTTGTAATTGAAAAAAGGGAAGCGAGGGAGGGAGGAAGACAAAAAAGTTAGAGCCACACAGACTTGTACATAATGGAATATGCAAGCCTAGGAGTTGTTATTGATCATAATATTGCTTGCATCAAATTGTTTTGGCTCAGCCTGCCTCTAAAAGCAGTGGTCACACTGAGTTCTCATCTGTCTCTGTCAGTTCTTTTCATTTCATTAAGGTACTGCCTGCAAGCTAAGGATAGGGGAAAAATGCTGCACTGCAGTTTGATTTCTTTACAACCAGCATTGCTAGCTCTTTGGTAGTGGGATCTTACTGGACTGTCATGACCTGATATTGGCAGAAAACCTTCCCTGACGGAGGTAAATGGATCACAGAAAGATCAAAATACACTGTATTACAAGTTCCAATGATGAATGCAGGTGAAAAAAACAACCAAACAAACAACCCAACAAACAAATTGCAATTTGCGATCTTCTACTTGCAACAACTATTGTTCAAAAATATGTTTGAACTCTAGGAGAATTTTAATGTACTTGGAATCAACAGTTACTTAGGAATACCTGGTTTTCAATGAGCCAGATATTTCTTCACAAGTAGTAATGACCAGGAAAGACTTCTCGATTGATACTCAATTGTCAGTCACAGTTTCACAAATTTGGGCCTCTTGCTCACAAATCTATTAACAGTTTTAAAAATCCACTTTTACTGTCATTATGCAAGTTAACCTCTAGTGAAATTAAAGTCTTGACGTATATAAAGAACTTTAGATAGATGTGATACATGTCAGTAAGTATGTTGAAACTCTACAGCTACAAAGACAGGAAGGGTTGTCAATGTCTGATACACACCAAGAGGTAAAAATATGTCTTTTTTCCAATTTCCACATTGAATAATGCCGTAAAGTCCAATCTCCATAGTTCCTTATTTCTTGTGGCAAAATGCAAAACTGATTTGCTGCCAATGTTCCTCTTTTCTCCTCTCTTAGTATGACCTTTCTCATACTCATTATCGGAAATGTTGCTCACCTTTGATTTTGGTCTACTTGTTCCCTTTGACTCTCTTCCACTTAGCATAACGCAAGATAAAGAAATTGAACAACTAAGCCATACAGATGGTCATATAAACCATCTACTATTGCTTTCTGAGACTACCAGGACTTGATCTACTGGAGTTGCTTTTGTGATATCAAAAGATGAAAAAAAAATGAGCCTGGTTACTTATTATTTGACAAATATTAACAAAGTAAACAGTTACCTTTTTATGCAATTTCAATTGAGCTCCAAGTCAACAAACATGAAAAAGTGCAAATTTATATCGTTTGGAGTTAATAAAGAGCATTAATATAAATTATATTCTTAATATACTGTTTTTCACTGTAAAAACTAAATTGTTTTAAAATCATAAGTGAATATTTCCTCCGCCACTGAAACATTGAGTTGTACATAACAACTGTTCTAATGAGTATAGTAACAATGACATGTAAAGGTATTACCATACCTGAGTCAAAGAATAGTAATAAATAGGAAGACTTGATGGGGAATACTTAGGGTGGAAAAGTATAATATTTTGTCATTAAACTTGAGCCAGATCAAAGTTATTATTTGGTCATGTACATATCTTCCTTCGTGTGGAAACAGCATCATTTGATTTGTTTTCTGTATGTGACATCCCTTGAAAAATCAGATAGATCTGGCATATAGTCCACTCCCTTAGCACAAAGAAGCTATTTTTAAAAGCTAAGCATAAATGCTATTTTCTGATCCTAAATAAGCCACAATGAGAAGAGGACCCTTTTTCCATAAGCTTCTACAATCTGTAGTTTTCTGCCCACCTCACTTCAGTAGATTTCCTGAATTTCCATACAAAAGAATAATGACCATGGTTTCCTCTTACTGTGCAATACTGTTTGAAAATAGAGAGAAGAGAGATTTTTTCCTTTTTCTTTCCTTTATGTTCCCCATGTACTTTTTTTCTTAATAGAAAGCTTAGGTGAAAAAGTTTGTGATGAGAAAATTCATCCAAACTCCAAATTTTGGTGATGTGTATTTGATGCCCAATTAGTGGAAAGGAAAATTTAGGTTTAATTAATGTTGTATTTCCATATTAGACTAGAAGGTAAAAAAAACACCCTATTTTACAGTAGATCTCATAAGACTGTGCTATAAGTAAATTGTTCAGGAATAAATCTTGGCACCAATGATGTCAAAACCAAACTACCCTTAACTTCAGCAAGGATGAACAGCTCTTAAACTATAATAAATGGTGATATTTATGACATTCTATATATAACTTTGCTGGAGTTGAATATATGCGTCTTGAGATTTGGGTGGTGGTACTGCTGGCCTCTAGTCACTTTCCACCTCTTGGAAGCATTGTATTGTGAAGAAAATTCCTAATGGCTCAGCAAAGCACTGACATAAAACTTGTATGTCAGCATCTAACTTGGTTTCCAGCTAATCTCTTAGTGCAACTCTGTCAGTATGGACACTCAGGAGTTTTAATGATTTGTGCCTTGGTTGTGTTCATCCAATCTTGCTTAGAAGGAAGGACCCCAAGGTTACAGCTTGCGTGTATCTCTGGAAGTCCCGTTCCTGGAATGGCCATGACTATATCACATAAAAGTTAAAGATAACCTGCCTGGGTGAACTCAAGCACTGATTGGAAATAATTTCTTTGTGTGGCCTGCAAATATGGCCTTGCAGGCAGATTTAGAGCTAAGCTTAGCATGCATGTAGACATATTCTCATCAGCCTGGTCACGTGCTATTTACAGCTGGCCTGTCCATTCTGTTTGTCTCACTGAGTGGAGCACCTGGATCAAGATGCTGTCACACCAGTTTAGTGAGGAAGGAAAGCGGGACTCTAGAAGGGTGGTTCTTGGCTGTGAAACTTTTTTTTTTTTTTTTAGTTCAAAGGAGTTTGAGTCAGTTGAATTTCAAAATAAATTTCAAAACAAACCATCTCTTCGTCTGTGAGATAGGGCTGGGCTGAAAGGGGTAAGGTCACTGACAGAGGACTAAGCATCCCATTGGCTCAATTTGGCAATTAAAATTACAGCCTTTGATGCCTTAGACAGATAGATAATTAGTACATGAGCCTAAAATGGACTGTTAGATATGTGTTTAAGCAAGGATTTTCTTTTTTAAAAAGGAATGATTTTCAACTGAGTTATCTGTTGATTTAGCAATGGAAAAATATTATAGTCTTCTAAATACCTTGTCCAATACTTACAGGCTTCTAATTACTTGCCTAATGAGTAAGACTGCTTAACAATATTTTAGTTAAGAAAAGCTACTGCTAACCCTGGTTTGTATTTTTTTTCCTAATGATGAGGGTAAATGAGGTTTTAGAGAGAATGTCAAGCAAATCCTAACCATACAAACTCTTAGTGGGAAGGAGTTCTACTAATCCCTGTGATATATTGTTTGGTAACATAACTTAATCATACATTATTTGTATTATAATGTCATTAAAATTCTCATATCTCTTAATTGGTATTTCTAAATCTGGTGTATTTCTAAGAACTGAACATTTATTTACTAAATAATCCAAATAGTTGCTATATGTTCCACTGTATTTCAACAAAGATGAGCTAAGAACCAAGTTATATTTCTACCCAAACATCACCCTTTTATAAATTACCTTCTTAATCTTTATTACATTAGAAACAGAGGAAAAAGTATGGGGAAAAGGCTTAGCATCTGCATTTCTTTTATGCATCTGCTCAGCCCCAAACACTGTTTCTATCAACTCAGAGTTCAGAGAATATGTAGGTTCCTTCAAATGACAACATTTTAAACATTTTCTACTCTACAGATTACCATAAGTATAAAATCCCTGTTCACCAATGAGACTATTCTGAAAGTAATCAAAACCTTGTCATTGTCAAGGTCTGTGACTAGAGGACAGAGGCTGTGGTATGGAAGTATGTAATGCAGCATCTTCCAGTGTAAACAGGAATTAATCTTTGATGTATTGAGCATATTAATCATTATCCAAATAGCAATTCTACATTAATGCAGCTGGAAGAGGCCTCAAGAAAGGAGTCCATCTACCATTAAAGTGGTTATTGATTGAAGGTTAATGTTGTGTGTCTGGGAGATCACACTGCTTCCTTCTGGTAATCAAATAAGTGCAGAACTGAATGACTGACTAAACTGCTTGGCTAGCTGTCCGTTTTACTCAATATGGGATATCAGCATTGATTACTTAAAGTAATCTAGCACCTAAAAAGGTTTTAAGCCCAAAAGGCCACAGCTCTGTGTTGACTGGAGATTGTCAGATGTTCACACTTACCTACCAGAAGAAATTTGATATTTTTTACCCTGTTTTCTTTCAAGCTGTGAACCTCTATTGCTTATTGTATTTTAAGGAAGGTTTCACCACTGTTTTTTTTTTCCTGTGAACAGAATGATTTATGTACTATTTTATGTTAGTGTACATTTCTTTGTGTTATTTGTACAGAAGGAGAATAACAGGTTGGATAAGCGCTTCTGAGGGATAGATAGGGAGATAGAGGTAGCCCAGGAAGCATGCTTGAAGGAAGGAAGGTTCAAGTCTTCTTGGGCCTCAGGCAGCTGATATGAAGAGCACTGGGGTAAAAACCAAACTAAGCAGTGAGCACACATCACAGAAGACACAGGGAGGCTGCTAAAAATAGACAACAAATGTGGACCCAAGATCCCAGTGTGACAAAATGAGAAAATTTTCTTAGGGACACAGACAGACTGTGCACAGATGGCTGCAACCCAGGAAAACCACTGAGCTGCTGAAGTGAAGGTGAGTCTAGGAACAAGAACTTACACTGCTATGGCTCAGTGGGAAAGGTTTCCCTTTTATTCCACTTCTGTCCTACTAGTCTGTTGGAGTTTTCTGTACCTTAGAAGTAATAGTACAGGAGTTAATACAGCATTTCAGAGCAGAGAAATGAAAAGCCCAATTAAAGTCTGCATAAAGTAGGTTGTGTAAATATCATACCAGTCTGGGAGTTGACTTTGTCAACTTGTCAGCTGATATTTCCTTTGTTCTGGTGCATTCTCAGTGGATTGACAACTCATTTCTGTGATTTTCTAGCTTAGGTCTGACCTTTATTCCTCAACGGTCAGAACGAATTGTAGTCTGATCTTCTAGAAACATCAGTAGTGAATACCTTCTGTGTTACTGTTACCAGAATGTGAATATAATTCCAAAGAAAAACACATGGAAAAAAGTGATTCCAAATGAATAATGTTGTGCTTTTTGGTGTGTGGCCTGAATTTGAGCCTTTAAGCTATATTATACTAAAACCAGTGCCAACTTAGAGATGACAGCAAACATTATCATATCCCAAGCAAAAATACAGACTGGCCAATGAGTGGATTTGGAGTAGCCCTGCAGAGAAGGACTTGGGAGTAATAGTGGGTAGAAAACTGGCTATGAGCTGGCAATGTGTGCTTGCAGCCCAGAAAGCCAACCATGTCCTGTGCTGCATCAAGAGAAGTGTGGCCAGCAAGTTGAAGGAGGGGATTCTTCCCCTCTACTCTAATCTTGTGAGACTCCACCTGGAGTACTGTGTTCAGCTCTGGGGCCCCCAACATGAGAATGACATGGACCTACTCAAGCAGGTCCAGAGGAGGCCACAAAGACGATCAGGGGACTGGAGCACCTCCCCTGTGAGGACAGGTTGAGAGAGATGGGATTGTTCAGCCTGGAGAAGGCTCCAGGGAGACCTTATAGCAGCCTTCCAGTAATTAAAAGGGGCCTACAAGAAAGATGGGGAGGGACTCTTGATCAGGGATTGTAGTGATAGGATGAGGGGTAACGGTTTTAAACTGAAAGAGGGTAGATTCAGATTAAATATCGGGAAAAAATTCTTTACTGTGAGTGTTATGAGACACTGGAACAGTTTGCCCAGAGAAGCTGTGCCTGCCCCCTCCCTGGCAGTGTTCAAGGCCAGGTTGGATGGGGCTTTGAGCAACGTGATCCAGTGGAAGGTGTCCCCTGCCCATGTCAGGGGGCTTGGAACTAGATGGTCTTTAACCCAAATGACTCTATGATTCTATGATATTTTTTTCCCCTTATCCTTTGTGGCAATAATAACTAGACTGTAAAATATGAATTTAATTTGCTGTGTGCCTTTTGATGAGCTTAATTGTTTCATGACATAATTCATAGAACACTGAACATTAGCCTTTCTGAATAAAGAAGCTATTTCTGTCTGCATGGTAATGAAACCTTCTCTCAAAAAAGCTGAGGTTAATCAACAAGCTAATGAGACCTTCTGAATGACCTAAGACTGTATGTTGTTTCCTCTTCTGATTCAGATCAAACACTTCTGATAAATATAGGAGAAAATCCTTAGTTGAATGTAAACATTCAAACAAGAAAAGAGAGAAGAAAATAATACAAAGTAGAAATGAAAGTAAAGGTAGAAAGAAGTTCTGAAGAATAAAAGTTACTCCAGCAAAAATGATTGTATAGGAGGCAGAAATGCACTGCATTAATGTCTATTGATTCAGGCACAATGAAGTTTCTCCCTGATTGTTTACTGAGCTATATAAAGTCTTTCCAGTGGATGAAGTAGCCAGATTTATTCCTAAAAAAGTGTCTGCATTAAACATAATCTCTCCTTTTGTGTACTTGGTCAGATTTCTGGTGTCAGACACCAATTTATATTAACAGCCTCAAAGATTCCTTTGTTTTTAGATCTCCTGTAAAAGAAGCTATTTGAATTTCTTCATGAGGGAACAACATTAGAAAGATCAGAAGAGACTCCATATTTTCTAAGCATTTTTTCTAAGATATATGTAATGTTACATGTTTATCTTATAGGGATTTTTAATTTATGTGCATCTATAATATAGCATGAGTACATTTTTTTTAAAGTAATCTCTATCATTGTTTTAAAAGTAGCTTGTGTTTCTAAGTTTCTAACTTTTGACTTCTTAGACAGAAAATTTAAACCAAAAAAAAACCAACAAAAAAAACCCCCCACACACACACAAAAAAAACCCCACCAAACCCAAACAAACAAAATAAGGAAAGACTATGACATTTAAAAATATTGACACTAACCCTGAACTTGGCTGTTCCCTTCTCCTTGCTGCATCTAGTGATTGGCAGCTGGGACTTCATGCTTCCTGACATGGCCTATATTTTCACACATTTCCTTTCTACTTTCATCATTGCCAGTTCCCCCCTCTCCTCCCTCCTACTCAGGGCAGTTATGGATCATGCTGCCTTTCCTTTTGTTGTGTGAGCATGGTCAAAGTGGGGAAAACCATTTCCCCTGCAAGTTGGTTCTGCAGCTGAACACATACGGGAACAGAAAATAGTAGAAACTGAAGAGAAAGTGGTTCTGATGATACCTAGAAACTCTTCTATAGGTAATATTAACAAACAAAATAAGATTTTTTTATTTAGGGGAATTTTTAATCTCTTTACCAATATGGTGACATATGGTAATATAGGAATGCTTCATTAACAAATCTTGGCAAAATAGCATATTAATTTGTGGAAGAAAGAGGAGAAAAGTCTGTTGGTTGGGGGTTTTTTTTGTTTGTTTGTTATTTTTTTTATTTTAAAGGAAGAGATAGATAGTTATTAACTTTAATTTGTCAGTGTTCTGTTTTCCTTTCTGGAGAAAATTTCCCACATATGCAACTTTAAAACTAAGTTTCTATTTTATGCATGCAAGCTTCTACCTGCTATATGTATATTTTTTGCACGATGATGTGTTACTCATTTCTCAAAATACTGTAGCTTATTATACATCAACCTAAGGGTTTGGTCATTACCTTGATACATGAGATTCATTTTGCTGGTTGTGAATGGTGTGGTTGCTAGAGCAGTGTGAATCAAAAGCAGGTTTTAAACAAGAACATAAAGGTTCATTTTTTTAATACAGGAATGCTATCCTGTGGCAGTTTGTCTGTATTTTTGAGCAGTCTTTTTAAACATGCAGTGCGTGATAGTCAGTTGAATAAAAACAAGATTAGTTTTCTTCAGCAAGTGGTAGACGTCTCTGATAAGGCACACTCAGTAAAGGAAAGATGTGGACCTGTTGGAGTGGGTCCAGAGGAGAGCCACAAAAATGATTGGTGGGATGGAACTGCTCTCTTATGAAGACAGGCTGAGAAAGTTTGGGTTGTTAGCCTGGAGAAGAGAAGGCTCTGGGGAGGCTTTATTACAGCCTTTCAGTACTTAAAGAGGGCTTATAAGAAAGATGAGGACAGACTTTTTAGTAGGGTCCGTTGTGATAGGACAAGGGGTAATTGTTTTAAACAAAAGGAAGGTATATTCAGACTAGATAGAAGGAAGAAATTTATTATGATGAGGGTGGTGAAACCCTGAAACGGGTTGCCCAAAGAGGTGGTAGATACCCCATGCCTGGAAATATTCAAGGTCAGGTTGGATGGGGCTCTGAGCAACTGAATTAGTTGAAGATGTCCCTGCTCATTGCACAGGGTGGTTTGACTAGATGAATGTTAAAGGTCTTTTCCAACCCAAACCATTCTGTGATTCTGTGATATAAAAACAGTTCAGCAGATGAATTTGTTTTCTCTGAGTAGCATTTTTTTTACACATGCCTTGTCCACGGACAGAGCTATGGGCTGAGGGAAGTACAGTTTCCAGAGACGGGATGAATGGAGAACAAACACCCTGAGACCCCTGAGTCAACATAAGAGAGAGTGTTTGGCCTGTATACTGTCTTGCCAAATTTGAAACTGACATTTAGCGTGTCTTACTGTGAGAATAAACTGATCCTTCTTCAAAGACAGTTTTGAAAATGATTGGTTATTATGTAGAAAGAGCTTTCTGATGCATGGCACCCCTTCTGCATCTTCTGTGTGATACAAAGACACTGGTCACAATCTCAATAGCTGAGAAAGTTGTTGCCAAGGGAAAAATTATGAGTAGATAATGAGTCAGTGTATCCATAGCTCACATACTGCCTGTACTGTCTTAGGAGAAAGTGGCTGTGAGAAGACTAAACAAGTAATTAGATTCAGCATGTGATTAATATTATTTTTGTTCTGGCTTTTCTTAGATAGTGGAAGATGTCCTGTTAGTAAAACCAAAAACATGACAGAAATATCCATATTTATTTATTTATTGCATGAAAGTCATTAGTCAGGAAAAGGGAAGGGGAACAAATTTAATGGAAAAACAATGAAATGAAAAACAGATTTTTTTTTTCATATATTTAGGACATTCTTTTATTTTTTATTCTCTCTCACCTATATTATCAGTAATTTTATTGTTGCTAAGGTCTTCCAATTTTGTTTTTATAAAAAAAGCTTTTGGTAGTTCATACAAGGAATGTATGAAGACCATCTGCTGCATTATTAAAGAATTTTGTCTAAGGGGAAAAAGAGATGCTATAATGCATGTTGTGCTGCAGGGATGTTTATCAAGAAAATTGGTAGAACATGCAAGAGCCTGAGCAACTATTTTTCTTTGAAGTTAGCTATGCTTTAGCAGGAGGTTGGACAGATGGCTTTTCTTCTACCCTATGTTTTTCTGTGGAAAAGCCTAAATAATGTTTACAGGGATCATATTTCTGTATTTATGATGGTTTACACCAGGAAGTAAAAAGTTCTTTTTGCTACATTTGCCTTTGTCTTTCAATACATATGTTCTGTCCTTAAACAATAACCTCCCTGCTGTAAATTCCCTCATGTGTAGAGTGGTATGTAGCTCTTAGAATCCTCAAGTGAATATTCTTTTCCAAAACCTAAACTACAAGACTCCTGAACACAGAAGTGCATAAACTTGTACATCTTGATAGGATTTCTAATTCTGTATAAAGTGAGAGGATATTTAGAGGCCACATTTAAAATCCATTGAAGTTGATGGGAGTTACTCAGTTAATTTGGACTGTGCAGTCAGTAAATGTTTTGCTGGAGTTTTAATAGATCATCTACCTCTGTATGAATTCCTTCAGCAGTCTTATGGTTCCTCCTGCTTCTGCTCTCCTGTGGTTAGAGGTTAATGCTGGTTAGAAAGGAAAAGGAAACCTGGAATCCTGCAGAGAGTGTTCAGTTTCTTGAAACAGTACCTGTTCAGTTGACTAATTGTCTCTGTTCCACAAATGAATCCTGTTCTCTCTAGATGATTTTACAGCAGTGAGAGGCCTAAAGAACCAGGGTAAGAAATGCACTGACAAATGAAACTCAAAATTGCCTGCATTTTGGAGGAGGAAAAAGAACATGAACCATGTTTTGTTTTGAAAAGACTTAAAGAAGCAACTTTTAAAATGTAACTGTTGAATGCAGGCACAAAAGAATAATAGTACCGAATGAATGAGAATAGCTGGAAGCCACGTGTAACTGTTAACACTACATTTTTTTCTTGCCTTAGATTATCCTTCACTACTGTGCTTGGAATTGCCCTCACTGCTCAGCATTAGTTTGTTCTATGTTTTTTTCTATTAAGAGTACCACAGAATTAATGGCACAGAGTCCTTTAGTGAAACTACCTCTTAGAATCCCAAACTGGGAGTAACATCTCACAACCCATCACTTACAATTTCTGTCTTGCCATATTAATGAGTCTCAGACAGTGCTAATGCACCTGGAGGACATGGGTCTCAAAAGCCCAAGTGCAGCATAAAGGAAATGGACATTCGTTTGAGTCTTAGAGTCTCACAGGGCCTTTGCAGGTATAAACTTGGCTATAAATTGACAGGCAACCTTGTTTGCCCTCAGGCTGTCTGAAATGTATGAGAAGCGAAGTTTATAGTGTTTTGGGGAGAAAAAAAGCACTTTAATGGATTGCCATTTGTTTAAAATCCAGCTGTGGTACTGTGTTCTGTGTACATACTCCATCTTGTTATAGTATGCAAGGTGAATTTAAACCCACTGGCCATAGATTTCATAACAAGTCAGCTATGCTTCTATATTGCCCAATATTGACCAATTTACATTAAACAATTACTAGTGTGACTTTTTTAAAGGAAGGCTAATAAATGTGCAAAATCTTTGTCAAAAGTAACAAAACTTAAAATACTAATGTCTTTCTCTGATGTGAATTTCTGCCGGTCTGTCCTGCTTCTCCACACTCTGAGACAGGTTTCAGTATGCAGAATAAACTTGAATTAAGACGTTTTGTTATATTGCAGAATTCAAGGCATCTCAGATAGTCTATCAACATTATCTCATTTGAAAAAGAGGAAAAATATACTGTAGAAAGCAGACTGAGGGATTTGTCTTGTGTGCTCAGATAAATATTCAGTTATAACCTTCAAGTGTTGACAAGCTTCTTCCTTAGGATTTAACTATTATTTGTAGTCAGGTAGAACTGAATTAACAATGACCATCCAGACAGGACAGAAAAGAGTCTTTTCAATGCCAATAATATCATGTATTAGCTTCCTTTTTTTTATATTTGACAACTTTCAGCACTTTTCTCCTCTGCCAGAAGTAAATCAGTAGTGATTTCAATTGACAGTAAGTCTGATACCATATCAATAAAGAAGAACAAAAGCACTAGAGGTTTCAGGTAAAAGTAGATTGTTCCCATTCAGATAATTATCAGTTGTCATGAGAACAAATATTTCCCTGTTTTTATAGGGAGGTGCTTCTTTTCATCGGATAGGGAATTAGAGTGGGATAGCCTTCCATTGACTTTCGTCTGGGCTTTGGACAAATCATCATTTCCTCATTATTCTGAATTGCAACTATAATTACGCTTAACTTCCTGTTTTGATATCAATAAATAGAAAGTATTATGTATTTTTTTAGTTTTATTTTTAGGTTTTAACATTAAATCTCCTTGAAAATAGCATCATATTGTAAGTACCATATTACAAAGTCTGGGTATTTTTGGAAACTGTCACAGCATTTTATCTAAAATTTTAACAAAGTGCATAGATAGAATGATTGCAGATAAAAGCAAATGATTGTTTTCATTTTTCTGTCTTTCTTTTCCCTGAAAAATTCTAACTGAATTTGGAGAAGACAATGATGATCAACATTTCTACAATAGAGATATTGTGCATTACAGTTGAATCGCTGACAATGATAATTTTGAAAGTTCTCTTTCATATTATGTTTAGGGCACTGGCTTGTAACTTGGTTGACTTGGTGTTGGCTTTACCAGGGACGTTCAGTGTAAGTTTTGACAAGTTGTTTGGTTAATCCTTGCCTGTGTTACACATTTTACATCTGTAAAACCATGATAAATATGATTATTTTTTCTATTTGGCTCACAACCCTTGTACTACAGGACACAGTGCTTGTAAATCAGAGATGTGCTTGTGAAGGACACTTCTGAACTGCAATAGTGCAAGTAAAAATAATTATGAGATTTCAGGAACCTGGTTTCTATTAGATCATGAGGCAGGGGTGATTGTAAAGGAGTTCTCCCTGAAAAGAGTAGTCATAACAGCAATAAACCATAAAATATATTTTACAGGTTTCAGAAGGCCTTTCCTCCTTAGAGAGATTTTTGTGGAAAGTTTCACATATTGTATTACATTTGTACAGCTTAACTGTCACTAACTGAGATGGAGACATGTAGAATATCTGGTTGTTCTAGAACCAATTCCAGGTTTCTGTGCATTTTTCTCAAGAAAAATTTCCCCATAACCGTTAATTCTTGAAAAAGTTACATGAAAAAACAGTAATTGTTTGTAGAACAAACATAAAAAATTCCTGTTGTGAATGTCCCTTAGGCTACTAAAGAAGCTTCAGAAACAATTGCCTCTTGAGTCTTTGCTGCTGGTCGTAATATAGTCATAGAAGATCAGTATAAATGATTCACTATAAATATTTTCTAGGCCAGGATGAACAAAATCAGTATGAAAAATCTGAACTGTTGTCCTTTCCCTCAAAATGCTCCAATGCCTAGAAAAAACAGAAGTGTTTATTCCAATGTGCTGGATTCCTGGGAAAGACATACTGAAGACTAACAGCAACAAAAAATATATATAGATGCACAATAATCTCCGTGAGTCCACATTAACTCTCAATAATATGGTTGACTAAGTAACAACAAATGGGGTTTCACTTGCAATAGCTAACATGGTGTTTATGCATGTAGAATATTTGGTATGCACCCCTTAAAATGCAGAAGAGATTAGTATATGGTTCCTTTTGTGTCCTTCATTGCCTTGGTATTTTCTTTGGCCTCAGCACACAAATTTTCTTTTAAATGACTTGTAGGGCTTATGGTTGGACTTGATGATCCCAAGGGTCTTTTCCAACTTGAATGATTTTGTGATTCTGTTATTCTGTGGCTGTTATTTGCCTTTTAATATACACTAAGGGTTTGACTACCTATTGCATTAGACAGTTTTAAATTGGTGTAACACTGGTGAAACCAACAGAAGTGTTGCCTCTGAGAAAATCGAAGAACTCAGTAATAACTCAGATTTCTAGTTTTAACAATTTTATTTTGAACTTTTGTCCAGCTTGAGCTGTGCATGGTAGTAGTATGAAGGAAGAACAAGTCATCAAAATACAACAAGAATATATGTGATAGAAGCCACCTCCCACATTTTGCATTCTAATAATGAGACTTATGGCTTTTTTCAAATCCAGATGAGCACAGACACAATTAGTCTTTATTATCCAGAGAAAAAACAAATGGTGAATCATAGCTTCATATCCTAGGGTTTGTTATATAATACCTATTGAATTTCATTTACATGTTTTATGCATATATTTATTATGCTGAAAGCTTATTACCCAATTCCTTCTAAAGTCTTTGAAGGCATTGTGCCAGCCCTTCCTAAAGTTTGCAAGCATATTGTTTTTGACAGTCAGGAGAGTTTGAGATTTCCGTATTAATTACTCTGTTTACATTAAAATGAGCTTTATATCATTTGTGTATTCCTATTATATGTATTTTAGAAATTACAGAGTAATTACAGCAATTGCTTAAGCTGCATGTGGTGTCTAATTTAATTTAATAAGATGCAGCTACATCATTTTTCACATATCATAAAACCAGATGTGTGAGACAGTGAAGTCATAATGAACGGTTACAACAGTATGCATAGAGTTCTAAAAACATTATTCATTTACTTAATGATAATTATTTATATTGTTAAGGAATATCAGTATATTTGTCTCTGTATATAATATGCAAAATATGAGAATGATTGTTACTTCTTACTTTGTTACATTATGCAAAGAAATGCATGTTAACTTTTTCTTCCATGTAGGTCATAGCCTTTACCAGTTTTAGTCCAGCAATATTAGCTATAGTCTGTGGTAACACATTTTAGTAAGCCAAAGGAGATGGCCATTTATCAGACTTGACAAGTGGTGGCTGGATAATAACTTTCCTGTAATGCAGACGCTTTCCTGAATGTTTAAGTGCTGATGGTTTGAACATTACAGCTCACCAAATTTTAATTGATTTGAGGTTCACTGATTCACTGACCTCTAAGTAAATGCCAGAACATGCTATGTTTTTATCTTCTTTTAGTTGTCTATCCAGATTAAATCCTTACAGTAAAGTATTTGATCTTTAAATGTCCTGTAGATAGCCCAGAAATGTACATCCTGCTCAAATATGTAAAGTCATTCTCTGAGTTAGAGACACATGATCTGTACATCCAAGAATACTGGTTTTACCTGTGTGTGAGGTACATGAAACATAATATTGCTTAGGGAGGGAATTACTTGAATAGGGAGACATAACTTTTTCCAAGGATTGATTGCATGCGTTAGGAGCATAGGTTTTACAGCTAGACGGTTGCAGAATAAGAATGAGATTTTAGACTCTGGCACATGGTTGAGCTAAGTCACTCTTCCTAATTATTGCCAAAAGTTGCACTGGCAGTCTCAGCAATGTTTTCTTTCTCCACTTGTTCCTCATAACCCTAATTTGGGAGTTATCCAAGGGGTGTGGTGGTTTGAGCCCAGAGGGCAGATGAGCAGCATTCAGCGGCCCTTCATTCACTCCTTCTCCCTCAGTGCTGGGAAGGAGAAAATGACAGGAAAGTGTCAGTAATCGAGGTCATGACAGGGAAAGGATCTCTCACCCATTTAGCAGTTATAGGTAAAAGACAGGCTTGTTAGGGGAAGACAAAGTCTGTCACTTGAATTCAAAACACTAATAATAATAACACTTAACAGACAGAATGGGACAGTGAGAAACATTACCACATCTTAAAGCCACCTCCCTCCACCCCTCTCTTCTTCCTTGGCTCAGCTTTGTTTCTGGTATCTCTACCTCCTTCCCAGCAGCACAGGGGCAGAGAATAGGGGGGTGCAGTCAGTCCTGTGGTATCTTCCTCCAAGGTGGGCAGAAGCACCTTTTTGCATTCTTGCCCCAGCTCCAAGTGGCATCCCTCTCATGGGAGACTCCTCCAAAAACCATCTCCACGATGAGTCCTCCACACAGATTGCATTCCTCCCGAGATGCTCCAGCAGGGTCACCCCAAGTATGGCAGCCCTCCTAGTGCTCAACTACAACAGCAGGGGCTGCTTCTTCCCACAGGGTCCCGGCTGTCCTCCACAGGCAGCGGGTGGATCTCTGTTCCTCTGGTGACCTCCGTGGGTGGCAGGGGGGGAGGCCCTGCTGTCTCATCAGAGGATACAGGGGATACAGGGGGGCTGTTTCCTCCGGCACACCTTCCCCCTTCCTCCTTCCACTGCCCTTGGTGTTCACATAGGAGTCCTTGTAACTCATCCGACTCCCCACCCCAAGGTTCCCCTTCTTAAATATGTTATTGCAGAGGTGCAGCCACCATCGCTAATTGGCTTGGCCTTGGCCAGAGGTGGGTCAGACTTGGAGTTGAGGGATCTTCAGGAAGCTTCTCACAGGGGGCCACTGCTGCAGCCCCTCCCACGCTACCAAAAACCCCACCACACACACAAACCCAGCACAAAGGGTCATGGCAACTTGCAGCTATGTCCTTTAGTTCCTGCAACAGGAAGATTCATTTGTGGGTTTTGTTTGTGTTTTTTGGGGGTGTTTTGTTGGGTTTTTTTTAAGTTTTCTGGATTTAATGCACACAAAACCTCAAAATATTTTTCCAGTTTTTGTCTCACCTTGACTTCAAGACATGTAGACATTCCTTCCTTTTAGTTAACTTCAGGGAGGAATGGGAATAAAAGCTGTCCTGTGCTTTGTGACGAATTAGGAAGTATTGTAGTGACAAATACTTCCTGATGATCAAAAATGTGAGCAAAAAAGACATTTCATTCTCCGTTTCAGACTAATCAGTCAAAAATGGTGTGCTTTCTTTAACACCAACAATGGAGTATAAAGTCATACAGAATAAATGAATGTCTTTCCGCCC
>NW_020799095.1:70289272-70388253 GCF_003259725.1 Athene cunicularia
CCCAAATCCCAAGGATATCCTTATATGCCATCACTTATGATTGGAAAAGGCATTTTATGTAAAATTCTCTGCTTAGGTTGGAGTAATGTATAAGGATTTTTCTGGAGGTTTCTACAACTTGTAGAAACCTATGAGACACCTCAGAGTCAATATCAAGCATGCTGGCAATAAATGAGGGGACATTCTTTCATCTAGACTGTCATGAGACTGACTTTGTCATAAAGGTAACCAGATAATGGAAGTATGAACAAATAGCTTCAGTTTTGCTTTGTATACATATAGAAGAGGTAATACAATAGGAGGTTTAAAAATTGGTAGAAGGAACAGATTCAAATAGGAATAGATAAGAAGTACTCAATATATTATGGCTTTTCATAACTACTTTCTAGAGAACTGTTCAATCTCGCCTTCCTCTCCAAATATTCAAAGGATAATGTATACATAGAGATAAGCTATTTGCACAGAAAACTCTTAAATTAATAAGTAGAAAATGTCTAAAATGGTGAGTACCCAACATAAAACTGTAATTTAGACATTTATTTATTTATTTCTAGAGTGTGGAAAACTTTTTCCAGCTGCATAAAAACATTGCTTTACTTTACAAAACTGCTTTAGCTATTTCTGTCCATTCTACCAGAGTTACTTACACTGCATAGTGAGTTACTTTTTGCATTCATTATATTTATCATTAATGGAGCCAAACAATATAGCATATATATTGTACATCATCCTGAGTAAAATCACAAAACACCTGTGGGACAACCTGATGACAAGGCCCAGTCAGCATGGATTTTAGAAAGGCAGGTCCTGCCTGACAAACCTGATCTTCTATGACAGGGTGACCTGATTATTGGATGAGGGAAAGGTTGTGGATGTTGTCTACCTTCACTCTAGTAAGGGCTTGGACACCATTTCCCACAGCATTCTCCTGATAAACTGACTGCTCACGATGTGTATGATTGCACGCTGGGTAAAAATCTGGCTGGATGACCAAGCCCAAAGAGTTGTGGTGAACAGAGTTAAATCCAGTTGGTGGCCAGTCACCAGTGGTGTCCCTCAGGGCTCAGTTTTGGGGCCACTCCTGTTTAACGTCTTTATTGATGATCTGCTACACCCTCAGTCAGTTTGCAGATGACACCAAGTTGGGTGGGAGTGTTGATGTGCTCGAGGGTAGGGAGGCTCTGCAGAGAGACCTGGACAGGCTGGAGCCATGGGCTGAGGCCAACTGGAGGAGTTTCCATAAGGCCAAATGCCGGGGGCTGCCCTTGGGCCACAACAACCCCCAGCAGCGCTACAGGCTTGGGGAGGAGTGGCTGGAGAGCTGCCAGTCAGAGAGGGACCTGGGGGTGCTGATTGACAGCTGTCTGAACAGGAGCCAGCAGTGTGCCCAGGGGGCCAAGAAGGCCAATGGTATCCTGGCTTGTGTAGCAATAGCGTGGCCAGCAGGGACAGGGAAGGGATCTGACCACTGTACTCGGCACTGGTGAGGCCGCCCCTCGATTCCTGTGTTCAGTTTTGGGCCCCTCACTACAAAAAGGACATTGAATGACTCGAGCGTGTCCAGAGAAGGGCAACGGAGCTGGTGCAGGGTCTGGAGCACAGGTTGTACGGGGAGCGGCTGAGGGAACTGGGGGTGTTTAGTCTGGAGAAGAGGAGGCTGAGGGGAGACCTCATTGCCCTCTACAGCTACCTGAAAGGAGGTTGCAGAGAGCTGGGGGTGAGCCTCTTTAATGAAGTAAAAAGCTGTAGGACAAGAGATAATGGCCTTAAGTTGCACCAGGGAAGGTTTAGACTGGGTATTAGGAAGCATTTCTTTCCAGAAGGGGTTGTTAGGTGTTGGAATGGCCTGCCCAGGTAGGTGGTGGAGTCCCCATCCCTGGGGGTGTTTAGGAGTCGGGTCGACATAGTGCTGATATGGTATAGTTGGGAACTGTCAGTGTGAGGTTAATGGTTGGACTGGGTGATCTTCAAGGTCCTTTCCAACCTACGTGATTCTATGATTCTGTGAGATTATATCTATCTATCTATCTATCTATCTATCTATCTATCTATCTATAGATAGATATCTATATAGATATCTATAGATATCTATAGATAGATAGATAGATATAGATAGATATAGATAGATATCTATATAGATATCTATAGATAGATATATAGATATATATATATATATGTATAGTGGAATAGGCAAGCTTTAGGAAGTTTGCTGATTGTTTGCAAGTTAAAATATATGCATTTAGATCTGAGAAAGCGCCCTTTATATTTTTCCTTTCCTTTCCTGTGTATGAACGCTTGAATTTTAGTGTTGTTTTCAACAGCAGCATATTGAGTGCAAGTGTACTGAATTAAGTAGTGTGTATATACTAAAATTCAGACAGGACTGGACCAATTAAATAGTGAACTTCATGATACAATAAATCATAATTTATCATATTTGGTGTGTGTCTAGGGCCAGAGGCCAGGACAGGCAGTTTAAGCATTCCTGGTCATTCAGCAAGTGGCTCACGGGTGAGATTATTCTCTGTAATATGGAGCTGGCTCACAATTGGAAGATCAGGTAGTAGGATTATTAATATAGTGTTGGTTCTTGTTAAATTGCTGTACACTGTGTTTTTCACGTTTTTATACATGTATCATAGCAAAGAGAGAACGAAGTAAATGATGGAAAGAAAAGCTTGTTTATTATACCTAAGGATTTTGCTGATTTTCTAAACTGTCAGTATGGTTTATGAATAGAGTGAAAATGTTTTAATATAGCAACAAATATATGTTTAAAAATCTGGTTCCAATTCTCTTTTTTTAATCTACCTGATCTATCCCAGTCCTTAAGACCATCCACTTTAAGTAGGTAAACAGTGTTTAAAAATAGAGTGAGATTCAGTGATGTAAACATGGGTATTTTACAATTACTCAGTTTCTGGAGGAAAAAACCTTGTAGTAACCAGTAGAATTTCTATATACCTTATGGAATCTAAACTTCAATGAGAAGGAGTTTCTAATAAATTCTTCTTTACCTTTATACGCACTCCTTGTTCTAAACTCTAAAATGGCATGGAGGTTAGTTGTGCTACAGAATTACTTAATATCTATTGTTTGTGCTATTAGATGCTGTGTTTTAAGCTTATGTGAGACAATTGCCACAGTTACACAGGTCTGGGTTAGTCTTTTGCTAACATAGCTGTGATTTTCTATTACATATAATGGTAATATGTTAACTTGTAGGTATTTATTCTGCTTTGAACTTGTGTATATATGTACTATATATATGTACATGTGTATGTAACATTCAGATAGGTACTGTTTATAATTTTCATGTATATATATGTACCTATACACATGCAAAGATATAACATTTTTATTTATTAGCATGGAGATACATTGTTATTCATAGTGGGACAAATCATCAGTTTCTCATCCAGGCAAAATTTTACTGAGTAAATTCTGACTTACTGAGACTTTACTCTGAAGATTGTCATATGTATTTATACAAATATTATTGTACTTAAGATTCTTTAAAAATTGTAGAAATCGTCAACCCAAATGATGGAATGGGAGAAATGTTAAGGTTGCTGTCTAAGTTTTATTCCTTTTTATATATTTGAAATTATTTTCTTCAGTTCTTGAGAAAACAGATTGTCTAAGTTCATTTCATATGCTTGAAGTTCATAAGAGGAATCATTAACACTTTATTTTGAGAAAGATGATGACACTAAATTCAGATTTTCCAACAGGGATGCTATCCTGCTATATTATTCAAGCCGATTTAATGAGTTCCAACACTATTTTTCATGCCAAGACTTGAGTTCAGATTCTGTTTCATCTGTGAGAGCTGGTAATGTGTGTAACAAATAAAGCACTGTAAATAAATTTCATACCCCGTTTTTCTTTTTTGTGATAGCAGTATCAAATATTGCACTAAGAGGAATGCCAGGTCAGGTCTTAGCAGCCTAGATGAAAGCTCCACAACAAGTTCCTCTTTGCATGACCTTTCAGAAGCTGGTAGATGTATGGAAAAAGCAGGAGAGAATTTAGTCTACTCTCTTAAATTGAAGTTGGAAGACTAAGATTTCTCTTCCAAACTACAACTAATCTAAAAATATTGTGCCTTGCCCTTAGGGAATTTAGGAAAAAAAAAAATCACTAAAACCGAAAGGAACGACTGCCTCATGCAAATAAAATTTGAAAGTTTTATGTGTGATGATAACTCCTAGCATTTCTTCCTCCATAACTAAATCTTATTCCTAGGGTGAATCATGCATCATATGGGATTTAAAAAGAAGCAGCGAGGTTTCTTCTCTCACCAGACTGTGAAATTCCTCAGGAAGTCAGTGCACATTATTATATCCACTTCCTGCTCTTCCCCTGATGTGCCCTTCCAGTAAGATGAGGAGATCCTTACTGCACAGCCTTTTGATTAACTGTTTAATTCTGAACCCCTTTTGAGGATGTCTTTATTCATTTGCAGATCTCATATACACAGCCTGAGCCCTTCCTCTGTGCTATTCTTCCCTCAGTGTGTCTTTTAGGGGTCAGGCTGTTCCTTTCCTTGACACTGCTAAGAGATTTTTCACAGGAAAACTGGCTGCTTTAGCTCTGCATTGTTATCAAAGCTTAGGACATAGTGCAAAAAGGGTATCATTTGGGCTTGATAGTTTTAGCTTTGTCTTGATATCTCACTGAATTGTTTAGATGCTGTTCAGTTAGCTAGAGTCCCTGTTTGGAGACTAGATATTTCTACAAAACCATGCCTGATCTGGTAACAGTTGTTCTGTTTATTTAGTAAACTCCACCTGGTTGTTAATACAGATACAAAAGCTGTGTGTTTGACTGACGAGCACAAAGTGATGTTCTAAAAAAATAATTACTGACCTCATTGATTAGATAACTACGTCCCCTCTTAGAGCCAGATTAATCCTGTGTTGCTTGGTAGTAAAAAGACGAAGACCTCAAGGAGGCTGGAAAAGTTAATCTCAGAGATCTTTTATTTGCATCTACAGCCTAATTCCCTTGTACAAATCAGAAATTACCTGTGTATGTAGCAATAGAAAACTGGAGAAGATGATCCAGTCACAACACCAACTGGTAAGAGATGCTTCCCCAGTCTGTCCATCAAAGAGGCTACTTGGACTGCACAAGAGAGTTCTAGTGATGCTACAGAAGTATAACCAGAAGACAACTGACTGGCACTTTTCCCACACACCTTTTTTTCAGATAGAAAGACCTCCGTGAAACATGATACTGTTACAGGCCTGAGACGTCTGGGCAGGAAGTAGGAGAGGAGCTGAATTTGCTAGCTATATAGTGTATCCCAGAACATTTAGATTCCCAGATTCAATTACTATTCCCTCCGCAACAAATGAGTAGTATAAAAAGCCAATTTATGGGCAAACTAACTTTTTGATTCTTCTTAAATACTGGAATGAGGTCCTCCATGACACTGATATAATTTCCATTGATTCCACTCTAAGCTTGGTGTTGGCAGTGGTCTTGCATTTTATCTTTGATGTACAGTGAGCCCCTACAGCATGCTACCAAGAAAAGGAGTAATTTTTAGATCTTAATTAGCTAGTGAAGTTTTTAGACTTCCCATAGGAAATCAGTGACAAAATGTCCAATCCTGTCTCTGCCTGAATTCAATAATTTTTTCTCTGAAGCAGCTGTTAAAACAGAGGAAGTTTTGTACAGTCTGGGGAGTTTCCTGAAGTTATCTTGTGCTAGGTCTAACTCTCTGTTAAGAAAGTAAGATGTTAATTTAGCTAACTTCACTCAAGCAACCTTCTTTGCCATTATTCATTTTGAAGTGGAACACCCAGATACTCTAAACCTCAGAGCCATCCCTAATCCTTGATTTTATAAATAATACTTACAGTGTTAGGATTTAAAATCCTACTTAGTAAGATGGGAATTAACACAGACAAAATGAAGAAGCAGATGCAAATAACTAAGGTATAAGAGATAAATATAATAGATTTTTTTACAAAATCAAGAAGTGACTAAGAAAGGTTTGTTTAGGCAAAAGTCTGGAAAGAGTGAGAATTATATTTTCAGAAGAAGAATAGAAGTAGTCTCCAGGTCTGGGATGAAACAGTTCCACTGACGATAGTCCTATTAGGCAGCAGTCTCACTCATTCTATCTTTAGCTGAATGTAACATTGAATGTCAGCATCCCCAGCTGAGATGACAGCTTGACTTTGGGTGGGTAGACACTTTATGCTTCTACCAAAATTTTTTTCTTGCTGTTCAGCTACACCCCCAGAGAGAAATTTTTGAAAAGCAAAGAACAAAACATAAGGGTATTTGACTGTAGAGGTTAGGTTTGTTTTTATACTCTGAAGAAAATGCTGGGAAGATGCATATGCTTACAAAAAATAATTACCAGTTGGTAGAAAACGTGCACTTCTCATCTCTTTGTGTGAGCGACCTTTTTTGTTTTGAGGTGCTCTGTATTTCAGAGAAATATGAAACTAATGGAGACCAGAGAAGGGTCAGGCATGAGCATTAAAAGCCACTGTTGTCACAAGTTAGCAGATCAGAAGAGCTAGAATTAGTACTATACAGGAATAACTGTAAAAACTTTTCTGCCTTCTTTCCCCTTTGCCTAAACGAATCACAGAATCAGTCTTTCTTATTCTAATCTGTTTAAAAGGATCAGTACAGGCAGTAAAAGCTTGGGGCTTAGCTTGTCAATTTGACAATTTTCAACTGTAGACGTAAATGAAAAACTGAACTATAACTACGATGAAAAAACTGTATTAATTGGAAGTAATTTCAAGAGAACATATACAAGATTGGATCTCTGGTAAGTACCACATGTGCACATTGATTAATCCTGGGTGGGTTTTGTTTTGGTGTTTTTTTTTTTGTTTTTTTTTTTTTTAAATCATACATTTGTATTATTATTCCTATTTATGTAACTATTAATATTTTTAATATTTTCTTTTTCACACCCTCCTTATTTTTATAGGAGAAGAGCTGATAGCATTTTAAAATTGTGTCAAAGGAAATAATTACAAGAAATGTAATTTTTTTGTAGATAATTTCCTTTTTGTTGGATTGTCATTATTTATCTAGAAAGAATATAAGAAATAACATTATTCTGCATAATTATAATGGAGCTGGTAAGTATATACCATTTAATACAGAACTTGGTTGTTCAGGACAAGCAGTTATAAGGCAGGCATGTGTAATGCAGCATCATTTCAAAATAAGTTAGGAAATTGAAAATCAGTTTCTGTGCTGTGATTCTTGTCTTTCTAGGAGATACTGGCTAAACTGGCTAAACATCTAAACTGTCTTAATTCTGCAAAATAACAAACTCTGTTAATATATGTTATCAAAGCACTTCTCTAGTTTACTGACTACTGAGGGCTCTGTATAATTGAGATCTTAAGATGAAAGTCTTCTCACTGCCAACTTTAGCATAATCGTTCTCCTCTCTCTCAGAAATGGTTAGGGATTATCCTTGTGTTCTTTTTTTTTGCATGCGTTAAGTCTGGTTTTCATGAAAACTTTCCCTTTCTATGAATCCTAGTTTGTATAAGTTTAACACATGTTCCTGACTCAACAAGGGTGTATTGGTCTAATGGTCAGTTACAGGAAACAACACTACTTGTCCCCTGCGCCTCTGCCTTTCACACACACACGTAAAGCTAAGGTTTACGCTTTTGCATGCTGATGGATGGGTCAGCCAACCTTGTGTGGATTAGACCTGTAGGATGACATTCATAATTTTGGAGGCAAACCAGACTCCAATTAACAAATGAGCTATTGAAAGCATTGAAAGCTGGCCTGAAAGTAGAAGTTACTATTGGAAGACGGCAGGGGAAATACATCCATGTTTTCAGTGTGTTTCTTTTGTCTAAATTAGAGTACCTAAGGAGCTCTTTGACCTCTTCTATTAGTTCAGTTGGGTATAATGGCCGCCTTCTCTTTAGTATATTCAACAATAAGATAATCTGCAAAGGGCAGGAAGATAAATATTATATATCCCCTTCCTATCACTGGACTCATATGTATGAAAATTGATACAGACTTTACAGCTTCTGACAAGAAAGGAACTCTGCATTATCCTTGCCAGTAACTGGGTAGAAGGCTGCTCTTACTTTGATTGTCTTTTGTTGCTTGGTGATGGTAATTATAACTAGTTAAAAATAATGAAAGTATTTTGCAGTGATAGTTGACATTCTTGATCTTACTTTTTCATAAATGGGAACTGTGAAAAGTTGTAGGAATAAGTGGAACTTGAGAAATGAGAGCAGCTCAGAAGTCTGTCTGCAAAATGTAGCCTATTGGAGGTAGGGTGGATGATCAGATTGCATTGCAGAAGTCATTCTCATGCTGGATTTATTCAAAAGACGGAAGGGAACTTTTACTGTATCTGGGACCTTGGAGGGGGAAAAAAATCTAAATATTTACAAATTTGATATTAGCTAAAATCGTGAAATCTTTATTTAGTGGTTTGGAATTTAGTCAAAGTTTACTTGGAATTTTTACCAAATGAAAACTAGAAGCAAGTACCTCAACTGATACAAACTGACAGCTCCACTGAAGTCAGACAGGGTGTCTGAAGGAGCTGAGGAGATGACTGCTGCTTTCAGAGTGGAGGCTGGTCAGCTTATTCTTACCACTTCTCTGTTTTTTATTTTTTAAATTTATTTTTTTATTTTTTCAAATACTTTCCAAGCATTAAGTAAAGTTTTGCTGTAGGTGTGTTGGTGTCTATTGGTGAGAAGTATGCAGATATATCACCCTGTGTACTGGAACTAGAATGCCTAACTCATTTATTACTTAAAGTATTTTGTGGTCAGAGGGGAGAGAGGGCTGCAATTTTCTGTGCAGATGGCAGAAGTACTGTACAGAGGCGTCTGGTATATCTATTAATCTCATCCAGAGAAGCAGACAGTGAAGAGGTTCAATTCTGTGACAGCCTAACCATTAACAGCATCCCAAACTTGATTTTATTTCTTCACTTTTTTTGAGCTGAAAACACTGTGGCTAAGATTTATTATGTCATTGTCGTCTCTGCCTTTCCTCTGTCTCATCTGTATTCTTTACAGAGCCTATAAACATGGGCTGTCAGCAAGCTAAACCTGTCAGATTTCCACTTCCCCCCTCCTCTGTCTGCTACTATGCTGCCCGAGAAACAGCCCTGCACGCTGCACCCTCACTATGATTCTCATCATCACATCTCATTCATCACTGTGACTCCAAACTCAGCTCAACACATTAGAAAAAAGGTCAGGGATATGAAAGGAAAAGAGAAATAAACAACTACCCAGCGGAAGCGGTTGAGCTACAGGAGACGTGGGAGGTAAGATCGGAGCCAATTTCTCTGCCAGCAGCTGTACTGGGCATAAAGTACTTGCTATACAAGTTCTAAGTGTTTTAAGCTGGAGGGGTTTCCTGCAGCTCCTGGTTTATTTCCCAGCACAGAAACGTAGTGAAAGGATAGCAAACCGCAGTTAAAGACAGAAAGGTTATAAAACTTTTTATAACTGGAGTAAAGATGACAGATTGGTTGCTGAGTGACTGGAAACCTGATAGCATGCAAGATTTGGACTCTAGAGTTCAATAAACATCCTTATAGTGGTGAAAGAACAAGTCCTATGTTGACTTTATAAGCCAAACTTTAAGAAGCTTTTGATTTGGGATAGGGGGAAATTTATGTGGAGGAAAAGGAAAGTATTTTATATGAAGCGGTAATATTCCTTTAAGTGGGATCTGCTTATTCCTATGTGTTACACTGTCAGTGTAGCTAGGTAGAATGTATTTTTTTAAATTTTCTGGCTTAGTGATATCTCTTCTCCATTCTCCTCACTGCTTCTTTGACCATTTATCACTGAGCAGGTTTGGTTTTTTGATCAGGAATTATGTTCTTTATCTTTTATTTTTTCAAGCTCTTGACACTTTTCATCATAAATAGAAAATAGCTGTTAACTCTTTCCTTATTTGCCTTTTGAAAATCAATGTTTAAAATACTGATGCAATAATCATGATAGTAATTTCTTTCTCTAGGGAAATAAGAGAAACTGCTCAGCCTAAAATACATAAATTGCAAAAATCCATTCAGAAGAGTTTGATACAAAGAAATTAGCTTGTGCAACCATAATGTTTTTCATACATGGTAGTCAGCTTGTAAGGATTTTAGTTTACAGTTCTAATTTATCTATAGAGTAATTGGTTAATAATTGGATATGACATCTGATTATAACATAATGACCATCAAGCGTGATGACTTTGGCCAAATAGTCAAGAATATAAATATCTTTATTGACTATTAATCTTTAAAAAAGTAATTCTGACTGTGCTTTATGCGAGCACATATTGTTTATGGTCTAACCTTTTTTAATATGCTTCTGTCCAGCTCATGCTAAAAGCTTGTTTTAATGCTTTCTGTGTTATTTAAGCTAAATAGAGAAGATTAGTAAACTGATTTTTTTCTTTGATGAAAAGTATCGAATAAAGTAAAAGACCCCTAGTGAAATGATCATGCAAATGATAAAAACAAAAGCATTCAGTGATGTAGAAGGGAAAAGGCAATTTAATGGAGAATGTTTCCCATGATGTCCATTAAGTACAATACTTTGGATGCAACCTCCAAACCTAATAATCCTTGCAATTGAAAGGTGAGAAGGAATGCTACCCTTTGTTTTCAATGTATTTCTCATTCTTTTTGAGGCATTTTCTGTCTTGCAGAACTGAAGTCAAAATACTGGGGTTCCTGGTCCAAAACAATATAGCATATTTTACAGAGTCACCTGTGGGAAGAATCTAGCAGAATTTGGGGAGAAACTTATTGTAACTCGTAAAAGGAAATTTTACATGTAAAACTAAAATAGAGGACTGCTATATCACTATACTTCTGTGCAAGTGTTTGTGTCACTGTTCTCAGTGCCATTTTCTCCAAAGAAGAGCTTCTCAGGAAGTTTTTTTCTCTATGTTCAACATACCTTATGGAATGCTACTAAGGAATTTAATCACTTTTGAACATACTGAATATCCTAGCTTTAGGAGGAAGGGGAATTTAAGACCCCTGAATCAGGCAACTGCATTAACACATTGTATACATAATAATATAACAGCTGAAAAAGACAAAAATCTGAGCACACGGAATTAGGATATTCAGATAACAGACAGTTCAAAGTCGAGCTGACAATAGATAGATTCTAGATTAATGTGAATTGTGGGGATTAAAGTAAGTTGTGGAGAATAAGAACCAGGAAAGAAAACGTATTAGAAAAAAGAAACACATTTAAGTTCCTACAACTTACTCTCTTCTATCAAGTAGAAATGCAGCATTGTGATAAAGCAGCAGTACTGACATGACTCATCTGGCCCTACTGTGAAATGACTCACTCCAAAATAAGGAAACAAAGCATATTAGAAATTTCAGACTTGTGAAGAAAGAGTTCTAAAGACACATCACAGTATACCTGTAAAAGAGTCTATAGCTGTAAAACAATTAGGAAGTAAATGTGAGTGGCTTTCCATGAACTACGTTGAACTGTAGCAATAGCAAGATCTGTGACAGTGTGAAAATTATGATCCTACTGCTGAAGAAAAACACAATAGAGGGTAAGATCAGAATAATAAATTGTGCTAAGAAAATGGGAATATTTTAGAAAATAAAGAGGTAAGAAATATAAAACTTTAAAGAGTTTAACTTGTAAAATAATTGAAAAGTGTTGTTATCTATCACATCACTGCAAATATGGTATAGATTGGGTGGAGGATGAGAGGAGGAAGAGTCCAGAATCCAGTACTTACCTCTTTACTGATATACTAAGAAGAAGCCAACTCCTAGCCAGTTTATCTGCTGGCATCAAATGAGATTGCTTCAGTTATCTTGATCAATACCAGATGAAAATGAGGTACAAAAGAAAGATTACTTTGCACTGAGATATCACATATTCTTTTATGTTTCTCTACCAGAGTAAACTAGTATATTGAACTTGGCAGGCTGAATCTGATAAATATTTCAAATTTAAAGTCATGTCTTGGAAAAATAAATGGGTATCTCACTTTCCCCTCCTGAATATATAGTGGAGTTTGAATTATATAATGCACTGCTGTCCACATAGCTACTGGCTGTTTGCTAGTAAATGTTTAGAGGGCTACATTAAGCTATGAAAAATTGTCTTTAACTGAAACATGAAAGGCAGCCATTTTAAAGTTACATGGCTGAGGACAGAAAGGCAATTCGGAAGGTGATCTCTTTCAAATACCTAATTCATCTCACTGAGCAAAAAATTGTGTTAGCATTCATCATCTAATAAATATCATGAATGTTGTGTGACAGAACTTGCCTACTCTTAGTTTCTCATAATCACGAAAACTAGACTTTTTTTGCCAGGTTGTAAATCAGATTCCTGTAATGCAGATCTGTGGGGTTTGGGTTTTTTACTCATACACTTCTTAAGGTATATTTTAAGGATTATTTTAGGTGCACAGACTTCACCATCCATGCTTTGCAGCTCAGCTGACTGAAATCAATAGTGCGTAGACTAAGATA
The DNA here is from genome assembly GCF_003259725.1 of Athene cunicularia. Lineage (NCBI taxonomy): Eukaryota > Metazoa > Chordata > Aves > Strigiformes > Strigidae > Athene > Athene cunicularia. The sequence goes on from NW_020799095.1 coordinate 70,301,787, forward strand.
AATTTGTAATCATTCCTTCATTACAAGTCATTGAAATAAAAATCCACTCTTAAGAAAGCTGAATAGAGAATTTTATGATACACTCAAAGAGCTCTTGCATTTGTGTGAAGAGAGTCACAATGACTTCATTCCGCTGGTAGAGTTCAGGTTTGAATATTGAGTATGACAGTTATAATGCTTGGAGTGCATTCAAGTCAACGTTTGCAACATAAAAGGGTGTACCACTCTAATGGCTGACATGACCATTGACCCCTCTTTATTTTCTGGCAATGTTTACTTCCCATTTGACACAGTCTTAAAAAACATTGCTTACTATATGGAATTAGGAAAAACATTGAAAAACATTCAGATTTCTCTTCAAGAACAGTTAGTACTCTTATTTTTCAGATAGGAAACATTTTCTGGAAGTTCTAACTAATCTGTTCTTCTATTCTAGACTCCGTGGGTTCTATTAAGACCCCTTTAAAATGTGAAGAGAAGGGGTGTCCAAACATTTTCATGCTTAAGAAGAGTTTATTTTTTTTTTTTTTTTTTTTTTTCCCCCACAATTAACTAATTTGATGCTATCTATAATGGTATTTATTTAATAGGGATGGTGCTAGTCCAACCACTGAGTATATATTGATATTGAATTTTATTTTTGCTTTCACTTTTCCCTTCAAGATTACTATGACTGAAAAAAGATTTCTGAGTTCTCTTGCATGTCTCTGGAATGAGAATCACTGTCTAGTATCATCAGTGTGTACATCCTTTGATTATGCTATTACACTTTTTTTTTTTTCTTTCTTTCCCTTCTCCAGCTGAGTCAAACCAAACATTCAAACAAGATTAGCCCATTTCAAACTTTTTCCATGAATATAAAGAAAGTTATAATTTTGGAAAGAATGTGTTGTTTGTAATAGGTATATTACTTAGTTTAGTAAATGTCAGTGTTTGAAATTATTTAAATTCATTCATAAGTAACCAGAATACATCATTAAATGTATTTTGTATCCACTTTCTTTCATGAAAGTGTATAACAGTAGCTGCCATTTTATTTTCTTCAGGTCGTAGCCTGTAATATTTTTAAAGCAGCCCAGTGCTAGATGTAGTTAAAAGTTTTAATGAGTCCCCAAAATACATCATTTTTTAAAACTATGTAATTATTTCATATAAAACTCAGGAATTAATTATAATTGCAAAATTACACAGAAAAGAGAGAGAATAAGTAAAACAATTTTTTATAAGTACAGTCAGATCATTTTATAGTTAGTCTTACAAGAATTATGCAAAACAGTTGAAATGAAAACTGTTCACTACATTATGCATTATATTCATTATTGGCACTGTAGTTAATATGTTCTTGGCATTCTATTGCCCATTACAATAATGGGATAAAATGATTTTTTTTTTTTAATGCACCAGGTGTACAAAGTGTATTATTCAGGATTTCTGAGGCAACCACTGGAATCTAGTCAAGACTGAGAAATGTTTGCTAATAACCAGAGATACTTGGCACCCTGGTGTGTCACTGTCATGGTTTAACCCCAGCTGGCAAATGAGCACCACACATCCGCTCACTCATCCCCCCCCGGTGGAATGGGGGAGAGAATTGGAAGAGTAAAAGAAAGAAAACTCATGGGCTGAGATTAAGTCAGTTTAATAGGTAAAGCAAAAGTCACACTTTCAAGCAAAGCAAGAAAAGGAATTCATTCACCACTACCCATCAGCAGGCAGGTGCTCAGCCATCTCCAGGAAAGCAGGGATCCATTGTTTATAACTGTTATTTGGGAGGACAAATGCCATCACCCTGAATGTCCCCACGTTCCTTCTTCTTCCTGCAACTTTATATGCTGAGCATGCCATCATATGGTATAGAATATCCCCTTGGTCAGTTGGGGTCAGCTGTCCCAGTTGTGTCCATTCAACTTCTGGTGCACCCCCAGCCTACTTGCTGGTGGGGTGGGGTGAGGAGCAGAAGAGGCTTTAACTCAGCACTGCTCAGCAGTAACTAAACCAACGCTGTGTTATCAGCACTGTTTTCATCACAAATACAAAATAGAGCCCAATATTGGCTACTATGATGAAAATTAACTCTATCCCAGCCAAAACCAACACAGTAGCTTACAACAGTCCTATATCACATGAGAAACCTATCATGTTCAGTGGAGGAGACATACAATTAAAGGTAAACTATTTAGTTCCCCAAGGAGACCACCCCACCTACTGTATGTCTTGGCTTGAAGTTTTTAACAGCAAATATCCTGAAGACATTATGGACATGATCTTTGGAGGGAATTAGTGTCCTTCCCTTTCATTTGTAAGGTATTTAAATGTACAGATGATGATACCTGTATGGCCAGGAATGGACAAAATATTCTTGTTAACTCTCTCTGTTCAAATATAACCGAGTGTGAATATTAACTATTCTTCTCCTTCTGCTGTATTTCATAGGTGAGATGAGGAAGAGAGATTTCTAATTCAATATGTTGTTACACTGCCAGCTGTAATTTGGACAAGAAAGATTGTCCATTAATTTAAAAAAAAAAAAAAAAAAAAAAAAGTCAGGTCCAAAGTAATACAACTTTAGTTTTAATAGGGCAGAAAAAGAGTCTATTCTTTATGTGCCATGTTGATATGGTGCTCATTAATATGTCAGATTTCAAGAAATACTACACCAACCTTACCAGTACCATCTCCAATGCATGTGTAGGGCAACACTACTTGACTGCATGTAACACAGTCTTCATGTACCAACCATTTTCCTGACTAGTAAATTAATTGTCCAGCAACTTCCTTTAAGACACCTTACTACCTCAAGGTTTAGCAGACGTAGTTATTATTCATAACATAAGGAGTGTAAAATGCAACAATTTTGAAACATCAACTTATTTAAAATACTTTTTTCAACATTTCAGTTTAAGATCTATACCTCTTTTCTAAGCTTCACTTTAATATTACTAAACAGTACATTTTTATTTTTCTTTTTGTGATATTCTTGCAATGCTAGAATAGCACAAAGAACACACAGAGATTACTACTGCTGCTACTACTACTACTACTACTACTACTGCATCAAAAGACTCCCTCTTTGAATATTGCTTCTGAGAGACATTCTGAAAGAATTGATAAAAATAAAATCCACCATTGTACAAAGTCCATTTCTTTCTATGTTTCCACAGTATTTCATTAGTGATAATTTGTTTCTGACATTGCTTTTTACTACCTTTTTGTCTGGATATCCAAGGTAACTGCAACAAAAATAGCTGGACTCAAATATAGTAAAATCAGTAGAAGTATTTTCTGATTTCAGATTCATATTATTTTTACTCAGAGTAGTTTGTGAATTTACTTTTTTGTCAGCTGAATGGAAATGTTAGTTAATGAAAGGAAAGTCTAAGAAAAGATACATAAAAATGTATAATATTCAAAATGTAAGATTCTGTAACATATTAGAACTTCCTAAAATATACTGATCTGAGAAGCTGAAAGAAAATGAATAAACTTCTCAATGTGGTGCTTTTTAGCTTGTTTTGAAGAAGTTCTGGGGGAAAAAAAATGTAGAAAGTTATGCATTCTTTTGAAATATTTAGTTGTATTAAATCCATTTCATTTTTGATGGGGAAAACAAAACAAAAAAAAAGTGATAGCACGCTTATTTGAAACTGTTTCTCTGGATGGAATAACAGTTAAGAGTGGTTTAGGCATCTCTGCTTGAGGGACTAACATGACTTGCAGAATATTTTACTAATGAATACATGACTGAAAGAAAGGCATTTGGGTTCCAGAGTTTAGACTAAGCTTCCATATTTGGAAAAATCAGTATTTGGTAATGTGAAAAGACAGTAACAGGATGGGTTGTTTATAGTTTCACTTTCAGAGACCTTAACTGTAACAAAAAGTCTGGAAATAAAAATTTTAAAGCATTAAAACTTTTAGTAAAATCCCTTTGAAATAATAAATAATTATGACCTATTAACATGAAAAATCTCATATTTGTATGCATTTGGATTTTAGAAATGTGCACTCCTATTCACTAGACTGAATTTCATTTTAACTGGCATACAGAATGGTATTAATTTAAGTACTCACTTTGTTCCCCTGTGCTTTTCCAAATCTCTAAGGTTAGAAATATTTAATTGCCTACAACACCATACTAATGAGTGTTTCTTCACTGAAGAGCATAATCTTATTTAAGGATTTCCCTTTACTTTTTTGTTTTCTGGTTAACATCCTCTAATACCCTTTACACTTGGACTCCATTTTTTCCACTCTTTAGACCAAGACAAATCCAAACGAAAGCATTTGCTATAGTCATTTTTACTCCCTATCAATGTCCAAATTCAAATTCTGACTGTGAGACTAGTCATGGTCTTGTTTCTTATTCCTCCTTCCAAACAGATGAATTTTTGTTTATTGTTATTTATTTATTTTTATTTCTTCTTTTGTCCTTTGCCATTCTATACCAATCTTACACCAATTAACCCCAGCACAACTATCAAGGTATACCTGTTTGCTTCTTTTTACGTTGCAAAATCAGAAGCCTGATTTTTTGGTTTAGATTTTTTGCATCAAATTGTCTTACATGATATGTGTTAAAAAAAATACTGTTGTGTTACTTTCATGGGTTAAGATGAAAGCACCTATCCATTTTTCAGCTATTTTAATAATTGCTTAACCAGAGACAAGACCTAGTCTGAGATTAAAAATATATAGGTTCAACTCTCCAATCTACCAGAAACACTTTGTTACTCTATATCCTATATGTAAAAGGAGAATTTTATTTCTTCCATCTCAAAGATACTGAGAGCATTAATTCCCTTCAGATTATAAGCCATTTAAATGCTATGAGAAAAGGAGGAATGGATGGATAAATATCTATTGATAGAACTAGATAATGTGCCTATGATTCTCAAAAGCATCAAGACAGTAAAATACGCTATGCTCACTGGAGGTCAAACAAAAGCATACACATTTTTATTTGAGAAGGATATCTTGAACTTTGGCCTCATGCTCTTTTGTATGTAATTGAGAAATAGTACTATTGTCCTAGTTTAAAAACAATGGCGCATGTGAAATGCCATAAATGGTTGATGTGAAGAGGGGCACATTGAGAAGATATTGTGGAAGGAGACAGACATGTATCTGCCAGACAGCTCTCTCATGTTTCTAGTGTCCTTCTGCACTCAAGCCACATGTATACCAATTCAAGTATCTGCGTAACTAAGATAATGCAGACTCTGAAAATCAGTGGTTGGTTTATTTCTGCAGTACCAGAAAATAATTTTCTTCAGCAGATTTCAGTGCATTTATATAAATGAGCATATGGGACTTGCACCTTTATGTCATACACTTAAAGGCCCAGGGTCATGTACTGCTGATACAACCCACAGTTTTCTAATTATGTAACAAAGAATGTGAAATGATTATGGATGAGCAACAGAGTAGTTGCTAAGAGACATACTGTGCAAAGAGCTAGGTAGGAACTGCTGAGTAAAACCGTTCAATAGGCACCTCTCAAGTCTTCACAGGACTGATAAGCAGAATTCTGGATTAAGGAGCTGTTGATGTAAATGGAGAATTCCTTCCTTCCTTCCCTTCCTTCCCTTCCTTCCCTTCCTTCCCTTCCTTCCCTTCCTTCCCTCCCTTCCCTCCCTTCCTTCCCTTCCCTTCCTTCCTTCCTTCCTTCCTTCCTTCCTTCCTTCCTTCCTTCCTTCCTTACTTCCTTCCTTCCTTCCTTCCTTCCTTCCTTCCTTCCTTCCTTCTTTTCAAAACAATAAACAAACAGGAAGAAAAGGCTTAGGACTTTGGTCTTCACAGCCTCTTCAGTTTATAAGCAGCCTGTTAGATTAATAAGTTTATGAACATACTTTGCAAAATACTTGAGTTTGTTAATGCTAGTCAATATTCTTCAAGTTTTACATTGTCAGAAAGGCAGAATTTAAATTAAGTTAGGTGTTAATGTTTAACATCACTGGTTTTTCTACAAGAAGCAGAATGTAATGAATGGCATTTTACAATAGTGTTTTCTATTTAGGAATCTTGTTGACGAAGAAGTGCTTGATCTAACAGTATAGCCTAATGCTTCTTGATAAAGTTGAATATATTTATCTGTATGAAATTTTATGGACAAGTTTTGTAAACTTTGACTGATTCAGTAAGTCACTTTGACAAGTAGCTATCTCTTCAGCTTGTCTCCAAATTTACTAAAAAGTTTACTTAATCAAACATACAATACACTGTTTATAAATTACTAACTCCTAAAGCAGTATTGGCAGAAAAGTATTTCTCCTCTGTAGTATGGATAATCTGTTCTTAAATGCTACAGTATCATCTGAACTTTAACAGTATAACCATACCAAAAGAGGAATCTATAAATATATCAGCCTAATGTATCGTTATTGTCAAATTTGTAATTATAAGGGAAATTATTCATAATTCAAAATCACCCCACTTTTGTACTATTAACTCTGTGGAAAGAATCCTAATGACCTCAATGGTGCTTTCAGTCAGTCCCATTCTGACCTAATAGATGAGTAATTATACAGACACTATTATAAAGTGTTTATCTTTTTCTCTAAATGTCTCTTTCATGCTATTTTTGCCTTGCCTTTCTCCTTGATGATCATGCACAGCTTTCTAGAATAAAGACCCATTTAAAATTTGAGATCTCTGTAATTTCAAAATTTAATGCTTTTCCATATATTTGTAGTTTTCTAGTGTAGTATATATATCATTAATGTAATAAATCATTATGCCATTGCCAATCCATTCTAATCGCTCTCTGCATTACCGCAAACATTGTCTACTGCACAGAACTGATGAGTGATACTGCCTGACAAGTTGTGCAACAATTTCTGGAGATACTGGAGTAGCAAATATATAATGTGGGTTGTGATAATGTTCTTGAAATGATTGATAAGTTTTTAATTATAAATCAAATGTTAATGTAGTTACTCTGTTCACCCAAGTCTATCTTATGAAATTTAATTTATGAAATATTAATACATGATATAATTGAGTTTCCAGTGCTGGTAGATTTCGTTGCTTGAGAACACAGAGTAGATCCTTTCACAATGACTAGTTTTGTGATCAGGAACTTAGTCCCAGAAAAAGGTATGCAGGAAACTTCCGCTCTTAATGCTATTGTACTGTAATGGTGACATGAAGAAAAGTTGCTATGTTTGGGATTTTGCTACACAGAATCTTTATATCTGTGCCCTAGCATTGATAGCACTGAAATACAGCATTTATTTATCAGCAGTGTGATTCCGTTTCTCCTATTAGGTACTGTGAATCATAAGTAAATAGATGGAAGGGTAGGAGCAAATTCAGTTAATATCAGCTGGTCTAGACAACCTCCATGTTATTTAATTTTCCTTACTTAATATAGATAGTCGATTATGTTTTCCTGTACACCTTTGACGCTCAATTTGCACAACACTTTGCCAGCATTCAGTTTGGTTACTGTGGTCAGTCCTCACTGGGTTTAAGAACATGCATGTGTTTGCATGGTTGATATATTTAGCTTTATACCCATTTAATGACATTTATTGCTGACTTTTGGCCACAACAACCCCCAGCAGTGCTACAGGCTTGGGGAGGAGTGGCTGGAGAGCTGCCAGTCACAGAGGGACCTGTGGGTGTTGATTGACAGCTGTCTGAACAGGAGCCAGCAGTGTGCCCAGGTGGCCAAGAATGCCAATGGCATCCTGGCTTGTGTCAGCAATAGCGTGGCCAGCAGGGACAGGGAAGGGATCTGACCCCTGTACTCAGCACTGGTGAGGCCGCCCCTCGATTCCTGTGTTCAGTTTTGGGCCCCTCACTACAAAAAGGACATTGAATGACTCGAGCGTGTCCAGAGAAGGGCAACAGAGCTGGTGCAGGGTCTGGAGCACAGGTCGTACGAGGAGGAGCGGCTGAGGGACCTGGGGGTGTTTAGTCTGGAGAAGAGGAGGCTGAGGGGAGACCTCATCGCCCTCTACAGCTCCCTGAAAGGAGGTTGCAGAGAGCTGGGGATGAGCCTCTTTAACCAAGTAACAAGCTATAGGACAAGAGGCAATAGCCTCAAGTTGCACCACGGAAAGTTTAGACTGGGTATTAGGAAGCATTTCTTTACAGAAGGGGTTGTTAGTCATTGTAATGGGCTGCCCAGGGAGATGGTGGAGTCTCCATCCCTGGAGGTGTTTAAGAGTGGGATCAACCTAGCGCTTAAGGATATGGTATAGTTGGAAAATGTCAGTGTTAGGTTAACAGTTGGACTAGATGATCTTCAAGGTCCTTTCCAACCTAGTTGATTCTGTGATTTTCTCGGGAAAAATGGAAAATAGCAAACCTCTGTCATATATCGTTGCTAATGTTTAACTTTCTTCTCTTTTCTAAAATTTCTCTAGTATTTAGCTTCATAAATCCCCAGAAAGCTTATAAGCCATCTGGGTCTTCATGTCTCTGGTAGTTTAGCCTATGATATAAATACATTTTTAACTGAGTATGTACCCCGTCAGCCAGAGTAACTGTAGGCAAGTCATTTTACTAAATATAATATGTTGAATGGTATATGCTTCATAAAAAAAGAACAGTTTTCTTGGAATGATTCCTATACGTCACGAAATATAGCAAAATGTACATGATTTTCAAAAGCTGAATATGCTGTCTGGAGGTTCCAATGCTTAAATAAACACTGTGATTAAAGAAGAGTGAGTATTGTCCTGGTTTTGGCTGGGATAGAGTAATGTTGATAACATACTCATGTTTTGGTTATTGCTGAGCCGTGCTTACACTAAGTCAAGGACTTTTCAGCTTCTCGTGCTGTCCTGCCAGTGAGGAAGCTGGGGATGCACAAGAACCTGGGAGGTGACACAGCCAGGACAGCTGACCCAGACTGTCCAAAGGGGTATTCCGTACCATATGATGTCATGATGAACAATAAAACTGGGGGGAGTTGGCCAGGGGGGTCATGGCCTACTACTCAGGGACTGGATGGGCATTGTCAGTGGGTGGTGAGCAAATGCATTGTGCGTCACTTGTTTTTTATATTCTGTTCTCGTTATTCTTATTTTCCCTTCCTTTTCTGTCCTTTTATCTCAGCCCATTAGTTTTACCTTTATTTCTGATTCTGTTCCCCCATCCCACTGCAGGGTAGTGAGTGAACGGCTGTGTGGTGTTTAGCTGCCTGCCATGTTAAACCACAATAATATACAGATAGCACTCTGCCTTTGCTTTCTGTTTTTATTTCACAATGAATTCATTATCTCATTTTTTTAAATCACTTTTCGTACTACACTTGGAAAATTTACAACCAAACTTTGTTGACCATAAGTAAACATCTGATATTACATGTTTTACTACAAGTGATAAATTCACCATTCAAGAGAGAATAGCAGTTTAGAATCTAGGTAATTAAATGGTGTTAGCTTTGTAGTTAACAGTAACTGAAAGGAAACATTTCTTCACATCAGTTTTTGAATAGTAAGGGAACTCAGCAGAATGGGATATTTTGAACAGGGAAGTGTTGATTTAGTTTGGCTAAAAATCTACTTCTGATCTTCTATCTGCTAGAGATAGTTTATTCTTTTCTTGGAGATTTTTCTTATTGCAGCTCAATAGTATAAGGATGCCAATGCAAATTTAATATTTGGATTTTTAAAGGGACTAATTCAGTGTGTGTTTTTCCTCATTATATTAAGTAACTTTGTGAATGATTACTTGGTTTCTGTATACCTAGGACTTTTTTTATAATTTATGCATTTTAGATGAATATTCATGAAAGTCTCTTCATCATTGATGAACTGTAGTTATTTCTTGTTTGGGAACTAAAGATGTGATAACTCTTCATGGGTTTTCTACTTACATTTGTTTACAAACATTCAGGGTAATGAATACAGAGTCAACCTCTCAGTCACCAGTTCCAGCAGTAGTAGAAAAATTCCACATACGCATTTTTCATAGGAAACTATAGTCAAACATGACACATACATGGCTGGGTGAAAATTATGGTTATCAATGTTGCTTATAGGAATGCATGTTCTCCATGGGCAGGAGGTTAATAGTATGTCTTCCAACATTCACAATAAATTAATTTTATAACAATTAAAAGAATCCTAATAATCTTAAATACTTTTTTTTTTTTTGATACTAATTGGACAAAATACAGAACTTATAATGGTTTATGTACTGGTGATGATAAAGATGTAGCAGTAGGTGTAATTGGAAAAATCATTCAACTATCTTTCCCCATACTATCTTCTACCCTTTTATTCCCTTATCTTACAAATACACTAATGATTTTAGAACAGAACTTCTATGGAGAAAATATACATCTCTGATTTTTAAGGAAAATAAACATACAAACCCATTCCCTGTTTATTTTTTAGATCCGGTTTCTACTTACTTTATCAGTCATGCTCAATGCTGAACTCTGACAGGCATGTTGGGAAAGTGTACCACAGAAAACATGTAGCATGATATATTGAGACAAAATAACTTTTTTAAAGCTGCTTCCAGGCAGGGAGGAATCTCTCTTCTTCCCAGAGGATTCCTCTTGGTTCACATTTTCATTATCCTTTTATGTCTTTTATGCTGTAAACTGGTAAAAATATACAGAGAGATGGAAAAAATGTTTCCTAGCGGGTGTGAAATAATCACTTGGTAGCCAGCTGGTGGGAGGAGGCTTGTGTGTGTGTGCATGTGTGTGTTTAATGGGTTGTTCCTCAGTTTAAAAAAAAAAAAAACAAAAAAAAACCCCAAACAACCAAACCAACCCAAACCTTTTAATTTTTTTTATTCACTGTTACCTATAGATTTCAAAAGAAAAAAAACCAAAACAAACAAACCAACTCAAACTACTCATCACTCTTTCTTTCAACAAAGCAACTCAGCAGTGTCTCAGGAATATCTTTTGCAAAAATTTCCCCTTTATGAGGTTCTCATTGCAGTGCCTCTTTCAGACCTAACTGAGTCTCCCAGGGGTAGAACTGCTCACAGGATTTCCAGACTTCCATTTTTAGTGCCATTTTGAAAGCAGGAGACTCTGGGCTGTATTTTGAAATTTCCTTTATGTCTGTTTGATGGGATGGGAGTCAGTCCTGAATTTATCATCCCCTGAACAGTGAATAAATTTTGAATCTCTAATGCTGGTTTTATTAGAGACTAGAAGCATAAACTTTTTTAAGTTGAGAGCTCAAAACATGACAGAAAGCTAAGAGGGCTTGCAAACAGAAATTTCTCTTGCCTAATTTGTCTTTGTGGAGTTCTCTTGTCCTCCAAGCTTGCTATTAGTTCAAGTTCTGAGTTAGTGCAAGTGAATCTCAAAAGAGACTAACTTGCATTCTGGAGGCCTGGATATTCGAAAATCCCTTTCCTTCCCCACTGTGTGCTCTCCCGACAGGATTTTTACCGTCCCATGAGCCCCTTACTTGTCCCGAAACCAGACAAGGTCTCTGCACTTGGTACCCTTGCTGCTTGCAGGAAGAAGTAGTGCCCCCCAAAGCTCTTCCTGATCTATGACACAATGCAACACCCATCCTCCTCCTGCCCAAACCTGGGCTTTTAAAGGAATTGAGCAGTTTAGTTCACCGTGACTAAATTAAGCAGATTCCATTCTCCACACCTTCCGAGATCAAAGGCCAGAGGTGTTCAGAAATAGGTTTAGAAGAAACAGGTTTGCTCAGAAACAGGTTTGTATTGTAACATAAATAGATAAGGAGAGAGAGGCAAGCTAAATGTTTTTTTAATTACAGACGTTCTTTTGTGAAGTGACATAATTTATGCTGCTACCTATGTCTTCAGGACAAGAAAAATTGTCTGCCTTTGTGATTTCTAAATGGTATTTGATGATGTTTGGCCAGTAAATGATGTTTGGTTGATGTTGCTCCTGCTGTGAATGTACACAGTGCCTACATGAATGTCTTACGTAGAGATCAATACCCTTGAATAGAGGGCTAGCAGCAGGCAACTACCCTTTTTGCTGCCATTTGAGGTGTATTCACTGGTCTCTGGGAGGCAAGACTGAACAAAGTTTTCTAGGGAAGGCTTCATAGTCTAGCGAAGTGTATGGATAGAAAGCAGCATTCACATAACCTGTGCTTTTTCACTCTTCAGACTCTTTGTTTTGTTCTTCTGGACCCCTGCCATGATGTAGCCTTGGGTTTTAAATCCAAATGCAAAGTGCTAGGTCAGACTTTCTTACCGTTTTCCAGAACAACTGCTAATTACACTGGATGTGGGCTGCTATTGCTGTGCTGCTGCTATGTTACAGTTTCTGTCTCTTGTGTTCTCATTTGCTCCCCTTCTCATTTGCCTGAAATGAAAGGACTCATTTAGTGGAATGTATTTACCTGAAGAATTATGGCTTGGTCCCTTGGCCTTAAGGCTGGTTGGAGGCATTTGGCACCAAATCAGTTTCAGTGGATTGCGGCTGCCTGTTCTTGTTATATAAGGTTGCCAGTTGTAGTTTATAGTCTCTGTGGAACAACTAATCTCCCTCTAGTGTAAAGGACAGAACTGAGTTGCTGCATACTATACATTACATCTCATGCCAGCTGAAAAGGTTGTAGGCACTGTGGAATCTTTTTTTTCCTAAAGTAAGGACTTTTACTTAGTTTCTATATGTAGTTTTTCTTCTCTTGATATCTCTTAGCAACAGGTTTGAAAAGTGTTAAGGAGATGAAATGAATAAGTGAAAAACGAGACCAGTGGGATTTTTTTTTTTTTTTTTTTATAGTTTGCTCCAGAATAATACAGAACAAATGGCAAGAGATGCATCATTGATTTGCATCTAAGCATCATTCCATCCCACAACCCATAAAGGTTGGAACAATTGCAGATGTATATTATTGATATTTATCACAACTGTGTGGCTGTGGAATTGTTTAGAAAGACATGGTGGGGAAGAAATGCCTCTCTGAGTCTTTTTCTTAGATAATTATTTATGAATTCAAAAGGAAAATCAGAGTGGTATTTTAATAAATCTTATAGAGGAACAAGTGCATTGTAGATTTAATCTATTTGTTCTATTTGAAGTTGAACAAGCAAATGAGGCAGTTAGTGTAATGCTTTTTTGGTAGATTGAAATTGCCTCATAACGAAAACATAAGAACAATTAATGAAATACAGTGAAAGTTAGCCCTTTTTCATGTTTCTTCTTCCCATGTTCCCTATTTGGAATAGATGAAAACTAGTGAATGGATGGTTTATGTTCTTGCGCTCTTGCAGTAAAATATAAGGATGTCTATACTGAGTCAGATCTACATCCATGTAACCTAATATTCTTTCTCAGACAGTGATCAGATATGAAGGCCTAGAAAAGAGTATAGGAAGTGATCGTCCCCCTGTACTCAGTGCTGGTGAGGTTGCACCTTGAATACTGTGTTTGGTTTTGGTGAGTGTTAGTCCTTTTTCCAAGTAGCAAGTGATAGGATGAGAGGAAGCGGCCTCAAGTTGCACCAGGGAAGATTTAGGCTGGATATTAGAAAAAATTCTTACCAAAAGGGTTATTAAGCACTGGACCACAGGCTGCCTGGGAAAGTGGTTGAGTCATCATCCCTGGGAGGTATTTAAAAGATGTGGTGCTTAGGGACATGATTTAGTGGTGGACTTGACAATGTTAGATTTATGATTGGACTTGTTCTTAAAGGTCTTTTCCAACCGGAATGATTCTCTGATTCTATGGTATTCTTATATTATGCTTTACCAGCCTTCAAATATTTTCAGGTCAGGATCTCTTGATATGAATATTTTATCTAGGTATTTAGCAACCATCTGTGGATTCATCTTCCATGAACTATTCAAGTCTTCCTGGACCCCCTGTGAAACACAGGCAATCAAATATGCTTTGGCAGGAAGTTCCACAGTTCAACCATCTGTTCGGAGCCTGACTTCTCCTAGCCTAGTTTATTATCCCTAATTCTTGTTTAGAAAGATAGTGCTTCATTGAACCCTATTCACCTCTTCTTCCTTGGTACTTAATTTTATAACATTTTACCACAACTCTGTCTTGTCTTTTCTAGGCTGCAGAGATCAAACTCACTCAGGCATTTACTGTAGAGAAGACACTCAATCTCTTTGCTTATCTTCAGGTCCTTGAGATGTAGAAGAAGGGTGGGTCCAGAACTGCACATAGTATTGAAGATGCAGATAAACCACAGATTTATACAGTGACATGGTGAAATCAAAGCAGAGTGTACTTTCTGAATTACCTGTATATTTCAGAGAACTCCCAGTAGGTTTGTGATTTGATTCAGGCCCAAATTCTCCTCTAGAAATAGATTCAGAGCAGGATCTGTCTTCACCCATCTGTTGCCAACTAGGAGATTCTGCTACATGCCCTGTGTTGTGGGATGGTCCAAAGAAACTAGCCTTGATGTACCAAAGAGGAGCCCAAAATCAAACAAGTGATTTTGCATGTGTGTGTGTGTGTTTGTGTCTTCATTAAACTTAAACCAGGTCTATATACAAATGAAATAATATTCTATCAGTTATATATTACTCATATGAGCTTAATTATTGTTCTTGAAGACCTCATTTTCATGAGGCAAAGAGAAAAACAAGCAAATATACAAACAAAAAAGGCAGTCTGACCCCATAAAAGGGAAGTGATTTGATAGCAGAAATATTATAGGTAAAATACCAAACAAATTTTAAATTTTGTTTGGAGGTTGCCATAACTTGATTAATTTCACTGGGTAAGGTCTTTTACATTTATTTGAAGACTTAGATCAATAAATTCAAGTTGAATTTGTAGCAATAAAATTACTATTACATTAGTAGTTGTTAATGGCTCTGCAAGTACTTTTGCTGACTGCATAGAACAGAAAGAGTTTGAGCCTAGGATGTATTTAGTAATTGTATGTGTAATTTCAACCACGAGTAGAGCAATTTAAAATAGTTGAAATAAATTCGATGAATTACAGATTCTTTTGTCAGAATGTGAGCTAATTGCACTGTTGACAATATTATGGCAAAAGAAGATAGCAAATTGTTCTTTTTAAGGAAGCCTTTCCAATGGAGCCAGTAAAGCACTCATTTTTTCTAACATAGGTGAAGACAGTCTTGCTCCTAAGTTCACAGGTAAAGCAAAAGCTGAAGAAAAAGTCCTCTTGTTTCAGAAGCAGCTGGATAGGGTCAGGGTAGAAAGCATTCTCCAAGATTTGAACAGCCTTTGTTCATTCCTCTCTTGTACATTCAGTGCTAACCTTGGTTTGGGATTTTCTTTACTTTTTTGTTTGTTTGTTTGTTTGTTTGTTTTTTGTTTTTTCCCCCAGCCCTAGAAAGAAACATTGCCTTAAAGCAGGTAGCAGCTATTTAATACTTTTAAGGGACATTTTTTATGGCTATTTATTGCCATTGATCTTGACTGACAACATGTGCATGAACATCCTTAATATAGGAAACAGTTCACAAATTCCCTGTAACATTGCTAATGTTCCTGTCCTCTCTGAAATCGTATTTTGTTTTAGTTTTTAAATGATCCCGTACTTTGGATGAATGTTGTTTAGTGAATATCTCATAGACAAAGACCAAACTCAGGTCAACAACTAACCTTTCAAATAATTTCTAAATGAGGGGAAATCAAAAGAACGGTTGTATCAGAAGAAGACACAGTGATATCCATTAATTTATTTTTAACCTGCTTTCATGACTGTTTTTTTTTTTTTTTAAAGCCAAAGTCCGTAATTGAGAGGTATAATGAAGTTTATTGAAATCTTCTCTCTCCTTTTTAACAATGAAACACTTGCTTGATTTTAGGTATGAATGTAAGATACTTCTAAATCCATTAGTGTATTCTGAGCTGATCTCAAGGACTCAGCACAGGCTTACATGTTTTTCATAGTTGCTTGGAACAAGAGAACAATAAAAGAAAAAAAGCATAGAGAAAGAATTACTGCAATGATAATTAATGAAAGGGTATGTCTTTACAGAGGCTGAATGTTATGCTTATGGAGAGATAACTTAGCATCAGATATTGCTAAAACAGTACATTCAGCAGATAAATATGCTTCGAGTACATTTGAAAAAAATATAATCTGTTGAAATCCTTAAAATCCTTAAAAGATTTCATTTCCTAGCCAAAGATTAATAAAACCATAATGTTATTTGTATTGTTACATTTCTTAATTTAAGCAGCAAACAGTGAGTTTACACAGGGACTAAACAGTCTCTTCTTAAAAAGGTTTTATGAAACCATTTATAAACAACCACAGCAAAGTTCAGTGGATCCACCACCACAGTATTAGCTCTGTTTGCATGTCATAAAAATAGAGGTAGTCATTTAGTGGAATCTGATTACTTCTGTAAAACGGAAACAGGATTGGTATAATTAGAAAAGAAAGGACAACCAGACCATTGAGGATTTATAAGCAGTAAAGCTAGTATGACTGGTTGCTATAAGAAGCTTTAATTAACCATTGATCACACTGAACCTTTTAATGATCATATACACATTGTGATGTACAACATACAGAAACCAGAGTGTCAAATGTCCCATTAGTTATAATAACGGCTTTTCATCTACATCTACTGTTTAATGTATGGATATGGAATTTATGAAACCATCCGAGATTAAAATGTGAAGTACTCTGCAGATTATGAAAATGCTGCAATGACTTTAAACCTTCAGCCTATTATGATAACTTCTGGTACTGGAAAACACACAAGAAAGAAACTGGGAAGTAAAACAGTAATACTCTTTTTAAATTTGAAATAATCTTCCTATTACTTCTTCTCATTGCCTAATAGAAGGTGACATATTTGCAAAACAGACTAGCTAGGATGGTACATTTCTGAAATAAGGCATTGACCTGTTCACCATTAATATAAGTTAGCTCATTGTCCTGGAGTGTCGCGTCTTGAAATGAAGGTAATTATGTTTCTCTGTTAGTTTAACATTCCAGATTACCTATGATTATAAATAATTTCCACCCCTAATTCAATATTTTAGCTGTAGGAGGAGTTGATATCCTAATAAAGATCAAGGGTATAATGTGTATGTATAGTGCCTAGATTTAAAAATCTGTTTGAAGAAGCCAGTTGGGTCTAGCTTAGTAGATTCCTAAAACTGATGGATAGGGAAAGGGAGGTACTCTGAATGACTTTCTCCAATAAATACTGACAGCTTTTACACCTCTCTAACTTCACCAGGAGAATAGCTGGTTAATTGAGACAGCTAATTCAGATGTCTGAAATGCAGTGAAATGAATAGTCCCTTCTGTAGCCTCCTATTTGTGCTGCTGTGATGTAGTGTGGCCATAGCAAAATTTGTTCTTCATACTTTGTTTTCTTACAGTGTTTCAAGCCTTTACCTAAGGGATAGTAGTGAGTATAAGTACTCTGGTAATTTTGTACTCTTATGCACAGGGGAGTAAATGAGACCAAGATCTTAATTACTGTAGTTTAAAACAGCCCATAAAATACCTAAAATGTTTATAGTGCATCAGATGTCCTATAGCGCATTCTTGGTGTTTCAGTAGTAATTCTAGTAATATATTGTATTATTCTGTATGTTCTTCATTCTTACAAATTGAATCTAAGACAGTAGAATCCTACACAATTCAGTCACCTTCTGCTATGATAGTATTTTGACAACAGAAGATTAGGTTGCTACTGATCTGCCAACAGCCATACTTTAGGTAATCTAATGTTATCTGTATTATGAGATGGCAATCCTAGATAAAATACTACTGCTTAGTGACCTGTCTATAAATTAAGATGATTAAAATATGTTATACTATGGTACACTATTTTTGTCATCATTATATGTAAAATCAACCTATGTTTAGGCCTTCTAAATTCCTATGTCTATCTGTTAAAACAACTCTGCACAAGAAAGCTCTGAATTTTTCATAACATCCAGAATAAAAAATCCCACAGAGAGAAACTTGTTCTTGAATGATTTACCCTGTCTGTAACTTGAAGTTATTTTCCAGATCTGTGTGTTTTACCTTAATTTAGAAAAACGGTTGACAGTGTACAAAACTGCATTAATTTCAGATGTTGCTGAAGGTGAAGAATGTCAGAATACAAGCTTCAACTCTATGCTCCAAAGGGCTTGGCATGGCCATCCTTAAATTGTAATTTAGAATTTATGGATCCCCCATAAATCCTGATTAACATAAAATTTAAATTGTAATGCTACAGGGTTTTGCAGACTGTATCTAAGAGCCTTGCTTATTTTGACACTTACCCATCATTTCTCAATGTGGGATCTCACTGTACTTTTTCCTCTTTTAATCTCTTTAAATGTACTTTGTCTGGTCTTAACACCAAACTAGGTGGATGATCTGCCTAGGAAAATATGTGTGTACTTCTGCTCCGTTGAATGTCTGATTTATTGGATATAAGGAAAATGATATTAAAAAATTCACATGTTTATTAAGTGTAATTTGCATGCCAGTACACTGTGAATTTTATATTCAGTAATAAAAGATTACGATATTACAGATATGACATGATACATTTTCTAAATTTGAGAAGATTGAAGCATTGATATTTTGAAAAGTGATGAAGATGTACAGAGAGATTGGGGAATGGTTTCCAAGGCAAAATAGGAAAAAGTATTTAAAATGGACAGTTAAATTGATAAAGTAGTGAACAGTTTAAAAACTGCACAACCAGGTTTGGTAAAGTAGTATTTGTCTCACCTACCAGAAAGCAAAGAATGCCTAATTTGGGCCTTTTTAATCTTCTGAATTAATTTGATTCTTAGAAGCCAAATGGTAATTGGCAGAATTTAATATTATCCAAGAAGACAGTAGCTTCTCATTTTTGCTGTTCCACCAAATGCTCCTGGGCTAGGGGTACAGAAAGGGTCAGAGGAAGATATGTTAACTGTTCTGATTTAAGGTTACTTTCCTTCAGGAAATTCTTAGTAAGTATCTTAGGTCATCCATAAATTTCTTATAAATGTTATATATTTCTTCCTGAATATTTTCTGATAGTTGTGAGTATTAGGGTCCCATATTAAACAGACTGCAGCAGATCTGACATTCAGACTAAATACCATTAACAGCCAGTTTAATGCATTGGAAAAAAAAAAAAAAAAATGGTAACACACACCAACTTCACAGCTTCCTTGTCTTCACTAGGGTTTTACCTAGTTTATTTGCAAAGTGAGCAATATATCTTTTCTCCTCACAGGGGAGAGAAGGCTATTAAGAATGAATGCTTCATATTCCGCCTCCTCTGTGTTGGTTCTTTGTGATAATTTCAGAATGACCTTGCCTACTCCACAAATCATACAGGGATTGCATGTCATACTCTGAGTGTAATTCTACTTCTCCATGGATAGTAGGTGTGAATATGTGCATGGTATTCTGGGTGCCTGATTATCGTTAGAATTGAGGATTTTTCAAATACTTTAAAGAATTAACAGATTTCCTGTAACTGTTCAACCCATATAATAAAATAGATTAATTCTGGTTGCAGGTGATAAGATTTTTTTTTTATTTAGTCCTGGTTTTATGGATTAGAATATGCCTTTTCTAAATTTTTTTTTTTTCCATACACAGTTTTCCCAGTGAGTGGACTATCTGAGGCAATAGAACTGCCCTAGTAGTGGTGGCCATGCTGCCAACTTGGGCAATCATCTCCTAAAGGAATGTGCTTTTCAAGTGATGTCGTAGTTTGGAGTGTTCCTCCTCCTGGAAAATGGGTTTGAAATAGAAAAAATGGGGGAAGGAGTAGGAGTAAAGCTTTCCACTACCCACTAATGAGCACTAATGAGAGTTACTGCTCTCATCATCTAGAAGCAGCATACTGACTCCTGCTGAAATTTTCCATCACAGACTTGCTGGAACAGCTTTCCCATTTCTCTCCTTATGAGGAGTGTGGTTTCTGACCCCCCTTGTCTGTACACAAGTGTAGACTTGCACAGGAGATTGTATGGGAGAATAGGAGAGTTAGCTTCAGAACAAAACATCCAGTACACCACAAGTGAGCAAACAGCTAGAGAGGAAGGAGATTTCCACCTTTACTTTGGTCACCAGAAAACCTGGCTGGAAAATTTTCATGGACAGACTGTGTCTTCTTATTCTTGCTGGTTAAAACTGATGGTTGAGCAATCAAGCTTTCTGTGGATGAAGTGATGGATCTCTAGGAGCCATAGACTGAGACTTAAGCCAAGCCAGATCATAAAACACAACTATATCACTGTCTTCCTAATTCTTCTCCATGTGTTGTTGTAACTGTCAGAGTCATACCTTGTGTTAATTTTGGATGGGGGGAGGCCAGAGGACACAGACTGTGAGCATCTTTGTATTTTTCAAAGTATAATTTCCGAGAATAATATATCTTGAAATTAAAGATTTCAATCCAGATTCTGATTAAGAAGTTGTATGTGACTTGCAGCTGGTTTTTATGGAAAACATTTGTAAGACAGTTATTTATATAGCATTTACTAATTGAATATTCCCATAAATTACAGCAGAAAATTTTTTACATTACAGAGGACAAGATAAATTGAAATGTGCAATTGAATATCGATCTATGGCCAAATAAAAATCTTTTTTGTTTTACACTTAATTTAGGCAGAATCAAAAATAACATCAATGGGCCTGTTACAATTCTCCCAGGACCTTGTCCGGAAACATAATACAATTTTCATGCTGTCCGGTGATGGATCGAGTTAATGGAATAACCCTATAACCTTTAGTGTTCTTATTCATATGCAGGGGTAATATAAATATCATCTCTCCTTCCCTTGAGCTGTAGAACATCAGGCCAACCTCTTTCGTCAAGGCCCAGCGTGCTGTGGTTGCTCTATCTATCTGATGCATTGATTATTTTTAAATAACCAGTGTTATTTTAGGCATAGAAGACTTCTTTACTAGACCTGAAATGTGTTAGCAACTGAAAATTGCACTGAAGCTTACAAAAATGAATCTACCAGAGATGTATCAGACCTAGAGAAAAAATATTATTTATTTCTTCAAGGAATTCTCTCTCTCACATTTGTCACCTCTAGTATTTTCTTATGTGGGGATTTCTGAATTAGAGTTAAGGTAATCATACTCTTTTTCATTTAATGAACTCTCTAGCTTCCTTGTACTGTATGAGTCAAATTTATAAAATCTATGAAGAATGAATATAAACTATCAATCTGAATAGCTTTTAATTTACTGGCTTCATAGTTCACATTATTCACATTTTGCACATTTAATAGCAGGTTAAACTGTAAATTAAGTTATCCTCTGGATGAAAGTCTGAGGTGTACTTGGCTTATTGGGAAATCTAGACAGTTGAGCACTTGTGTCCTTTAGTTCTAGCTGCAGTAAGTCAGCAGAAGGGCTGCTAAACACATGGAGCCCATCTAGTAAAGGGGGTTCAGCTAGGGGTTCTCACTAAAGACTGTGGTAAATGTCTAAGGAAATGAACCCCAGACACTTTTTCTTTTTCTTTTTCTTTTCTTTTTTTTTTTTGTTTTTTTTTTTAATTAGGTTGTCCTCCACTTGCAGAATTGCCAAGGCAGGTATACCTAACTTGGGTTTAATGGAGGTATGTAGATCTGTCATTCCTTCAACACAGCTGCCAGTGTGGCATATGTGTATTCCTACAGCTTTAATGCAGGAAAAAAGAGTCAGGTATCGGAATTGGGCAGAATGATGAGCTTGAATTAAGCCAAGGGAAAACTTGTAACCATCATACCTTGTTTTGGAAGAAAAGTAAGTCAGAAAAGACATTAATTTGGAGGAGGAATTTTAAAATAAGAGGTCTGAACTCAAGGAAGAAATGCATAGAGCAACGACATGTAGAATATGGGGAATGAAAAGCTACAAAAGGGCACAAGATATAGAGTGCACTTGTATAATGATTAGGATGAAACAAGTATCAGTCTTACAGTGATAGTAAGTCTTATAAAATGTATATAAATAAGTATATAGTTATATATTTAGTAATATCAAATAAGACATTTAATACGTGCTTAAGAGAAAGTGGCGATGGTGGAAGAAGAGGTATCTGTTTTTTCCTTCATACAGTCTTCTCACACCACCTGGTGGGTAACTCAAACCAGAAATTTCTAAACATCCTAAGCAAACTGTTGCCATTGAAGGAGAAAAGAGAGAAAAGAGGAAGGGGATGATGTGTTGCTTGCTGATGAAGGGAGGGTTTTTTGGGTACAAGGACAGCTATGTAATCATTTATTTTCCTAAGATCCGTTAAATTTATGGGAAGCCTTCAGTTCCCTGCAGATAAAATGTTTACTTACAAGAATTTGTGTCTGAGGATCACTGTATATTAATTTATAAATTTTGCCATCTTATTCAAAGAGGCTTTCTAAGAAGCATTCTAAGAAAAGATTCACTCACATATTGATTCACAGGGCTGATTCTTTGTTCCAGTTCATGTAGCAAAACAGCAGGCTTGAAGCAGGATTCCACTGTTTCTTCTGGAGCCAGTGAGTAGCAGCCAAACACCCAGAAAGCACTGCAGTGATGAGTGCATTACTAGATATATAACGGTCACAGCCTTTCAGCACCATCAGGTTTTAATAGTTGCTGGCGCATATAGTGCATAAAATAAAGTGTAAGACTATGCTTCTGTGCATGCTCGAATATATGCCTGCTGCCTTTATGCACAGTAAAATAGAGAGGAGAAAGGGAAGGTAATGAACTGGCAAGCTGTCTTTTGGGTGGCTAACAGAGAGAGCATAATCTAAAAGAGCAAGCTTAGAATTTGATGCCAGAACAATCTGCGTCTTTGTCCTCAGCTGTGTATTCACAGTTGCTCTCACCCTGAAAGTGCTTGTTGTTGCATTCCCAGACCTGTAAAACTTCAGTAGTTGTGCTCCTAAGCTGAAGTCAGTAAGATCACTCACAGGCTTGAAAAATTAAGACTACTTGTGACATTTACTGGATTGAAAACCAAGGGTTCATTGCTTTGCAAGACTTAACTATCCCTTGTTAATCAGATATGCCATATAAAGTCAACTTGCTGTTGATGTCAGCAAAAATAATTTTTCTGACGTTGGACAGTAACATGTTAATTTCCTTGCTCTACATGTTAATTTCCTTGCTCTAGCTCTAGTGGTAAAGCTCAGACTGTTGGGCTTGTTTACAGTCAGGATTGAATTTGTCTTTCCATAACCCTCTAAAAAGAATTAAAGAGCTATGAGAATTAATTAGCTGATGCTTGTCACATCCTTTGAAGATGAAAAATATCAAGTGCTACTGTGGTCACTGTAACAATCCTTACCTTTGTGAATGATTACATGTAATCAAGATGTTAGAACCATGAACAGCACAATAAGTGTATTGTATTGCATTGTATTGTATTGGCAGAGAAAATACGAGGCTGTATGATGACAAGGGTTACTGCAATGTTCTTTGCCATCTCTGCCGAATTCAGTGTCAGCAGCAAAAGGTATTAAGTTATCTTTCCTTCTGCATTCCTAAACAAAAACATTAGGTGGCTGAGACGGGAAGGGAAGGCTGTTACTCAGTGTGCTCTGGAGTTTTCTTATATGGAGGACTTCAGGAGTGAGCCTTGGGGTCCAGGGAAAATTACCACAGTCTAGAAGGATAGATTATCCTGTTACAAATTATCCGCTTTATTTTAACTTTTTCCAGAGACAAACTGTATTTACCATGCCATATTAACAGAGTTAGATTCTCAGGGACTGCGGACTGATTTATGAGGTTTTGTTCTAATATCCTGACTCTGTTAGTTTTATCTTTGTGCAACTTCACCTCTATAACCCAAACAATGCAGGGAAATATTTCAAGAAAACAAACTGAGAAAAAAAAAGTGTTTTACAGCATCAGGATCATGGAGAAATGACCTTCACACCTGTTACTGAAACTTAAGAAACGTATTCATGGTACTGTATCAGGCAAAATTCTGTAAAGTGAGAGATGGGCACAGTGTACCTCTGTCCTGGAGTCCTTTTGTTGCCAATTTACAGAAGCAGTAGTAAGCAAAAGAAAAAACCCATCATGTTGAATGCAAAGGAGTGCTAGGTCACAATTTAAAGTGATTCTTCAGTCTTTATAGGACTAGAAGATGGAAACCTGCCTATGTCATCTTTTCAGCAGGGCTGGAATTCACATTTGTATTTAATTTCCCATCCATTCCTTATTCCACCTATCTGAGACTAAGTAATGTGTGGAAATAGATTTCACTTCCTCTAAAATAATACTTTAAAAACATTTAGAGTGAAAAAAGGGTGGGGTTTGTGTCTTTTTATAATACTACACATCTGTACAAGATCTAGACACAAGTAAATCCTACAGACAAACTCTGCAGGGCTGTCTGTAGGTATAGACTAAGCCAGAAGTTGCCTGGGATGATAAAAATATTGGACACTGATTCTAGGCCATGGCAGCATTGCCCAATTTGCTCATGCTATTGTTGCAGAAGGCAGTTATTCCCATCCCCACTATGAGAGAGAAGGGCTGGGGCAGTCAGATGTTTGTTCCATCTAAGGCTTTCTATCACCTCTGCAGCATCATGGGCCCAAAACTGACTTCATAAGATTTTTTTGTGCTGAGTAGCTTCACCTTTACTGTGATTATTTCTTGGTTTTGTTTTGTTTTGGGTTTTTATTTTTGGTAGTACGTCCTGTAAAAATCAATTTTTCTTAAATAGGTGAGAATTTTTGAACAAGGTCTGAAAGCACCTATTTTTTCCTACTGCCTTCATAACAAAAGAAGAATGTAAAGCTAGTTAATGCCTTTGCTTTTATTTCCAAACAATATATGCAGGTCGTGTATTAGACTTTAATCCCAATGACATTAAGGTTTAGAAAAATCTGCTATTAGTGTGTCTAGCTAAGGCACATAAATGTTGGTTAAATGTTAGTTAGGTTCCTGTATGCTTTGACTCTGTGTTTCTCTTACTCTCTAGACTGGCAAGGGCTTGACTTTCAGAAACAGGGGGGACAAATGAAGCATTATTAGAAAACAATGTTCTGAGAAAATAATTTCCTCAGTCTTATAACTTTTTAAATAAATTATGGATATTTTGTGAATTTAGTAACTGCATAACAAAGAAACAACCCCATACACACAATAAAAATAAAGCCTGTTGTTTCAGTAGACTATGTAGTCCCTTTTAAAATTAATTTGTCAGTACATTCATAATATTTGTACTTGAGTATTTAATCAGTGTTATTTTCAAGGCTCTGAAATATAGAATCCCTGAAAGAATATTCTTAAGAAATCTGTTTTATTAGTTTCTGATATTGTATGTACTGTTTCGTTTTGATAGATTTAGGCAAAAATTTAGTTAATCCAAAATGACTTTAATGTCCATGTTGCAAAGATTTACCTCCCATGACCTTTATCAATTACAGAAATTCCATCAAAATCCCACAGATATTTAGACCTGAAATTGATTTCACATGTGAAGTTGAAATAAATAATTTGCATTGTTTTCATTACAGATTTTCAGGCATGACTGATTTTTTTAAAGAATACTACTAAATTAGAATTTAAAGTTCAGCTAAAATCTACACAGTTTCAGATGCTTTCCATTAAAGTGCTAGACAGGTCTTGCATTCTCTGGTTTTTCTTGTTTGGGTTGGTTTTTTTTTTTTAATTATTATTACACTGAAAGGCTATCTGAGGTATTTCTCTTCTTAAGTATACAAAGTTGCTTTTTTAAGGATAACTATTGTTCTCTGTTTATGGAGTAAAACCATTAAAGGATGTTATTCAATTTTCTGATAACTGCAAGTGCTATAGTATGCATTCCTGTCCAGCAGTCACTGTTTTGGTATACTATAGTATAAAATTAGATTGAGTAGGTATATTTAAAGTACTTAGTTTTTGTACTCATTGCATAGGCAGACAGTGAGATAAACAGAAGAATATTTTTTAGTGTTTCAGGCAGGTCTGATTCCTTGTTTTGATTTCTGTGTTGCCTGTTTTGCTTACAGTATTCTGGCTAGCTAATTTAAAACTAGATTAGCTATGTTGCTCTGTCACAGGTGGTAGCTAAGGGCAGCCTGGTTATTCAACATGATCCTTTTTCAAGAGAGATGTAGGATCAGCAGTTCACTGAAAATTAGATTTATATATTGAAAAAAAGAATGTAGAACATCTTAAACTTCACAAATAAATGCTTTTAGCAATCTCAAATCTTACATCATATGAAGAAAGTATATGAGTTCTTGTACCAGTCCAGGCCCAGCAAGACTCATGTCTGTATTGAAGAATGGTAAGCCTTCTTCACCACTCATCACATCTTCCTTTATAAACTTGTACCTGTTGTTGTTTCATGTCTTCTCCGTGTGGCTCGTTGTGAATTGAGAGCCTCTGTCCTCTTTGTAGCCACCCTTTATGTACTAGAACACTGTGATGAGGTCCTTTCGAGCCTTGTCTTCTCCAGGGAGAAAAGATTAATTCTTTCAGCCTTTTCCTTATAGGGAAGGTTCTTAGCCCTTTGATCATCACATCTGATGATCAGACCTTTCCCTCAGGTCTGATACCATGCCCGTTCAGATTACTGTGATAAATCAGATTAGGTTATGTGTCTGCCCCTTCAAATGTATCAGGATACCAAATAAGTATCCAAATATGTTTATCAGAGTGCTTTCTTCTGTCCCCCTCTGCCATCTTTGTATTATTTGTCTATCATGTGTATAATGTGTGTGCATATGTGTATAAGATGTTCTCCTATTAAGCCTTTCTTAGCAACCTTTTCTCTACTGCAGAGCTATGGTGTCATCATAGAAAGTTTTTAGATTTGTGTTCCAGGTAGTAGTATAAATGGTAAATCTGTTGACATGGTTTAAGGTAATGGACACAGTGGTGTCCAGGTGACAGGACCAGAGGCAATGGGAGCAAACTGAAACACAGGAAGTTCTATCTGAACATCACAAACCACTTTTTTTACTGTGGTGGTGAACAAGCACTGGCACAGGTTGACCAGAGAGGTTGTCTTCATCCTTGGAGATATTCAAAAGCTATCTAGATGTAGACCTGGGCAACTGTCTCTAGATAGCCCTGCTTGAGCAGAGGGGTTTGAACAGGTGATCTTCAGAGGTCCCTTCCAACCTCAACCTTTCTGTGATTCTGAAACTCTGTGATGTGGTGGCGAGAAGATTCTGATTAAAATGCAATCACCACATCCTAACGTAACATGAGTGAAAACTTAGTCAGCTGCCCAAAACTTTAAGATGTTTTGTGATTGATTTTTACACCTTTTCAGTCACTGCTCTACACATGATATGATTACTTTCAACCTCTAATACTCAGTATTCACCTAAGGGAAGAAAGGAAGATCTTTATAATAACACATTCTGTTTGAAAGCTAAGGTGGAAGAAAACAAGGGGGAAAAAAATATGGTTCTGTAGTAATGCAAATTCAGGGATTTCAGTCACCATGTCTAGAGTTCGGCTTTGATTGTGTTTAAGCAGAAAAGCAGATACTGGGTTTCTACTGCACATCAAGAAAATGTTCCTATAGCAGAGTCTAGGGGAAATGTCAAGGCATACTGTGTATCGAGGCACTGCTGAGCTGCATAGGGACTCCTCTTCAGGCCTGGGAAGGAGTTATCACAGTGTGAAATGTTTATGGAAGTAGGATGTGGAGGAAGAGTAATTCTCTCCTTTAGCCAAATGAGTAAATTTACCCTGGTAATGATTACTGAAAAATACATAAAAGAATAGTAAGTGGCATGTGAATAAAGTATTCTTTTGGAGTAAGTATTCACTGGTGGCAGCATGATCAGTAAAAACATGCACTAAACGCTATACCAAATGTTCAAACTTAATTGCTTTTCAGTCTCACCTAAGGCTTTAAATCCTGTAGTTACATGGATAATTATTGTCTCCTGTATATAGATAAATGGAAATGTGGATGTAGTAAACACTGCAGCATTAAAAATACACCACAAAAGCACGATTTCAAATCTCACATTATGCAGTCTTTTCAGCCATTTGCCAGTCTGTGCAAAGTTAGCTCACTCATTTTATTACACAGGTTAAGAATCTGAATACCAGTAATCTTACTTTACCCAAAATTAAAGTACATCATGTAGGATTTTTAGACTTTTCCTCTTTATTCTCTAAATCAAGTTCATCATGTTGGTAGTGTGGGAGAAACATTTTGAGTTGTTTGATTAGTATTATTAATATTGTTAAAAGATATGTCCAGCCTAGCAACCAGGAAGACTCCACAAGTCTTCAGACATTTTGCAAATTTTTAAAGAAATAAAACCTGAAAGTGCAACACATTAACTTACATATCACCAATCATAAGCAATAGCTATCTTATGTATGCAGGTAAATCTATTTCTAAACATTAATGAACCTTGCATCCAGAATCCAAACCTGAGGTCAAATACTACCTTTCCATCATCCCAAGTTTAGGTAAGAGGCATGTAGATGAGATAATACAGAGGTAATATTATGAGATGCTTGCTGAATTACAAGGGTTTTTGCTAGGGTTCTGAACAGATAAGCAAATTAAAGAAGTCTAACAAAGTCTGCCAAGGTTGGTATTTTATATGAACAGAAGGGATATATCATAACAAAAGATATTCTATCTGGGACACTTCTAAATACAACCAGTGAAAGCTCTACAAATAACTGATCTTCTGATTTTAACTGTTTTCTCAACACTGGAAAATTATGAAGAAACCTAGATAGTACAAAGAAGTCAGGATTCTTCATAAATTGAAATGTCAACTACTACATGTCAAATAAAATGTCTTTTTACTCAATTTTTTTTTTTTTTTTTTTTTTTTTTTTTTAAATTAAAAAAATAGAGATTTAGAAAAGGCTTTTTATTATTGAGTTGATTTTTTTTTTCCAGGACATAACATTCTCAGAATAATTAAAAGTGGTGACAAATTTTGTTATTGCTGAACTTGCATGACTTTTTTTTTTTAAGAATTATAATACCAGATTCACCTATTAAAAATACAGAGTGAAAATGAAGTTTGATAGTATATTTATATGTAATGGTATTTTAGAATAAAGTGAAGCCAATACAAATGTCACAGTACTTATTATGGAACTGCTCAAAAGCAAGTATTACTGTCACACCATAGGAGTCAGGCATTGTCCACTGTTTTGTTGCAGAATATGGGTTTAACCTGATGCTGTAATATGGTACTGGAAAATACAATTTGTAAGGCAGATCTGTCACCTCTTGGAAAAACTACAGTGGTACTCTTAGCTTTGAACTGATCAAATTAGTTATCTCCAATTTAATTTCCTTAGTTACTGTTTTATGATGTCCAGATAGTTCCAGAACATATCCTGAATACTGTCAGTATTTGGACTTGCCAAGGAACTTCATGGAGGTCAGTGGCTACTTCACCATACATGTTTGAGACTCTGCAGCCAGGGTGATTAAAGGTACAGGAGAATGCACTAAACATGATATTTAATTGAAACCTTTTTCCAAAAGATCAAGACAGTGCTTCTATAGGAGTATATTCTGGCATGTCTACTCAGATTTTGACAATTCTGAGCAGGTTTGAGTTATTGGGTCACAGGGCAGAAGTGCTCTGGAAAGAGTAATATCTGTAAGGTCATGCAGTGCTGTATTAATGCAGGACTTGTAATTGCAGAACTTTTTTATTTCATATCAAATGCTTCAGGCATGAAAGAGAGAGCTTGTGTGTGCTTTGTATAGGCATAACATTTCTCAGTTCAGTATAAATTTTAGGTGACTAGTGTGCTATTGCTTTAACTATACTTGTTTTATTAAATCTTATTGTAATCAAAATAGAGAGGGAATTATTTGTTGTTCCCATGTTAATAACATTAGAACTGCTTGTTGAATTTGTGTTCCCTGTGCTTATAACCACAGTGCTGTCTGAAAACTATAATAGTATTTTTTCCTTGCAAATTATTAGCACCTTGCAGTTCTGTCTCTGGAAATATTTCTGGTCACACCCCTATATGACTGTGCTTTTTTCTTGTATTGAAGAATGCACCAAAACTGTTTGCTTAGAGAGGTAGCAATAGTTGCAGATAGTCTTCACTGTCAGGATTTGGGGACTAAGGCATTTAAGTGCTTCTATTTCCCAAAATGTCTGACTTTGTTTTACTGGAATTTGAGTGAGGACTGATGACCAGCTCTATTACAGCTGCTTTTCTTTAGGTGTTCATTTGTTTCATTAAAGTCTACACACTTCTCACCATGAAACATAAGACAAGAATGGGGATCAAAACAGTAATTTTTTCTTTTTTTTTTTTTTTTCTTTATACAGAAACAATTGCTTCTCAGTGACATCCAGAGTTTTTCAAAATCTGTTTTCCTTTATAGTTCTTCAAGTGAAAATTGCTTTCATTTTCAAAGACTTCAAGTACCAGTCATTCCCAGGAAGGTCCAGTGTGCCAGAGCACATCTACGTATAATAAGACTAAATGAAAACTGGGCATGAAGCAGTCATATGATTCACTGTAATAATGCATATCAGCAGTTTAAAATTTGGCTAGTCAGTCAAGCAAACAGGGAATGGAATCTCATAGTAGTCCTCTTGACGTTAGTTTCTCATCTCAAAACTTTTATATAAATCCATAGGTAGTCATTTTTGTTTGACTAATCAAACATAGATTCCCACAAAAAATATCATTAGTGATAACTTTTTATTTTCAAGAGTCACTTCTATTTCTTCCTGATGTCAGATGTTAATCCAGATACAACATAACGAGAGATTTTTATTTTTACATTTTTTAGGCATTCTTAAGATAAACTGTTAGCTTATTGTCGTTAACACTGTGATTAATATTGAGTGTTCATAAAGTAGTAAAAAGTCTTAATAATACATGCATTTGCATAATGCTGTGGGATACGTACTGACCTCTGTTGGTCGCTGACATACATTTGAACATGGGAGGATTAATAATGCAACTCCCTCTGCTCTATTGACATGTCTGCTCTGAATCTCAGAAAAGGCTGCTTTTTCTGTAGTAAGCAGGATTATTCATAACCCAGTTATATTGAACAGTCATACATTCTCAACCTGAACTGCAGTTTATTAACTAACCATAGAATCCATAAATTTTAACTAAAATATTATTATGGTATGCTGTTCACTCAGGACAATTCATATCACCAGAATTGAACAGGTTCAATTGCTGCATTATAAATTCTGATTTGTAATAGATTATTGCACACCACATCAAGATGACTGTTGTCATGCTGGGTGTTGTCATCTTGTCAATGATTTCTTTTTCTTGATTAATAGGCTCAAAGTTTCTAAGCATGATATTTTAGAGATTGTCTCTCTTTTACTCCTGTAGTGTGAAATCTGACATTTCAGAGGAACTTGAGTCTCCTGAAGTCGCTACCAACTATTCCTCACTGAAAACATCCTAAGACTGAAGAAAAACATCCTAAGACTTATGATATGTAGTTTATATGTAATAAATATATAACATACATTCACAATGGAATGTCATATTAGTTTAATCATACACATATTCAAGTAATACTAATATAGTGTATATTACTACTGAGCAATAGTCTATGGAGTGTGAAAAGACCAGTTTCTTTAATGATCCTTGTTGTCATATTGTAGTGCGTTGCAAGAATCTAGAGCATACGTATGGAACATAAATACTCAAGAGGTCAGAGATTAACTAAACAGTTCATGTGCGTCTATGTACACTTCCTCCTACTCCTATGGAAAAACCCAAGAAAAATGTTGAAATAATATTATCTCTTGGGCTATAGGCTTGCTGTATTGATGTTTCCCCAGTCACAAACGGAGCAGCTACAGTGTGTGACTCAGGTACTATTGCCTATATGGTATTATAAATAGGGTTAATTCTTGCAGACACTAATATCTAAGGGTGAACTAAGGAGGAGAAGTGTCAGTATAGACATTCTAGTACATCAAATGAATTTGAGACACTGCTTATTTATTTTGAAGAATGATTATCTTGTATTCTTCAGAATTGATTTCTCCTCTAAGTTTTTATACTGTGTATGATCTGCATAGCAATATGCTGCAGCCTTACTGAGATTTTTAGCTCTGTTCTGAGATGTAAAATTAAGCCTTGAGCACTTGTGGTCATAAAACACTCTGGCATTTCTTATAAGAGAGGAAAGGGACAAGATGCCAAAGAGTGGCTCACTCTGCAAGGCACAGCCTAGTCTGGATAATTCATCACATTTTTCTTATCTAAAAAGAAAAACAAATGGCCAGATTGTCTGTCCTGATAATGCCATAAAATGACTAGTTCTCTCTGTAATGACCACTGTAACACTATGTTTTCTCTAATTATAACTAATCTGATGATTAGTGATAAAACTATCTCTCCTGATAAGGTATTAATAAAAATCTCATATGCTGTAGGGACAGTGCAATTTAAGTTATAAAATAATAGGTTTATTTTAAATAATACAAACAGATAGAGGGGAACTGTTTTGGAACATCCTTGTAACTCTGATTTGGGAATCTGGACCAAAAATTGTCATTGTTACTTGGAAGGTAAAGTAAAGTTTTGCTGTAGGAATTGATGTATTTAGAAGTGGGAGTAGAGAGGAGGGTTGATATTCAATTAATTGTATTGAAACATACTGAAAGTATTTCTGAGTTAGAGTTCATTCAAAGATTAACCCGAAATTGTAAAAAAAAAAAGCATGTTTTGTTTTGTCAGAACATTTAGTTATGAACATAGTCCAAATTATACTTGAGCCTCCACCTTATGCACATAGATCCTCCACTGGTAAGAGGCAGCTGTGACAAAATAGGATTTCCTTAGCATATTTTGGTGCTAATAGGCTGAAGGGATTAGGATTTTTAATTATCTGTGGGAAACAGAACTGCCATCAGATCAGCATGCTGACTCTTACAAATATTTTATTTTCTGTGGTACCTATATTTGGTTTCAAGATCAAGAACAAGTCAGTGAGGTCATCAGTATGGTTTGAACTGTGTTAAAACAGGGAAGAAGTTTGATCCCTAGAGAATCTGTGTTATGAACTCCTGCATTTGTGACCATTTTTTATAGGATTGATTTGTTTCTTGGTACATCCCTTGGGGTCTGCCATTTCCTGGGGGGAGGGAGTTCCTCTCTCACAAGTTTGCCTCTGTCGCTCTTTTCTGTTATTTGTGTACTTTAAAATTTAGAAATTTGCCGTGAGTTCCCTTAGGGGAGGAGTTGTTCAAAGGTTGTTTTTTTGCCATATTTTCACAGAATCATCTAGATTGGAAAAGACAGACCATTCTCAACTACACCGTATCCCTCAGCGCTATGTCAACTCGACTATTAAACACCTCCAGGGATCGAGACTCCACCACTGCCCTGGGCAGCCCATTCCAACACCTAACAACCCCTTCTGTAAAGAAATGCTTCCTAATATCTAGTCTAAACCTTCCCTGGCACAACTTGAGGCCATTACCTCTTGTTACTTGGTTAAAGAGACTCATCCCCAGCTCTCTGCACCCTCCTTTCAGGTAGCTGTAGAGGGCGATGAGGTCTCCCCTCAGCCTCCTCTTCTCCAGACTAAACACCCCCAGTTCCCTCAGCCGCTCCTTCCGTTGCCCTTCTCTGGACACGCTCGAGTCATTCAATGTCCTTTTTGTAGTGAGGGGCCCAAAACTGAACACAGGAATCGAGGGGCGGCCTCACCAGTGCCGAGTCCAGGGGTCAGATCCCTTCCCTGTCCCTGCTGGCCACGCTATTGCTGACACAAGCCAGGATGCCATTGGCCTTCTTGGCCCCCTGGGCACACTGCTGGCTCCTGTTCATCCAGCTGTCAATCAGCACCCCCAGGTCCCTCTGTGACTGGCAGCTCTCCAGCCACTCCTTCCCAAGCCGCGCTGCTGGGGGTTGTTGTGGCCCAAGGGCAGCCCCCGTCACTTGGCCTTATGGAAACTCCTCCAGTTTTTACTTGCAAGGGGACCTAAAAGCTAAAGAGGGAAAGAGCTAGCAAATAGCATAGCTGGATCATCAGTTTACTTCATCACTCTCTGTAATTCCAGAGAAATATAATGAAATCCCAGTTACTATCCTGGGCACTGCAACATCTTATTTTGCAGGCACATGGTCCTTTTCTTGTTTGTTTAAAAAGTAGTAATTTAAAAAGTAGTAGTCTCTTTATATCATTAATCTTGCCCTGTGCAGACTGACTAGGCCTGGGGAATATACTGCCAGTAGACAAGTTACTGCCTGGGCATAATTCCCAGCAGTAAAGCTGGCATTTGGCTTACTATGTATTGTTTCCCAGGAGGAACTTTATGAATTATGTCATTTGACATCTGAACCATATCTTTGGCAATATCCTCTTCATGACTTTTAAAATTCAGTCTGGATATTCACTCTGGACTTAACTTTCAGCAGAGTGCTTCTAACTCACCCCAAATCATTCCATGTCAAACCCATTTACTAGAGTTGCAAACTCATGTAAAACTATCAGTCCATGAAGGAAGAGTTGGGAGCTGGTGATTGAGTGTTTTGGCCTTGGAGTTGAGGAAGTGAGCATGCTAGTTAACACTAAGGATTCTTGCTACGTCTCTGCCTACACTATATTATAATACCAATTACATATCTGTGCTTGGCATTTTTTATTAAAAACTTCCCCCCCCACCCCCCCCACCCCCGGTTAAAACTTGTGTTGCTAATCTGATTAATGTTTGTATGAAAAAGGATCATTATGTTTTCAGGTATGTGAGTATTCTGTCACACTTCTGCTGCAATTTAGAGAAGCATTTGAGCTGTCCCATCATTTAGCCAAATCTTAAGCCACATGCCTGAATTTCCTATTTAAAAGTGTATTAAGTTTAAGGATTTTTTTAAAGTGCTTTGGTGAATTAGTATTTTTTTTTAAGTACAGGCTTGGCTTCTGGTAGAGGACTTTAGTTAGTAATAACAGTATAATGTTTTGAAAACCCCAAACAAATGCAGTTTGATTGGGCCGACTGCTTCAAAACAGAAGAAAAGAGTTTCTGCCCCACTCTGGGCATCTCTAATAGATAGTACAAATAAAAAGCAGGCAGGAGGAGAAATAGTATTCTTTGCACTGTATTATTGGGAAACTGACATTCAGAAAATGTTAGCAGCCTGAACAAATAACAAAGGAAACATACATAGGAATAGAAATGACCCCTCGGCTTCACAATCTTCATCCCTCAACCATCCATTCATTTTCGCTCACAGCTATCACATCCCTAAAAACCAGTACGTTCCTTTTTCTTTAATTAACAGTCAGCTAAAAGATACAAGTCCCTTTTAGAAAGAAGAGACTTGTATTTGATATCCTTTGTCAGATTTCCTGTAATTGGAAAATCTGGAACGGCTCTGCTCATGGGAGTTAAATGTTAAAATCCAAATTCAGTCTTTAGCCTATTAAAAAACATCTCATTTTCTGTTCCCTCAAGCAGCATTGTCAAAATTCACTCCCCAGGTGTCTAGATAGATGGAAGTTACATCTGGTGTCTGTCCTGCTCTTTACATTGATGTTTGTATTTGTCCATCTGACTGAATGCCACCTGCTGCAAGGGCAAGAGGGTGGGATCACCCGTTTCCGAACAATGTCTTTCTGCCAACAGAAGGTTATTCAATTAGGCAATCATTCCTGCTTAATGCTGAATGGGATGATGTCAACCACCTGCACACTCTCTCCTCCACTTTCCACTTCCTGGGGACAACAGCCTTTTCTGTCCCTGGAGAGGAGGGGAAGGTTTTCAAATCTGTTCCCTTTTTGCATTAGCTTCTGACTACAGTTATTAGAGTCTGACATTTGTTTCGCTTCCTGACTGGGGCTATATTCAGTGCAGACACTTTGTAGAAATATGAATAAGCATTTGATAATATAGTAATGTTTTAGCACCTCTCCCTGCTTTTGTGGGCTGAATTTTTCTCTTGCTTGCCTCAACATGGGGTTTACAAATTTCCTATGTTTTAAGGCATTTCATTAGGATCATTAAGGGAAGAGTCAGAATTCTTAAGTGCAATGGCGCTGTGAAACTCTCCCTGCAATTTTCTGTGCATTTACATACATGTTGGGGTTTTTTTTAAAGGTTTGTTTGTATCGTTGATTTTACTAGAGTTTATTGCTGTGGTTACTCTAGCTTCACAAGCAGGTACTTTTTTAGAAGTGTTCTGATTTTAATGGATGTGTGACCTTGTGGCTTTTCAGGATGTTCCCTCCACCTTACATGGTGGATCTCATTTTGTGGAAAAAAGAAGAAAAAAGAGCAAAAGGGATGGTTGTACAAAATCATCTGTTTCTTATAAACATATAAATATGCTCCTTTGTACCCTTTTTTAAAACCCTGCAAATTCATCAACACTTTGCCAAGCAACCATCTACTTCAAAGTTTATTTTAATAAAGTAGGATGACAACTCATATCCATATCAGATTAGATAATAATTTCCTGAAATATAGAATATTTATGGTATCTTGAAATATTTACGTGAATCTGGAAAATTGTCCTCTAAACATAGTTATCAGAACAAAATTCAGTTTCATTCAACCCTCATATGTCCCAGAGACCCTAATGAACCTAAGTGCCTTACTGTTGAATTTGAAGTAATTCCATTTACTTTTAGGTCCACAGAAGACAAGATTGAGTCTGTCAGATCTTATTTTAGGTGAAGGGCATAACTCAAATTATTTTTCTGCTCTGGTAATGCTTAACTTGTTATTTATTTATTTATTTATTTTGCTTTTGCTTTTGCTCATTGCTTTAGCTGTTCTCTCAAATTTTTCATTTATGTAGGCCCTGTTGTGACTGGAAGAGTGTCCAGTCAGTCCATTAAATAAACTTTATTAATGTTTTGCTAGTTTTAAAAAACTAGTTTTTCCAGTAAAGCACACATTTTATCAACCTGCATTAGAGCAGTGTTCACCGCTTTCAGATATACTTGCTGCCTTTGCTGTCTCCAAAGTATTTAACGATCTTACCCCAAATGACTGTTTAAACAATTTTGCAAACAATACACAGATTTCTGAAGTAATAGAAAATGTAGTTCCAGAAAGAAATAGGTCATTTAAATTTTCTTCCTCCTCTTGCAAAAGAGGGAGAGTCCCCAAGATTTTCATTTCCTAATTGTCATTACAATTTTCAATAAACATGTCCTTATATGTTTAATTAATGATTAATTGTAAAAATAATTAATTTTTCAGGACTATCAATAGTCAGTAAAAGTTTTAAACTGAATCTGCACCTTCTACATATAATACAATAAAAGATCATAGGGTTATTTGTGAATATGGGATGACAAACTTCCAAGACTCTATCCCCATTAGTGGAATATGTTGCTTCTTACTGAGAACCATACTATAGGTTAGTGCATTGGAATAAAGTAACCTGTCGAACAATTATTGTGTAATTGCTGCATCATTTGGGATTCTTATATTAAAAAGTATGTACCAGATTAGAAGGCTGGACAAAGCCCAATTCCTGTTGACCTATCATTTCTGATGCTCTTGAAAAAGCATCTAAATCTCCATAAATAGTTTCCCAGTGATGATTAGATAATGTCAACTGTCTTCTTGCTTACCATAAAAATAGTGCTGCTGCTTCCAACATTGTTACATCCAGTGTATTTAATAAACATGGTAAACACAGTTTTCATGTGAATAAATTGAGGCAGAAAAGAAGATAATTAAAGTGGTTATTCAATAAGCTATTTAGAAACTACAGGAACAGGATTAACATCTCTACAGAGAAGAGGAGGTAGGACCAGGACATTAGAAAGTGTTCTCAATTTAAAACTTCCTTTGGCTCCCTGGGCATACCAAAGTTAAATATTTTTGTTATCGTTACTTCCAATTGTAATAAATGCCAAGTAAATATACACAGAAAGCAAAGCACAATCATTTCTCCAAGCAAAGAATGGTGATCTACAAAGGCTTGGACAAATAAAAAGGCAGAAAATGAGACAAATGAATGTGTAAAGGCTCAAAAGCTAAAACCCAGTGAATTCCTCTAAGTACAAATATATTCACAGATCTCATCATTCAAGACCATACACATCTTTCCACTGTTGGCTTTTCTTAGTTTTTTCTGTCAGTCTTCCAGAATATCACGAGATAAGCAGTTCTACTAAATCTTTTCAGTAGCTGTTGAAATGCTTCAAAACGCTGCTGCATGGAGAGAGAGGAAAAAAAAAAAAGGATGAAAGAAAAATGAAATTAGGAGAACAAGAGGAGAAATACTGTTACAGTAGTGTTAATTGGAAAGACCTAGAATTTAGTAAATCAATGAAAAGCAAGAATCAAGGTTAGACTCTCTAAAAAAAAAAAAAAAAAAAAAAAAAAAAAAAAAAAAAAAAAAAAGGTGTGTTTTTTCCTCCATTGATCATGGTTTTCATCATGATACAGTAGCTTTACGATGTGCCAAACTGACAGAGGCCGAGGTAGGTGATAATTCAGCTACCTTTTCAACCAGTATCGTTCCATTTTTTTGAGTTGTGATGAGGGGAAGTGTGCTGTTTCTACTGGGTTAAGTCCACTGAACTTTCTTTAACCCAGTGAGATTAGTTTCCAAGCAAGTTTTAAAAGAGGAAATGAAATGAAAGATTTTTCAAAATAGGAAAAGAGGGAGGAAATACTTCTTTTCTAAAACAAATAAAACTTTTTCCAAATGATATGACATCACAAGTATTTTGTCTTAAATATTACAAATGTAATAAGAGATTGGGGGACAAGAAAATTGCAGAATTATTTAAAAAGTGAAGATGAAGGAGAATCTTACTTCCAGATGGATAAGTGGAAGGTATCTCAGAGCTGAAAATAACTGTATGCAACTATTGAGTTGAAATAGGACTGAAAAAAATATTGTAGTAAAATAGAGTAATTTAATCACTGCAGAATTAGCCACTACAACACTCTTCCTATCTTGTTTTCAAGACAGAGTATGACTTGAAAAAGGTGTTTCCAGACCACATTACTTAGTACTCGTGTTACAGCTTCATCTGGACCGGTGTACTTTGTGTCTGATGACTTGACACCATAATTATATCTCTGAGGTAACACATAGGTGATTTTTACTTAAATGGTATTGTAGAAGAAGGTTGCACTGTCTTAAGGAGCTTAAGATGCCATTTCATTCTCAGTGTGATGCACAAATTTCTCCAAAGGCATGCAGTTACTAGAAAGCCATCCTATGCAAATTTCCACAAGAAGGAAAGTTGACCTCATGAAGGACTCTTGACAAATATTTCTTCAATACTAGAAATTAATAATATGGGTCAACTCTGTTTTCAAGACAAGAATTTTCCCCGTTGAAATAAGATAAGAAACTGAGTTAGCCTTGCTGTTAGTGGCAACTGCTGAATTAGGTCAAGGATATTATTAAATCCATTGCAGTAGTACAAGGGCTCATCTTCCCAGCACTTAACGGAATATTAATATGTAGCAGTTTAGAAAACAAGAAAATTATATTTGGAAAAAGCATTTATTTGACATTTACATTTGTACAACTTAATACTGTTTGTTGTCAGAAGTAAACTAGACTGATTATAAATATCTGCTTTTAGTTTTTTTAATGTGTTCAAGATAAGTGGGACTCCTCATGGAGATCCTGATGGGCCTGCTGTGCAGAGTCTTCAAGTGCAGCTTGAAGGATGAGCCCATTTACAGCTTCTGAGCATACAAAGCCCAGCAAGTGCAGAGATTTTCAGCCAGGTAGCATGCTGACACTCGGGGGCAGACTGGCCACAGCTGGCCACAGCTGGTCACAGCTGTATGATTGGAGCAAAGGTGATGGAGCATTTTATGCTTAAGCTTCCTTCTGAAAATTGCACCTTCACAGCAGGACAGACATAAAATATGAGTCATGTCTGTAATTCATATAAGCCAGTGTGCATCAGTGGAGATGTTCTGTAATGGAGTAATCCCTCTATTATGCGTGTGAATATATGTGTGTGTGTATATATATATATATATATATATATATATATATAATCAGTAAAATGCAATCTAGGTTGAAGGTCAAGTTTGTTCCTAATGAAAGGCCAAGATAAGAGTGTGGTCAAGAGTGTTTACCTTTAAACAGGTAAATCTCTGTTCTGATTTATGCTTGCAGCAGTCAAAATGGCAGAATCAATTTGTTTGAAAATTGGTAAAACTAATTTGTTGTGGGCTATGACCTTATATGCCAACTTCATCCCAGAAGTATTTTTCTTTATGTTTGAATTATAAATCTTAGAAAAGCAGTTTTTATTGCAGAAGTATGGACATAGCTTTAACTATAACAGTGAGGCTGTAATTTTGTTAAACATTAGGTATGTGTATTGCTAGCTGTTAACTAATATTTCTCAAATAGTAGATGTTGAACAGAGAAACCAAAGAAAAAAACTGCAGTGACAAAAACTAATTGATGTGAAGAATTAATAAAAGGACAAAATTTACTGTGGGAGTGACCCAGAATGAAATGGTTAAAAGTATATGTGGAGATATTCACACATGGGCGTTTATGGAGTATATTTTGTATTTACTGTGTATTTCAAGACTCAGTTTTGTTCAAAGACTACAATGGCACTCTAATTTTGTAATCTATAGAAGGCAATGAAAGCAATCATTGAATTAAAATAGAATTTGAGTAGAATTTTACTATGTATTACACTGTACCTGTGCTTGAAAAAAATGCTCTGCATTTTTTGAAGAAACATAGGAAGTGCTGGTTATCCCATGTAGCATAAAATTACAAAGATGTCTGATCCTGCATTATTGGCTTAGGGCAAATACTTGTTTTCACCTGTGATGCATTCTCTGAAGAGTCACAGATATTTTTGGATGTAATTTAGTTCACAGTTAAACAGGCTGGGCAAAGATGAGATTTGTGTTACATTCATGTTTTCATTGAATAACTTTCTTTGTAAAATTATTTAATTAATAATTTAAGCTAAAGTTCCTAGCAAGTGCACATTCTTGCTTAATAAAGATGTATCTTTTTGATACTCAGATAAATTCTCCATAAACATTCATAAGAGTTGATGTCAGTAAGATCTTACATTGACATAAAAAGAACCAGGTTACATTATGTCTTCTTCCGGTGGCCCTACATTTTAAATGAAAAATTACAGGATGAGATTCTTTAAAAAACTAGGAAAGAAACAAGCATATGCATTGAGATTTTTCTCTTTGTTAATGTCAAATCCGTAAGTTTGTAAGCATTCCAAAGTCATGTGAAAATAGAAAGAGAATATGTGAAAATAGAAAGAGAACATTTTAGGGGCAAATTTTCTATCATTGGAAATTGAAGGCCAAATAAATGTAAATATTTTATGATTTTTCACATCTTCAAAAGTACTAGAAGATTATGAAGGATAAGGGATAAACTGCAGCTTTCTGTATTACCCACACTCTTATTTAATGTATAATCACAGACTCATCTCGAGGATAGGCTCAATATTTTTTTCCAGAAATACAGTAATTAATATGAATATTTGGTGAAACTGGTTAGTGTTTGTACCTGGGTCCAGATTTTTTTCTAAACCATCTTTATCCAGAGTGGTTTAGCTTTTATATCTAAATCTAATGATCTGGCATTTCTGTACATTTGAAGTGTATGGACTTCTGAGGGAGTATATGAACAGGAAGCCTACTTGATGAACTGTTCTGTGAATAGCCACAACAAGGTAACATTTACAAGATGCCCTCTTAATTGCTAGTTTCTGCTCTTGCCCTGTATCTGCACTTTCTTGATTGTAGTCAGGAGTGAAATTGGAGGGTTTGCCATGTTGAGAATCTCTCTGTATTTGTATTTCTGTACATGCTTCAGCAGATTCTGGCCTGTTTAGCCTTTAGACCATATCAAATTCTGTTCTAGCATCTTACCTTTCTTTTTGTGGTGTCTCATAGCAACTTCACAAAACTGTTTTCATAGCCTCCCTGACACCTTTTCATCATCATGCCTTCTTTCTCTTTAATAATTTCCTTTATTTTCTTTTCTGTTTCCATGGTCTTCTGGCCTTGCTATTGACCTTGTACAGCAGAACACAAAGGGGAATTCTTGAGCTTTTTGTGTCCTTAGTGACCACTAAATGGTAAAAAGAGAACTGTTCTTACTTCCTAACATTGTGTTGATAACACAGCAAGCTAACAAATCTTTTAAATCACAGCTTTAAGGTTCCATTGGTCTGGGAAGTGAGCATCCTACAACATTTATGTACAACTTATAGTATCATCAGCTCCACTGAATTCTCAGCTTGAGGCAGTTTGATATATTCTGTCAGCTCAGCAGCATATTATTTGACTTGTTCTTCAGTGCAAATCTAATGGGGATTAATGGCAGCAAACTCAAGAGCACTCAGGGGCTTGTTCACCCTACTTTGAGTCCAAGCAGCTCCCTAGAATGCTGAGGAAAGTGCTTCAACTTAAGTTTGTTGTAATGTCTCAGTCAATTCACTAAGAAGTGCCCATTTTAGGGAACCCAATATTACAGGACAAAAAAAGTCCTTGCTAAGTGTGAAGACACTTTTTATGTCTTTCTAGTACCTAGTGCACTTAGAAATTCTGTCAGAACTTTATCCCTATGATACTACAGTGCAATGATTCACTCTTTTCAACGGACTGTCCCTCTTTTCTGCAGATCTGTAAGTTGCATGCATATAATCGGTTAGAAAACTTGGAAAAAAAACCTTTTATTTCTTATCATTTTCACAGGACTGTAAAGTCAAGAAACAGATTTTACTGAAAAATGGTTTGAGGGAATGCTTCATTGGGGAAAACTGAATCAAAATAAGTTTCCATTTCAGTCAAAAGAGAAGTTTATTCTTCCAATCCAGAATGCATCAAGGTGCCTTCTTTGACTTCCATAGGAACTCTTACTAGGAAAGTAATTCCAGACTCCTTATTTTTAGCTCAGTGTCCCAAGTGGACAGCAAATGCTACATCCCAGAACACAATGTTCTTCTCCTCCTCCCCCCTCCTCCAGTATAGACTGTAGTTTAGAAATCTGAAATTGTTTTATTCTAACTCTCAAATTCAATTGTTACTACTTGTGTAGATGCTCTGCACTAATTGTGTTGGTGCAGAAGAATCTCCCTAAAGAAATTGAAATCACACATGACATAGTATGAAAAAGACCTCTTTGTGTATCCAAGTCCAATATCTGAATACAGGAAGGTTTAAATGTTTAAGTAAAACAGAAACAGCCTTCTCTAAAAGTCAATTCTTATACAAACATTACACTGGTAAAATATGATTGGATTGCACTTATTTCATTGCAAAACAATATTCCTAAATATAAACATTTATCATGGTGCTACTTCTCAGTTAGAGGACTTCGGTTAATGCATGTATTTACCACTCTGATGCTTCAGAAATAATTTCAAAAAGCTTACCACAGATCAGAATATGTTAAATCATATCTGAAGCCTCTAGAAATGGAGTTTTTTTCAATGTGGAGGACAAGTCTGTGCTTTTCATCTAGTTTAATTCTTGTTCAAGTGGACCTTATTTTTTGAAGATGTTTATGGTATTTATTTTTCCTTTACCTATGGTAAATTATTTTTAAAATGTCTACTCTGGACATCATAAAGAAGGAGATGGATAGACACACATTAGTTCAGAGCAAATGCTTTTTAGATGTTACAATAAAATACTACTACTACTACTACTATGTTTATCCATGACATTCAATTGTGTAATCTGAAGTATTGCCAAATTATAAGACAACATCAAACACTGTAACTCTGTTTCTGATGCCTGGATTCCTAATTATATGTGCTGAAACATCTAACATAGCAGTTTATAAATATTCATTGAATCAGTTAAACAGCTGGTCTCCCTCTTTTTTTCTTTTTTTTTTTTTTAATATACATTTGTGAGTTTTGCATGCTTTCTTTTCTTGGAAAATATGCTTTTCATCAAAGCAAAGTCCTTTTTCATGCCAGCCTATC
Source organism: Athene cunicularia (assembly GCF_003259725.1). Lineage (NCBI taxonomy): Eukaryota > Metazoa > Chordata > Aves > Strigiformes > Strigidae > Athene > Athene cunicularia. The sequence continues at coordinate 70,345,521 of NW_020799095.1, forward strand.
TATCTTGAGGATTTTTCAAATTCAGGTTGTAGTGTTTTGATCAAAATAGAAAAGACTCACTCCCCTGATCTGTGGGAGATGCAAGATCAGGTTCTCTTTTCAATTGTTATTAAACATGATGATTTGCTCTTAAAAACCCACATTTTTATAATGATTCATCAAATTTTAAATGACTCAAAAATGGCCTGATATATGAATAGAATTTTCTGAACTGTTTCAGTGGGGGCAACTGAGAGACACTGACCCCAAAATATTTCAGTGGCTGTAAGGGAGCTCTCACTTAAGAGATGTGAAAGACCAATAGATTAAGGGACCTGAAGCTGACATTTGCCACATACTAGGTGAATATTCTCACCTTGTCTGTGGTGAAAATTCCTCTGACTCTCTGTTTTATTCTTTTCTCTCTGTCATTTTCTTCCTTTTTACAGAAAGACATATAAAAGACTTTTGGTTTCATTTCAGTGATATTTCCTATTCTTGATTCCTCAGGAAGAGTTGTGTTGCAAAGAAAGATTTCAGGCACTGTAAAATGGAGCACCTTCTTTAAATGTAATTTAAAACATTAATATTAGCAGATATTAAATTCATTTTACAGAATGCATTTGGAAATTAGGTACATCTTTCATTTCTCATCTGTTCAATCTCCAAATATACATGGAAATATACAAACTGAATTCTGGTAAAACATCTTTCAGGAGAAGCTGCCTCTGAGTCAAACAAGGACAAAGAGTAAAATTTATCTTGTTATGAGAAAGGAAACTGAAAATTGCCTGAACTGAAGAATTGCATTCTTCAGTTTATGGGTTGCAGTCCATGGCAGATCATATTTATATAAAAGATCAGGATCATCTACATCCTGTGTCTCTGCTGTATGACACACCTTGGCTAGAGCATTGTCTGAGTTGTTAAGGCACCATCTTGGTTGGTCACAGATAAATTATGTTTAGAGATATTTGAAGAAAACTTAATGCATGTGAAGGATGTGTATCTACTTTCTAATCTCAGTCTAGGTGATCTGAGAGACGACTGTGGACGAGTGGTGTGAATTATTCTGAGTGCTTTTACATCTCACTATTTGTAGCTTTTTTTGGTGGAATTTCATTTTACTGAATTGCTTGCCATGATTTACTGATTTTGTTTAAGCTTAAGAAAGCAAAGAGATGGGTCTGCTTATAAGCAGTGGTAAAGAGTTGTAAATATAATATTGTCTACAGTGTCTGCTTAGACTACCTGATCAATGTTCCTGTTCCCAACCGCCAAGAGAGGTTGCGACTTGAAGGACTGTTCTGAGTAAAGCTTTATGGACATGGTTTGATCTATAGGAAAGTAAATGAGGCATTTCAGCCCTTTTATGATTCTTGAAATTTCTTAGGAGCAGCCTAAGGAAGCATCTGATAATTTGGTGCTATGTGTATTTGGACCTAATAAATATCAAACCTAATGTCTCATTCGTAAATGAGTTCTGCTTGAATTGATGTGGTATGGATGCCTGGGCTGAATATCTTGGGAAAAGTCTCCAATGAAAAATAATGTGGAAGAGACAGTAGGATTCTGTGGAAACCAGAAAGGTCTGAGGTTCTGCTAGGAATATAGTTTGTGTGTGTGAATACACGGATTATTCCTTACTTTTTGACTGTGCTGCTCAGAAATGCAGACTTTATTAGAATACGATTCTCAGAGAATGAAGAGAGCAAAATTCACACCTACATGCAAAGACAAGTATGAAATTAGCACTGATAAAAATTCCAGTAGTTAAAGCCCATTTTATCATCAGTTTTATGTTTCAGTTTAATGTGAAGCATTTTCTGTCAGTTGCCAGAGTAGATGATAGGATGTTTACATATTATTACAAAAGAATTCATGGTTCATAAGTACTCTAAATTTGATATTTCTGGTTGAAGAAGCCTGACTGGCTATAGAATGAATTACATTTTATATCCATCTGGTTGGTGTATGGAGCTGGAATGAAACATGAAGAATTAAAAAATGAAGAATTAAACTAGGCTTTTAAAATATAGTAGTAAAGAGATAAATCTTGTTTGAAATGTACAAATAATGTAATTTATCTTGCAAGACTGACACATGAATAATTGCAGCTACCCATTTCCCTGGTGAAATAAATTCCACTTACATATCATGCTGTTGTGCTTGGCAACTCAGCTTTTTTCCACCCTTTCCCCATCTAACACTAACCAGCACACATCAATGTGCAGAAAAAAATTCTCTTCAAAGGAAGTCATCCACACGAACAGCCTTCTTTGAAAGGCTTAGAGGACGATTAGTTCCTCAGGTTATATTCCTATTTAAAAAGGTGTAGAGAAAAATATATGATAGTCAGCAGCAGGTATGAAATTCAAAAATAGTGAATTTGATTTAATCTTGACACACAGATTATGCAATATGTAAGAAATGTATTAAGTATTTTAATTTATAAAGATAAATTTACACTTTGAATTGATGTAATTAAAAAAAGATATTTTTCCATTTAAGCCAGAAGGCATGTGCAAACCTATCAAAGATGCATATTCTTCTTAGTAATATGTCTTTATTGATTAAACAAAAGCAAAAAGAAAAAAAAAAAACAACAAACAAACAAAAAAAACCTTGAAAATCTCTTTGAACCCTAAGGGGCAGTTATGGTCAGAAAATTGATTTACTATAAAAGGGTTGTTTTTATGATAGTTTTGAATAGATTCTATTTACTTTGTTAGCTAAAATAGACTTGTATTATTTGTGCATATCCATACTACACTCAGCACAAACGGTGCTTCTGGTTTTCAGTTTGTTTTTTGTCCTTACCTTAGATCATTTCATGAACTGATGGAGAGCTGTCAGGTAAATAAAAGCAGCAGAACTGAAACAGTAGTACCAAGCAGTGGGACAGCAACCAGTTAACCAGGATCAGCAACATCTGATACAGTCAGTCTGATCATTCTCTGATATGCTGTATTGTCTATGTGCCAATGACTGGGGCTGCATAAAGCACTAAAGCAGATTGCAGTAATCAATGGCTTTGTATTTTATTTAACTTTCTAACTCATTTTTCAGGGATTATTTCCATATATAGTTTGTTTCTGATTATTTCCATATATATGATGTTTCCATATATATGATTATTTCCATATAAAGTTTGTTTCTGATCCCACTAAATCTCACTCATCCCACTGTACTTCATAGCACTATTTTCTGTGAAAATTAAACTAAGGTGACGGCAATACATGTCCTAATGTTCATTGACTCTGGAGCAGGGTTGACTGTATTCTTGATTTGACATTAGTTTCATATTTTTTAGGAAAGTTATATATTAATTTGAAGCATTTGAACATGCTTTCTTGCCTAAGTCCAGAAACCAGTAAGTTAGCTCAGTTAAAAAATTACTCTAAAATAGAAGACTTTCAGTACTATACAGTATAATAATTTGCTATACAAATAATAGCCTTATTGGTTTTAATTGTTCTATTTGCTCACAAAAAAACCAAACCAATCCAAAAACATCAAGAAGAGGAGGGTTTTTATGTACACTTGAGTTAGATTAATGTACACCTTTTTTTTTAAAAAAAAAATAATATATATATATATATACATATACACATTATCGATTTTTTTTTTAAACTTGGGGTCAGTTCAGCAAAAAATTCAAGACTTCCATTTACTTTTTTTCCTTCCTATTTTCTACAGATAGTTTTTTTCTTTAAAGAGATTTGGTGAACGTCAAGGTCCTTTTGAAAAACAAGGTTTCAGTATGAAAGTAGATTTTCAGCTCAGTTTCTTTCATTAATCTGTTAAAGGGATGTTGAGAGAAGTGATAGTTCTGTGATATGTCTGGGCTAGTTCTGACTTTAATAACAGAGAATTTGGACTGGTCTTGCAAAGCATATTAAAATATTCATAATTCATTAACCAAACCTGAGCTATCTAACAGCGACAAAATTCCAGGATGTAAATATACATAGATTAGCCTGTTCCTAAACTAAAACTGGATTCTGATGTCCTTTTTCAACTTCTGTAATAGCTTATTTCTTGATCTTCTTGCTAAATACCGTTCCTCAAAGTGACTAAAAGTCAGAAATTCAGATCAAAACCCACTAATAATTGTAATATTTCATTCAATATTAAAGTTCCTTCTCATATAATTAAAGTGTTTTATTCTTTTTAATCCAGGAAAAGAAAGAACAGAATTATTTATTGTTGTTTGCATATTGTCAGACTAAATCAAGACTGAGGAAATAGATATATTCTTCGAAATTTCATATGTGCTCCTAGTTCTCAGAGTAAGAACCTTTATAAAAACTTTTTAAAAAAGAGAGAGCTTTTTAAAAGTTCATTGTGACAGAAAATAACATGGATCAGAAGAAGCAAGTGATTAAAACCTTATCAAGATTTATTGTACAACTTTTCTAAGAGTTGAGGGGAAATCATTTAACCTCAGAAAAGACAGATGACTGGGGACAGAGTAAGATTCCATGTCATGCACAGCTATTTATTAAATTACCTTTAGCTTCTTATATAGGACCCTGTTCCTATTTCAATTCTTTGGTCCTCCTCCTTGAAGAGGATAAAAAGATATAAGATACATATGAATACTAGAAGCTTAAGATTCTTCTTTCTCTAGGTTGACCTGGGGGTTAATCAGTCTCTTGCTGGGTCCTTTTATTTGCACAGTACCTCAGGCAGACTTTACGAGAAAGCATCCTTGTGTTTTGTGCAGTAATAAGTTTCAAGACAAAACATACTAAGTGTCCACAATTCTGTGAAGGAAATGAAAGCTTTAGACTTCTGTTGGTCCAGTGGAGAAAAATTAAAAAATCCATTTCTCTTCATCTTCTCCAAAGCACCTTGGTGGGAAAGTTAGAAAAATAAGTACTGTAGGACATCAGCCTCCTTTCGCATGATGGGACTGTCTATCCACAGGATTTTCATATGGAAAATCCTGCAATGTTTTGTTGTCATTAAAAACGTTCTAAGATGGAGAATGCTGGAACTGTAACACATGATAGCAATTATCAAATCCAGTGTGTTTCGTAATACATTATCAAATTTTCAGTTTCCAAAGCAGGACAGTGGTGTTATAATAAGAAAAATGCATCTGCTGTCATTTATATTTTTTTTTAATTCATTCTTTGTCCTACGACCCTTCATTCTCTCTTTTATTGTTCTCTCTTTCCCCTCTCTGCTCCTTACTGCTGGCTAGCCAACAGGGAGAGACCATGAAGCCCAGTACATGTGATTTTACCATTACTAGCAGAAGCCTTATGGGGCCTTGTGCTGGCCAGCCCACTGCCTGGGGGTGTGTGACTCTCCCTTTCACTGGGGAGAGCTGGGCCCACACAGCGACATCAGTGGTGTGGGCTATGCTGAGGGAATGTATGCAAATAATCTTAAGTGGGCTCGAGACTGAGGTGGAGGAAATCCCCTTCATGAACATGGGGTGCTCCCTGCTGAAGGGCTGAGCGTGGCAATGTGCTGTTAAGTCCCCCTGCCAACCCCCCCTGCCCTTCTGCGCGCTCACACACCAGTCCTCTGGAGGAAGCCAGACACAGCCCATGTCCAGGCCCTCAGGAGCCCTGGAAAGGTGGACAATAGGAGGGGATAGGGAGGGTGTGATTTTTACATCTATTTCAACTGCAGGGTTATTATGATTTTTTGTATTTGAGAACATGGACTATAAAAACTGGGAGCGCGTTACTGCACCAGCAGTGCTTCGTTAGTACCACAGGCATGACGAGGTCCCTTTTGCCCCTGACAGGCTTTTTTGAGGGTAACCAGAGGTGAAAAAGGTGGACAAACCTCTCAGTGATTCCAGGCACAGTGACATGATGAGCTAACTCCTGTGAATGAATCTCCGCAAGCGGCCAGGGGTGATAGAAGAAGACTGTGAAGGTAGAGCTTGGGTGAAGTCTGCCAGCTGATTGTGTGATTTGATTTGACTTGATTTGATTTGATTGTATAAGCAATTCCACTGATGGAGGCTCACTGAAAACCTGAGGAAAGGGAAGAGAGATGTTTTTTGCCGTGGTCTTGCTGTCAGGCTGCAACTCCAGCTGGGCAAACTTTGGTATGTAGAAAAGACAGCTGAGGTGCTGGTGGCTCACATTGTTAGTCCAAACCTGAGAGGGAGAAAGAAAAGAGGCAGCCCCTGAAGCAGTCTGTGAAGAGGTGGGACCCAGCTTAAAAACTCAGGGTTGCTGCAGTGTGGTTTCAGTCTCTGGTCATACCCCGAGGTGATCAGAAGTCTCTGTTTTCTGTTATTTTTTGTGACCTGGTTGAGTCCATGTGTTCAGTCTTTCTGGCAGGTTTTTCTGTGAGCTGAGGAAAAGGGAGGCCAGACTTATCTGTAGAGGAGACAAGAAAGAGAAGAGGAAATTCCCCCACTCTCCTGACCCCATGCTAGATGCCTGCTCTGCTGCTAAGGTGAGCTCTCAGAGCAGAGCTGAGTAAAGGGGTTATACATTGGGAACGAAAGGGGTTATACATTGGGAACAAAAGTCCTGCAGCTGGGCTTCTGGCACAGGGGTTCCTGCAGTGTAACTCTCCAGAGCTTCCTCTGGAAAAGTAACGTCCAAAGGGGAGAGGGGAGTATAGCACAGTAAAAGAAGGGAAAAAAAAAAAAATACAAGGAAAAAAGCTTTAAAACACAGTATCGTTGACTAAGTGCTCTCTGTACTTTAGTAGCTCTCAGTGAAGTGAGGTAGAGCTAACTGTATAAAACAGAATGTAAACCTGTGAGGGATGACTGTAATTGATACATTTAAATAGACATTTATTTTGAAAGGAAAGGAGAAAAAGAGAGAAGTAGAAGTTTAGGTACAAGTGCTTGATTTTTTCAGTTAAAATACCAAGTTTTACATGTTTGTTCTAAAAAAGAGATGAAACCCAAGGGTAAGAAGCAAGGCTATTGGATCGCTAACAGCTCTTTAAGTACACCAAGTAAAATATTCTTACCTGGTAGCAGAGTCATTCAGAAGAGATACTGCAAAATGCATCGAGAAAGCAACAATACTGCTAATTAGCTGGAACATCACCAGAAAATCCTTCTCAAGGAGATCCTTTGGTTTGCTTGACAAAAATAGCTATTCATAGCAGTCTTGGCTACAGTTTTTTTGTGTTTGGGTTTTTTTTTTTCCATACCTAGAACAAAAGGATGAACAATCTATTTCAGTTCTATGGGTACTGTTAGCTGTGCAATCCATAGCTTTGCTCTGATTGGATTTTGGGTTTTGGTTGTGGGTTGTTTTTTTTTTTTTTATTACCATATCAGTATGGGAAAAACAAAAGCTAGGATACTTTTCTCCTTAGGTCAGTTGTCATGGCTGAAGTTAAAAACATAAGAAATATATGCGCTGAGATAAAGAGAGAACACAGGCGCAGTTTAATGTCTTTTTTCTTTATAAATTTGGATCATAAGTGTTATTGTTACTGTAACTAGACCAATACCTGTTTTTTTTATTCTCCTTATATATATAGTGTTCTTTTTTTCCCTAACACTACTTTGAGTGTAACAGCCCAGAGATGGATGCCTTGAGCTCCATCTTCTCTGTCCGTAGAGAAAATTTTACCTAGATTATGATCAGACTGTTAGTGCTGGACAGCACAAATCAATCTGAAAACAAAGTAGATCGTACTTTCATTTTGCCTGAATTCAGCTGGAAATCTGATCCATGTCTAAGTTACTTATATGCAGAAACTCGTTGGGTCACTTTGTGTGCTACTTAAATCTCAGAACTCAAGGAGTCCAATCCACTGACTTCCCTCCTGGATGGTATTTTCTGGACATTCCAGCCTGAAGTGGTCCATCTGTTTGGACTAGCAGAAAATGCCTTCCCTCCACCCTTGCTCTTACACAATGAATTGCACAGAGAAGAATACAATGACACTTTTTCTAAAACACCGAAAGGGATTATGGAACCAAGCAATTAATCCCTTTGTTTTCATTTGTACCTACATCTCTGAGTTCAAGGAGATTTTAATGTTATAAGGAAGCCTCCTTTAACTACCAAATACATGCCCAATACACCACATTATCTCCAAAACTCAGAGATGTGTAAACTGAAAATTGTGCTCTCTTATACTCCTTTACATTCATGGAGTTTTTCAGAACTGTTTGCGTACCTGAAGTTAAATGATAAGCTGTCAAAGTTGATGCAAATGACAAATGAAGGAGGTGGAATAGAATATTAAAAAAATACATGAAATACCATATTTTATGATAATACTTCTCTGCATCTTCTCAGTCAGTTGTTTTTCATATGACCTCCTAGAGGAATGCACAGACCGATGATTTGCAGACACAGGTTAAATCTAAAGCACACACAGGCTTGAATGGATTTTCTAGAGAGCTAACATAGCTTTACTTGTCCTGCTTTCGCTGTGAGGGTCGGCATACATCTAGTATTGTATGATCAATGTGATCTTTGTTTGGCTTCAGAGTATTGTCTTAGTTGAGGATCTGATAATGTTACTCTGATACAATGTGTTGGGGGAAGGCAAAGAATGCCATTTACATGAACTTTACATCTATTTGAATTTCTACAGATGTCTGAATTTTGCTGTTTTCAAATCATGGATGAATCCATCTCTTCAATCACTGCCCTGCATTAAAAGCAGTTGTATTCTCCTTTCATCCAGATACACGGTATAACATACTGAATTCCATAAACTTTGTGTATTGTTAGTTCAATTTCATTAGATATCCACACTCCATATTCCACATTAGACTTTTGATCATCTTCCATGAGTGAACTCTCCCATGGGCAGGTAGAAATATATTTTTTTTTTAAAGATGAAAAGAGGTAATACAAGTCAGGGAGCATGTTGCAAGACAAGGGAGGGAAACATACTTGCACAGGATGTATAGACTAATTTCTTCTGTTCTCAGCTGTGAATCCCCCCAAAAACCCCACAGCTGAATACATTCTCTGCATGTCAATAATTGTTCTTGAATATCCCAATTAGCTATTTGGACTGTTTCTTTATCTACTTGTTCTGTCCTTTTCGGGGTTTTGATGTGCCTTTCATTTGATTTTTGTTCACAGCAAATATCCAGGACTGTATCCTTAAAGGGCTGCACACCTTTAACTTAGAATTTAAAGCTGAGATTTCTGAAGGGCTGGTATAGTTACTACTCCGTCTTCAGACTTGCACATTTTCTTCTCATGGTGCTTGAGTACAGTGATCATGAACTTCATGCTCTAGACTGTATATACTTTTAGGATAAAAGCCTATTAAAGCAAAAGGAGCTACTGTATTTATTTAGGGTTTTGCTCTTATCCTCTGCTTTTCTATAGCTCTTTTAGCCTAATATATCTTCTGTTGAATCCTTCTAAGATGCTCTGATCAAAGATAATCCTACATCTTGTGTTGTCAAATCCAATTTACCGTAGTGCTAATACTTTCATCTCTCCATACCAACATCTATGTAATGCTTTCCTTATACTGTTGGAGGTTTGTTTCAAAGGCATGATGCGTAAGATTTTGAATGGTTGCTTTGAAACTTTTATGAACTTATAATAGGAGTAAAAATAAGACTTTACTTCATTAAGGAGGTTAGCATGATCCTGTAATCTTCATAGTATGAATAGTCAGGCTGACTGACATGGGGTGAAATTCACTATGGCTTGTTTGGTTTTTTTTAACTTTTTCTAATTTTGGATGCTTTTAAGAGCAGTAAATTCCAGAGCACAATTATGCCCTTTGAGGAAATTTTTTGGTCACTATAATAACTCTGGTTGGTTACCGAAAATCATTACTTACTCCTGGTTTCTGATGTTTCTAGGTCTACTTTTATTTGAAATATTACTTTCAAGATATTAATTTATCTGAGTTTTTATTAAGACTTAATTTATATGGTTGACAAATATTTCATTCAAAACCACTTTTCAGATCATTTCATCCAGGACAAGAGAAGACATAAGCATGTAATTCAGTTCTTTCCTGAATCACAGGTCTCTAAGTCTCTGAGATAGGACAGAAGTGTATTATTTCTTCTATCTGGAGTAGTGAATGTGAAAACAATGAGTAAAATTCAGGGCTCACATTTATTTCAAGACAGAGTTTTGCAAAGAGCAGAAGGATAAGTAATATCCAGGAGAAGAAGTTTACTCTGTATGTTCCTTGTTTAGTTTCTAAATTTTATTTTACCTTTCCTTTTAAAGCAGAAAGGATTTGAGCAATTCATAGTAGGTAGCACTCAGAATTACAAGAATCCTTGTGACTCCACATCATATCTAGACTCTTGTAATCTTGCTTGAAGGTAAAACCAGTACAAATGAATTTTAAAAAATTCTGTAACAGACTTTTGTTAGGAGTCTTTCACTGAATAGGGTATACCTATGTGTAGATTGGAAACATTCTTCTTTCATTTAAACTTTTTCCGTATCTGCTCCATTTTAGATGTTAAATCAATAAATATGTTTCTAAGTGGTTTTATATTTATGTATAGGTTTTTGTAGTTGTATTATTTTTTGTGTTGTGTGTAATAGTTGATCTGTGGAACCTGTGCAGTTGAAAATGGTGTTGCAGGAAAAATTGTGACATCAGCCATTGAGATTTAGCTAGCATAAAGTAGAATGAAGATGTAATCATGTAACAGAGGGCAGAACAAAGTTCACATTTATATAATGTTCCTATTATTTCTTTTACACTGGAAATGTTGGGATTTTTTTTCTATGTGTTAATAAGTATTTTAAGCTAAGTTATCAGTTGGAAGAGGAATGTCATCAAAGAAAAGGATTTCGGAAAGCTTAGTGGACAAATATGTCTGACATGATGGGGATGTTTTGTTTTGGAAATAAAGCTGTTGCTGTGAAACTACTGCTCTATACATATATCCCCAGGGGCATACAAGGAGGAATTTTTCTTCTATAAACTGTTAGTGTGATGCTTTCATGAATTTCCTGAAAATAATCAACAGGCTGTTGATAGTGTTTCCCACTGAAGATTGGCTATTTTGGTAGGCAGTGAACCTGAACAGCGAGTTAGCTGTTCAAAGTGCAGCCTGATTCCAAAGCAGCAGTCTGCAGTTAGAGATGTTAGTTCTAGACTGACAGGAAAGGTGATACTTTGAATATAGAATCTGAAGGGTGATAGCAGTCACTCATATTAGTATTTCTTTTCTTTAAGCAAGCTTTTCTGTTACTTGGAAGATTCTTGTCAAATGTTAAACAGAACTGTTTGAAGTAAATGTATTTATTAAAAATATTCTCATGAGCAACAATCTATTATTAAATTATCTATTATTATTATTACTGTGTTCAGCTCTGGGGGCCCCCAATAAGAAGGACATAGACATGTTGGAGTAAGTCCAGAGGAGGCCACGAAGATGATCAGGGGACTGGAGCACCTCCTCTATGAGGACAGGCTGAGAGAGTTGGCATTGTTCAGCCTGGGGAAGAGAAGGCTCTAGGGAGATCTTACAGTGGCCTTCCAGTGCTTAAAGGGGGCTACAGGAAATATGGGGAGGCACTCCGTATCAGAGAGTGCAGTGATAGAACGAGGCCTAATGGTTTTAAACTGAAAGAGGGTAGATTTAGATTAGTTATAAGGAAGAAATTCTTTACAATGAGGGTGGTGAGACACTGGAACAAGGTGTGCAGAGAAGCTGTGGCTGCCCCCTCCCTGGCAGTGTTCAAGGCCAGGTTGGACGGGGCTTTGAGCAACCTGATCCAGTGGAAGGTGTCCCTGCCCATGGCAGGGGGGTTGGAACTAGATGGTCCATTCCTTCCTAAAGCATTCTGTGGTTATTAATAAGATGTAAAAATTAACAATGACCATAATACAAAAATATTTATATGCATCGCATAGACCTCATTACATAACACCACCTCAATTTTAACACAATTATTTTACTTGTAAAATTCTATGTAATACTTATACAAAATATTATTTATGGTAAAGAAACTGAGTCAGAAATACAAACAAGCTCATCCAAACTATCTAAGGAGCCAATGGGAGATTCAGGAATAGAATCTGACTTTTCAGCATCTCATTCTAAAAGCCTACTTCTGAAAAATATATTGCTAGAAATTAAAAAAAAAAAAAAATCACTTTCTGCAGAGCAAATTTTTTGATAGAATAATGTCTATTTCTATTAGAATAAATTTGTCACTGAATATTTGCCACATACATACTGCTTTGCATTTTGACACAAACATATATCAGAAAATCTAAATAAAATATTGCATTCTAAGCAGTTCATTTAAACAAGATCATTTAATTCTTTTATCTCTCTTTATGTGTGCTCTTGGTATTTGATCTTGGTTACTTTTTAAAGAGGTAAGGTCATTAAAGTCCCAAACTTTACTTCTTTTGGAAAAAAATATAGTACGAAGGGAGATTAACTTTACTTATGAAGATTCACTTATGAGATTTAAAATTCAGTATTTGGGGTATACTTGAATTAGAATGAAGTTTTTGAGTTTAAAGAACTTTAGAATATTGTCATTTGTTACATATTAAATTTTTATTTTAATGTTTCACAAAATGGAACTTTAAATTTCTTTCTCTGTCTTGGTAGAAAGTAAATGTTGAATCATCATATCTGCTATGAAACAGAAAAAATGAGGTTTGCATAATTCTAATTCTATCATGTCTATTACTCTAGAAGGTAAAAAGGCTTTTGTGAAGGGAATCAATACTTATCCCACTATGAAGCCCCAAGCAATTTCTTGAGTAGGGTGAAAGTGTGTATTAAAAAACATTTTCATCATGAAATATGAATCCCTCAAATTGTTTGGCATTGAAATGTTTTCAACATATAATATGGAAAAAGAACAGTTTTACCACCAATTTTCCAGCAATAATCTAGTACTTAGTTGAGTACTTACTGACATCAAGGATATGGCTATAATAAAAAACCTGTAAGTAATGTCTTTTTTACAGAAAGTACTGTTCCAAAATACTTAAGATGTATAAATAGCATTGGAAGTATTCTTAGTACAAACCAGAAGTTAATCAAATGTTCTGTGATAGCTGTTGTTTCAGTGATGCATCTGGTTATTTCCCATTTAGAGTAGTTAGGAAATGGTGAATACAGCTTGGCTGTTGACACTCCACTGTATTCTTAACTTGTTTTGGATCAGATCCAAAATCAATTGCTATCAATGGTGGTTTTCTGACCTATGTTAAGGAGAGTTGGATCTGGCTCTTACGCATCTAAAAATGTTCTATCATTTTCCATAATACTGTCACACTGAAACAGTAAAGTGTTGTAGGGTTTTGTGCTTTTCTCTTGTTTCATTATGAGACATGGCATCTCTCTTGAGTAATGAGATGGAAATCAGTAATAATAGCAGTTAACAAGTAAGTAACAATCTTTGAAGATGTCAAAACAAATAACAACAAACCCAGAGAGACAATTGATCTCTTTAGTAATTTCCCCCTAAATGACTAACAGACACAGGACTTACCATCTATAAAATAGATTTTTTGTGAATCATGAGGAAAAAACAAAACAAAACAAAGCATACAACAAGCTGTTATTCCACTATGGAAATGAGCTATTCTGGGAGCTGAACTTAAGACTAAATGGTACCTCTGCACTTGTTTATATGAAAGACAAATGCAGGATTTGGCAGCCCTGAGACATCATATGTTGAGGATGTCTACTTCCAGAAAAAACAGTTAGAACTGGAGATCATTAATGCTAAAGGTGCCTGAACAGTGTAAAGCACTCTTCAGCAGCCTGAGAATATATGCAAGCAATATGGTGTGAATATTACAAACCACTTGGTTCTCCTTTGTATTTAAATGTCAGTCTTCCCCTGTCTGGTGGATTTCTTATAGTAAACAGTATGCAAATTTGCTACTTACTACAAGGATTAATTTTTCAATCATGATGTCTTGCATCTGTGTTTAGTGGTGATTTTCTTACATATTCAGGATTCCTGAGAATTTCTTTTGATTGTGTTTCCCTGTCTTCATGAGTGATACTAGGGCTTTAGATATGTGCCTGACTGACAGCCCTGAAAGGCAGAGGATTTTAACATTTTCTTCTTAGTTTATATAACATGGATAATGCATTTTCCATGATAGCTTCCTTTTACCTAACTTGAAATCCTGATGGAACATCATCAGGAGAAGTCTTCCTTACAGATCTTGGTCACCTTGTCTATGTCTGTATCAACAAATGAAACACACCAGGATTATTATGATGAGGGTGGCAAAACACTGGGACAGGTTGCCTAGAGATGTGGTAGATGCCCCATCCCTGGAAAAAATCAAGGTCAGGTTTGCTGTGGCTCTGAGCAATCTGATCTAGATGAAGATGTCTCTGCTTATTGCTGGGGGCATTGGACTAGATGACCTTTAAAGGTCCCTTCCATCCCAAACCATTCCATGATTCTATGAATCTCTGGCACTGTGGATAAAACCAAAAGAACAGAGAACAGTAATGTAAGTAAACTCCCTTAATTTCCAAAACATGACGGTTTCATGCAAACTCCCTGTTGTTATTTGCTACCTCCTAAACCATGCATGGGAATAGTTTGCAAGAAAACACTGAGGCTGCAAGTGTGCCAGAAACTATTCTAATAATTTTGCGGTGTGAATGATTGAACCCAGTGCCCAGGAACATTCACAGACAGGTAATTTAATAGCATAAACATATCTTTTGAGATTGCTGAAATGTTTTAAGTTAATTTCAAGTGCTTACTATATTTTTAAATTGTAGGACTCCATTTAATGCAGACATTGGAAAATGGTGTCAGGACACTTCTCTGTCTGGATCATCACTGGACCCCAACTTCAGGTGTAACAGGATAGAGTGCTCACCTGTCCCCTCATCTAGAAGCATCTTAAAGATGGCAGATTGAAACCAAACACAATGTTAATACTAGGAGTAGCATCAAGTCAGTTGAATCCACCAAAGGTGAAGTGTAATACAATTAAAATGATGCTTAGTAATTGTTCCTGAGATCACCTGAGTGGGATATAGAAAATGATGCATGTCTTTGTATGGAAAGCTTCACTATAGTACCTTTATAGATCAGAGATGCGAATGCATCGCTTCACAATTAAACCAAAGCTAGCTCTGAACTCACTGGCTGGAGTGCTGGTAGTGATGTAACTGCAGAACTACAGAGCTCAGTTTGGCCAGCTCTCCTCTTCACCTGCCTTGTGGATTTCTCTTCAGAAAATCCAATAAGCAAAACAAAGGCTTACTACTGGTTATTTGACAGATTATTGAGTATAAAGACTATCAATAATAAAGACTGTATCAAATCAAATGTCTTTGTATTATTCATGGATAGATTTTGTAGGATACACATACATTGGGGGGTGTGTGTTTGTTTACTGCACAACTTTTTTTAAACATTAAATAACAAAATGTGACAATAAGACTGTAGGCGACTGGCACAGACATCCTATTTGCTTTAAGAAATAATGGTTTTGGAGTACATTGAATATGTGTTCAAACAGCATCTTGTCCTTGTTTTTAGTTATGCTTCTGCCTCAAGACCTAAACCATTCCTGTATTTGAATGCTTTATGCTTGCCACTTTTACAGTGTTATTAAAAAATGTCATGTTGTCATCTCTTGCTGCTGTGGAAAGTCACAAAACTGAATAATGTAATTCAGGTATTGTTCCTGGGCCACAACTGGGAGGATCTTTGCGTTTAGATTAATCTTCTTCAGCCAGCTCCTAGTATTTAACACTGTTGTATTTTCACCCTGTAAGAAATCCCTGCTTTAAGATATCCCTTCTTTGTGGTTATATACAAATGAAATTATTTGGTTATATAAGTATATATACATATAACAGTACTTATAAATGTACATTTCCTGTGTGCTTTTTGGAAATTGTCCTTGAAGTATTACTTTTCGTAATTGCTGTCCCTTTGTGGAACTGACTGTATTGGCATGAAATGCTCTTGTTAAATCTTAGTCTTTATAGAACCAAATCCTGAGGTCCTTCATTCTTCCAAAATCAACATTAAGTGAAGCGTACAGAATGTAACTTTTTTTGGTGTGTGTCAGCAAAATGGAAGCATTTTGGCATTCTGATCCTCAGGTTTTTTTAGGTCACACCTATGGAGAGGTTGTCATCAATACCTAAAATTCATAGAACTGTAGAATGCTTGAGGTTGGAAGGAACCACTGGAGGTCATCTTGTCTAATGCCCTGCTCAGGCAGGGCTGTCTAGAGCCAGTTGTCCAGGACTGTGTCTGGATGGCTTTTGAATATCTCCAAGTATGGAGACCCCACAACATCTCTGAGCAACCTATGCCAGTGCTGTCACTCTCACAGTGAAAACATTTTTTCCTATGTTCAGAAGGAATCTCCTGTGTTTCTGTTTGTTCCCATTACTTCTGGCCCTGTCATTTGGCACCACTGGAAAGAGCCTGACTCCATCTTACTTACACCTTCCCTTCAGGTAGTTATACACATTGGTAAGATGTCCCTGAGCCTTCAGTCCCACTTCTCTTAGCCTCTCCTCATATGAAACATGCCCCAGTCCCTTAATCATCTTTGTGGCCCTTCACTGAACTCTGTCGAATATCTCCATATTTCTTCTGTGCTGGGCAGTTTGAATTGGACATAGGACTCCAGGTGTGGCCTTACCAGTGATGAGTAGAGGGGTAGGATCACCTCCTTCTACCTGCTAGCAATATTTTGTCTAACGCATCCTAGGATAACATTTTTTTTGTCTTGACTGCAAAGGGCACACTGCAGGCTCACGTTTCATTTGGTGTCCACCAGGACCTCAGGTCATTTTTAGCCAAGCTGCTTTCCTCAGCTGTCCTTTCTGCAAAGCCGGTTGGTCACCAGCATATACTGGTGCATGGGGTTGTTCCTCCCCGGGTTCAGAACTTGCATTTCCTTTCATTGAACTTTGTGAGATTCCTGCCTGACCATTTCTCCAGCCTGTTGAGGTCACTCTGGATGGCAGAATGACCCTATGGTGTGTCAGCCACTCCTCCTAGTTTTGTGTCATCAGCAAACTTCAGCTGAGAGTACACTCCGCTGAATCATCCAGATCATGAATGAAGGTGTTGATCAGGATTGGACCCAATATTGACCCCTGGGGTACACCGCTAGTTACTAGCCTCCAGCTAGTCTTTGTGCCACTGATCACCAACATTTGGGCCTGGTTGTTCTGCAAGTTTTTGATCCACCCCACTATCTGCCCATCCAACCCATAGTTCAAGAGCTTCTCTATGAGGATCTTTACTGATGTCAAGGTAGACAGTATCCACTGCTTTTCTCTCATTTGTCAAGCCAGTCATTTCACCACAGATGTTTATCAAGTTGATCAAGCATGACCTCCCCTTAATGAATCCCTGATGACTGTTCCTGATCACCTTCTTGTCCTTCATGTGTCTGGAAATGGAACATCAGGAATGGGAAATGGAGTTACAGGTATTGAGCTGGAGTTAATATATACAGAGATGATATTATGTATCTTCTGCTTCACACATTGCACAGTGACAGATGGGGAGATTAGAGCTAGTGATCGGTGCGAGGTGTTTTCTCTTTGTTTTTAATTTACACATAATATATGAATTTATTTATTTATTACAGTAAGAAGAAAAGTATTTTTCAACTGGAAATGGACATACGATTTAAGTCCTTTAAATTGTAATAGGGTGGGTTGTGTTTGCACACTCCCATTAACATTACAATCACTGTTAGGAGAATGAGTTCATGTTGTTCCATACTCTGCACTCATTATAACCTTTTTATTTCTGCATAACCATACTGTATTGGTCAGATAAGCAATAGCAAACCATGCTAATGCCAATTCCATCTCTGTTTAATTCCACTGTCTTCATTTGCTCAGTGCTTGGTGCTTATAGTGAAGGTCATAAAAAAATAAAATAGAATAAGCACCAGAAGGTGAAAGTCTGACCTTATTTAAGTGAATGTGAATTTAGCCATAGGTGTCTTTGTAGATGAAATTTCTTCTGTTACTTCAAGACAATGTAGATACAAAGGGAAAAGTCTTAACTGAAAACAAGCTGAAAACTGTTTTGAATTTGTGTTACACCTACTTAGGAATGAATTAATCAGCCAAGCTTTGAAATAATTTTTAAAATTAACTGTAAAAAAAACCAAAACAAATTTATTTTGAATTTATTTTCTTAAATTATATATAATTAAAAATAAAATACAATATTATACAATATTACAATATAGTTAATATTATATATATATAAATATTGTAATATATAATACAATAAACAATACAAATTACACTAAAAATAAAAATATTTACAATTAAAATACATCAAGTATAAAAAAATGAAAATATTAAGACTGGAATATTGGAGATTCAGGTACACCTTTAACTTGTCAGAAAAAAGTATAAGCAAATCAAATTTCAAAACATATTAATTTAGGCTTATGTTTTCTGACAGAAAAGCTCTTATTAATGTATTTATTAAAAATTTGCATGTAACCTGAATTCTCTGGGATGACAATATTTACTATATGAATGACATAAAAATAAATTATGTTACTTTCTGAAAACGTAACAGTTTATATAGTGACAAGCCAGACATGCCACTTATTGTCTGTAGCTGCTTTTTCACATAGCTGGCATGGATAATTTGCTAAGAAAATAAGATATTGATGAGATATTTTTTAAACAGGTCTTTCCCTGTCTTTGCTACCTTTTCTTGCCCATCCTTCTTAACTCTTGAGCAATGAAAATTATGCCATTTGCCTTGGTTATTTCACACAGAGGCTCTGCATTGCTTTTTTTCTGAGTGTTCTTTGAAAAATTCAAGAGAAGATACTTGCCTTTAAAAAAAAAAAAAAAAAAATCAAACCTGTGATATTTCCTTCCCCTGTTTATATATCCTACATTGGCAACAGAAAATAGATAAATTACAAACTTGGAACTATATAAAGTTAAGGCCCATAGTCTACACCTAAAATTGACTTCAATTCAAAACACCATTCTGTGTTTTAGATTACTGTATAGATGCTCAGAACCTGTGTATCAAATAGTTTTCATTTAGGAAGCTACTCGATATATATTTGACAATCAAATGTGGGGACTTATTTATTTCTTTATATTAACTGTCTGTATATTGGCATGCAAGACAAATTAGTTTTATTTCAGGGTTTCATGATTTCAGAATTAAGTTCTGTTTCAGCCTCAAAATGTCTCATCTTTGCAGCAGTTTGTGATCTCTCAGGGAAAAAAAAAAAAAAAGAAAAAAAAAACTATTTCATAATATTCAAGGCATTTTTTCAGTTTTATCTGAAGAAAAAATCATTAAATTTGAACTACTTATAATTTTATTTTTTGACAGAATTACAACTTTGCATGCAAGTTGCAATATCAGAGGTTGATATCACAGTACATGGCTTTTTGTGCTGTTCTCTAAGGGAAGTGTTCTTTTCACATGTACCTCCATAATATGTTTGGGAAGAAATCTCCTTGTTCATTGATAGAGAAGTATGCATAAAGTCAAAGCTAGGTGTGGGGAGTGTATTAGTTATGGAAAGTGTACAATGGATGAATGTGGACATGTGTGTTTGTATTATAGTGAAGATACCTTTCAATTTTTTGGAAAAAAAAATGTGTTATTTGGAAGATTTCCAAATCCCAAATGTAAAGGTGTTGTAGTTAATGAAAGTATTTGCTTTGTAGGAGGCCTCTGTGCTTCACTAAGTAACAGCTGGTATTGTGTTAGAGAAGAGATCTCACTATTTTTAGCAGAAAAAGACATTGTGTTCAGTGGAAAGGTCTGGTTTCTTTGTTTTGTCGGTAAAAGAATATGATCTAACAACGTTTACCTACTATTTTCATTGAGTGGAGTACACAAATACCATGATCTTGGAAGGAAATTGCTTGTTGCATACAGTTGTGTTAAATGATGTATTACAGGAGTTGCACTGCATACCAAATTGACGATAAGGTGTTTACTGTGTGATTTTAAAAAAGAACGTGGAATACCCATACTGTTTACAGGAACAGCTATCATACATCTACCTCTGAGTGATGTGAACTTTTAGCTCTGAAATTGTGATAGTATCTTTCACAGCTCTTCTCTCATTTACTAAATGTACATATTTATCCTGTGATGGTATTGCAGCATAAGCCTCTTTTTAAGGAACACAGCAACTGACCCAGACTATGTCCATTCTCCATTCTACCTTTTGGTTCACCTCAAACATAGCAGGACTTCATGGCTTTTTAGAGACAGAAGTAATAGGGAATGAATTTCATACATTGAAAATGTACCCTGTAACAAAAGCATACCTATGAAAAAAGACATAATGACAAGTAAGACACAATACCTTAGACATGAAAGTAAATGTATGCAATTTTATTCCTCATCTTCTTCTACTCCTTCCCCCAATCTGGATCATAGTGGAAAAATATTTATAAAAAGGTCAAAATCTGACACTTTTAATTAAAATTAAGAAATTCTTTAAAGAATAAATACTAGCAGGAGACCATTTACTTAAAGGTTTGACCATACACTTAGATAGCATTAACTAAGTTAAGAAACGTAACGCTAAAGTTCCGTGCTGTAGAAGATTCATTAGTGTGTAACTAAATGTGGTATAAGTGTGTTGATAGTTTGAAACCTGCACTGGGATTTTAAAGAATACGTATGCTTTGCATTTTTAAAAAATTATTTACCAGGTATTGCTTTATTATTTGACAGGTTAGCTGAAGTTAGTTTGTACTGCAGATGTATTACCTGATCATTTTTGTAGTAAAGTATCATGGCATAATATTAGCTCATAAGACTCTGTGGGAATGTCTATTCAATAAACTGGCGTATGTACCTGTAAAAGCTTTCAGGAAAACAAAAAACACTTGACTAGGATGTAAAAACACAACAAAAAAACAACCCTTTTTTTTTTTTTTTTTTTTTAAACACTTCTACTAAAGGAAGCTCGTGGCAAGTAATGTTGGGATTCTGTGCACGTAATATTTGCATCTGATCTTAGCAAAATTTCTATGATCTTTTCATAATCAAAGGGGAAAGAGCTAGATGCTAGCCAAGAAAGATAAATCTCATTTTGAGAAAGACGTCTGTGTTTAGGTGGAAGAAAACTTATTGACATTCTTTTCTAATAATGGACTATCAGTAGCCTAAATGACTAAATTTCAATGGGATGATTAGTTATGATGGTGCAAACTTAATGAAATAAATCACTCATGAGCACCTTGTACAGTTTTAATGATATTGCAAGTCATACAGGAATGTTGGAGAATTCTTTACAGTGGGACTCTTGGTTGTGAAAAGTAACACATTTGCACCAAAGCAGAACTTCTGAAAACTTCTGGATACTTCAGTTTTGGTTGAAATGTTGTATCCCACCTTTTCTTTTGAATAATTCCATCTATGTGTACATATGTATATCACATTTTAGCAATAAGTTGTTAAGAAGTTTAAACTTTTAATTACATGTATATGTATTAAAAATGTATTTTTCACTTGTTCAGGAATTATAATTCATTAATATTCTGAGTAAACTGTTTATGAAAAAGATTGTGACATTAGAAGTCATTCTTGGAAACATTTAAATGCAATTTAAGGAATTTATTGACTTTTTTGTTGCACTTATCTGCACAAATAAGAATAGTCTCTTGAAGAAATGTATGCAAGGTCTGGACCACAATTGGGCCACAAATTTCAAGTAAATAACCTGTCTTAACTCACTGGAACAACTTTCTTTGAAACCATAGTGAAGTCAAAGCATGGGATGGATTTTTCTGGTGGGATGTGAGGGATATGTCCTGCGTTGTTCTTTTGCTCTCAAACTCACTGTTTGCTGGGTGTGATACTATAATAATGTATTTCAACGGCTATGTTGCAGTTACTTCTTTGTGCCCTGCTATGCTGTTAGTGGTATTTGAGCTAATTAAGACTAACTCAGATACATCTGTGTGAGTTGCAACCATTCCCAGTCTGCTTGCTGTTGAGGATGAGAATCACTCCTATGTTCTGGTACATGAATACTCGTGTCTGATGTTTTACAAAACATGATACTCTTGAGCTTTGTGGTATGAGACCTGCATGAGAATATTGCTAATGTGTATAATTCCAAGTGGAGGTGGACTGGAAATATGCCTATTAGTATTGAGAACGAGGCATAAAACCAGACAGCATTGTGCTACAAATTAAAGGGTACAGATGTCATCACTATGGCTGTAGTTTTCCTGTATACTTTAAAACATTTTTTTTTTTTAAAGTTTGGAAAAAGATGCATACAAAAAGGAAGATAATTTACCATCTGATTAAGTTTAGATATAAAGGATGAAAAGTTGAGGTGGATGTAGACCTAAACAATACGGAAGCCCCAAATGCTTGAAAAGTGAAAGGCCACTTTCATAAGTATTTTACTTATTGGGAGATTGACTGAAACACTGTAAAAATCTGTTGGAAGAGCAACAACATATACTTACTTCTAGTGATTGTCAGTTGCAACCAGCATTGCCTATGAATCTGTTGCATTAGATCCATAGTTATATTGAGATATAGGATTTTTTTCCTGATCCATCCTACCCATTATTTCATTACTCTTTTTCTTTTTTTTAAATTACAGTTTTCAAGAAATTATATGTGTGGATTGATTGTTAAACTCACACATATACCTTCTTGAATTAGAATATAAATGATGCAAATACAGACACTTCTATTTTGCTTTCAGGTGTTGATTTTGAATTCTAGACTTTACATGTCTTTAATATAAAACTTTTTCTTTGAAAAAGTAGCACTTTCAAAATGAATGCTCGATGCTACAGCACAGTAAATTAATTCATTATTACAACACACTTCTTATGCAGGTACTTAGAGGTTGTTCTGGGGTATGTATTTTACTATTGTTTACAAGGCAATAGAGTTCTATGAGTGTAAGTCTATAATTAATTATTTTCTAAACCAAATTAAAGCAATTTCATTCTGGTATCTTATTCACAGAGATCAGGATTATTTATTATTAATACAGTGTATTCTTCAACAAATTAATATTTTATTATTAATATAATCATAAATAAGTAATTTGTATCTTTTATATCATTAATGAAATGGGAAAAATATGCTTTCGGTTGATTGCAAATGTGCTGCTGTGCAAATGTCAGTGTGACAGAGAGAGTTTACTTTATGCCATTTTCTATAGTTTTAATTAAGCAATAAAAGAAGACATCCAAAATAATTACATACTGTTTCCTGGTTCAAGGATACAAAGCTAAACCCTATGCAAACAGAGCACTAGAAAAAGAAACGTGACACTTTCCTGCTTAGCCTAGAATAACCTTAAGTACTTCAAAATATTAGCATCATCAACACTCAGACTGTATTAACAAATTTTAATTAAAGATGAGCTGATATCTAAAGCTAGCTTACTTGTATGTCCCAACATCTAAAACCAGTAGAGGCCTTACCTTGCTAAATACTCATTTAACTTACAACATTGAACTGCATAGCGCTGCCTAGTTTTTGACACAAATTTAGGTAAATTAAATAAATACAATAATTTTTTTTTTAATAACTCGGTTCTTAAAACAGTAATTAAGTTTCTATAGCCAGCATTTCTGAGCTTAGCATCCTCCAAATATAATTCTGGAGACATGTAAATAAAATCCGTATCTTCCTTCTGGAGTTGAAGTATCTTGAAGAGAATACAAGATGAAGCTGCAGCATCTTATGTGTAGCCTGGCAGCTATTAACACTCACCTGCACTCAACTGGGAAGAAACTCGGAACTTCTGGTCTGTACCATAAACAAGGTTTTTCCCCTCTATGCTGAGCCACATCACAACTGAGGCCGGCACTTTGTTTTCTTTGGCACTTTTCTTGTCTGCTAAAGTCCTTTCTGCACCAGAAGGTGCTCCAGATTTCAGCAAGAGTGGTCTGTGGCCTCACCCAGTCTTCTGACAGTGGCCTAAGGAAAGCAAATCTAACTAAACTTCAATGACAAAATGCAGTATTTCTTACTGGCATGATACCCTCCTGTCATTTTCGAGCATCCTTCTCATCAGTCCTGTACCTGTGTATGTCATCTGTTATGAAAGTTTTGTGATCATTACTTTTTGTAGTAAGATAAAAACCTTTATATCACAGAAGCTAAATAAAAATTTAATCATGGGATGAAAACATAAATTTAATAGTGTCATCCTGATTAGAGCGTGCTGTAGAAGCTCTTCCCAGTCAATTTTTTTCTCACTGCTGCAAAATTTGAGATCAAAGTGGAAAGTTGCTTGCTGTTGTCAGTGATTGGATTGGTAAGCATGTGCAGTTGCTGCAAACATTACAAATGCTAAAACCATGATAAAGTTGTGTTAGTAACATATAGTGCCAATAAAGACTTTATTCCACCTTCTTATTTGCAGGAAACCTCTTCCCAAATATATGTCTTAAATTATATAGGGAGAATTCATTTGAAGAGGATGTAGAGAAAACTATGATCTTTACTTTCAAAATCTTGCAGAAGCAAAGAAAGTTATATTTTGATTGTTCTTTTTTGGAATAATAGCTTTATCTCAAGTTCTTATATCTTGGGAAGCAGATAATTTTCCAGGATATATAACAGGTGTATCTATTCTGTAGATAAATATATTTCATTCTAAGGGCATCTCCAGGTAAGGGGATAACTTGAGAGAGAAATGCACAGGGTACAGGAGTGGGAGCTCCCCTTTTAGCACTGATCCTTGCAGCACGTATCTTACTTGTAGTAGTTGGAATTAACAGACTTTTTTGCATTCCTCCTCTCTCCATTCTTATTGGATCTCTCTGCACACCTGTTTATCAGTGTAGCCTGAGAGTTTTGAATATGGAAGTATATAGATTGTTACCACCTTGCTTCTTTCTATTATCAACAATCAGCACAATGCAGTGTTGTATACAAAATGTCAATGTCTGCAAAAAGTGCAACTGGAACAAACATTTACCATATCAGTGGAACAGAAAGCAAAACTTTTCAAAGAGGGACAAACATGATCTCAATTCAACCAAATTGTTTGTATATCTGGTAGATTTTGTACAGGTCTCAATTTATTTTTTAGCTTGTTCCCAGTCTGCATGGAGCATAAAGTAATTTGGAATACTTTTTTAACTATTTGGAGCTTTTTGATCTGCATAAGAGTGTGTAGTATATTTGTTAGGATTCTATCACAGTCCAAAACCAAACCTCAAGTTGCTATCATCTGTGACATAGAGAACAGTCATTCATTTCATGGATTTAACTTGGATATCTCCCATTCCCAGTCGCTGTCCTAAATTCTGGGCAATGATATATCTCTTAAAACCTTAGTGAAAAAGTCTTCCTGGCATCAGTACCATACAATAATATTAACCTGGGTTCTCTTGTAGTCCTAATGGAGAAGTATCTGTTTTCCTGAAATCATTTGAGAGATCTGGATTAAAAGGAAGCTTATATTAAAAAAAAAAAAAAAAAAAAAAAAAAAAAAAAAAAAAAAGAATGGGGTACTTAGAAGATTAAACAGAGGTTATTTGGAAAGCAGAAAGGCAAGGTTTCAGTCAAGTCTATTTTTTTACATAGGGTTTGAACTAAATCTGAGATCTTGATCTAGTCTTATAGACAGTATGCTTTCTATCCGCCTTCCTATATGCAAAATGAACCAGGCATAAAAATCCTAACTCAGTTTACTCAGTCTATGCCACTAGTATTGGGCAGTCTTTGCATGTAATTGATTCCATCTTGAGTATAGATAGAGCTCTATATGAAACAAAATACCAAATAAATTAGAATTTTCCAGTTTCTTGACCCTAGTTTTGTGCTCATAATTACTTCTAAAATTTTGCCAGTATCTAAGAACAGACGGTGTTTTGTTAAAAAAATATATATAAATATGTGAAAGTGCACAATATGTTTTATTTGTCAGTTCAATTTTTTTTTTTATTCGTGGATCCTTTGGCATACTGAGTGACTGTATAATACACAGTAGGGCTAGCACTGCCTGCCCTCCGGTGCTATGTTAAATTCTTCACTGGAATCTTATGATTATTTGCTGAACCATCACCATAATTGTCCCATCTGCCTCCATTTCTTTCTAGTTATAATCATCTCTCCCCTTAGTCCTCTTTCCTTTCTTTACTCTCCATGGCCTCAGGCAGGTCACTTGCCCTCTTTTCAAATGCTTCTCCATCTGTAAAATGGGAGTAATCTGAGTTGTTGGGAAGATTAATTAGTGAATTAATATTTGTGAAGCACTTGAAAGATGAGAAGCACTAGATAAAGGCTAAGTAGTGTAATTATTATTCTCAGAAGTGCCTTCATGAATAGGGTGAAAAAAAAAGATACAGGGTTTCTGCAAGCTCTGATTAATAATCAGTATAGATGGTTCTGGAGATAGCTGAACACCATCTAGTTGGCTATGCTTCTAAAGAGACAAATTAACATGAATGAATATGTAGCATTTACATTTCTTACCCACCATTTTTAACAAACAATATTAATATTACACATTTTCACATCAATCATGAATCACAACTTGCAACCGTGAGAGAGAATGGAACTCTGTGAAGTTTAGAAGCAAGGCCTGTACCTTCTGGCTTCCAAATTCTTCTACTCTCACACTATATACGTGAGTGTCTTTTAAACATGCTACTTATTATAGATGCAAATGGAACTGTGAGAGTAACTGAGAATAAATATTTTAAGGTAATATCTTACAGTCTCAACTTTGTATTGTGATTATAACACCATCTTCTCCCCCCCCCCCAAAAAAAAAAAAAAAAAAAGAGATAATTTCCTAGTGCTATAATTAAGCCATCTTTCATTCCTCTATATTCAGAAAAAGGGGAAAGAGAAGCTAATGGCCCAAAATGAGTATGATCACATAATTATACTTTCTGTCCAAAAAAATATGTAATTATTAACTTGACCAATTTTTATTTTTTTTTTTTAATGTATCATATGATTCATCTGTCTTCCATGGCTATTCTATTCAATTTAACCACTGAAGGTCAAATTTTACTACTTAGCCAACTGTCTCAGACCATGTTGACTTCAAAGTGCTTTGTGGAAGCATGTTTTCTTCCAACTTGTTTCCGCAGCAAGACCGTATTAAAGAAACTGATCCACCATGCTCTGTACTGTTTTTTGGTGGCAAGCTGCAGTGAAGTACAGTTAAAATGATACTTCTTTATTCTCCCTGTGGGATATGATGCCCAAGTTTATGTTGCCAGACCGTTGCCTCTGCTTCCCTGATTGAAGAGGCTGCAGCTGAGACATGGCTTTTGCTACATCTCCCTGAGCTAAGGAGGCTGGTATTTTGTTCCGTTCTCTTCCTGCCCACTCCAGTTTCATGCTGGATAGAACTGAGTGTCACATTTCATATCATGATGTGATTCTCTGTCTTCTGAGCTTTTAAAATATTAGTATTGATAGATCCTATTGGAAATAATGACTACAGGAATAAAAATTAAGAAGAGAGTTTTGTACATTACTGCATTTTATTCTTCTATCTCTGCTGATAATCTAAGGGAAATCTTAGGAAACCTGGTAATTATAAAGGCCCATGAGACTGACGTTTTCGAAGTGCAGGACAGAATCAAAAACAGGCAGACGAGAAATAACATGTAGCTCTGCAGAAGCAAGCAATAATTTTGTTCAGAATTTTGTTATGGACTATAAATAAGCAAACTAATGAGGTAGTAATACATAGCATGCTCTCTGTAATATGAGGGCATTGGAAGGGCTAATGGTATGGCTGGTGCAAGCAAGAAGAACTAGAGTCAGGCCCTGCTAATTAGTGTCAGTGTCTGTGTAGTAGATTGAAATCTTCATGTTCCTTGGTATCCAGAAATAAGATCTATATACATTACGCAGTTCAGCTTCTTTATGTCATGAAAACCATTTAACTTACTAGACACTTGGGTGTAGTAGTAACGGTCTTGCCATTAGGCACATGGAAGGAAAGGTTATGAAAGTTCTGCTCTGCTCAGAAGACTGGGATGAGGCTTTACCCTCCTGTTTGCTGCCAGCTTGGTGTGCTGTAGCTTCAGTATTCCCAGAGCAGTATCTAGCCTAAAGTGCTAACCAGCATGGTCACACGTTAGGGGAGAGTGCTGCCCTGAATGAGCGCTTGTTTTAATGGCCACTGTTCACATCAGTTTATTCTTTCAAGGCTTGGCATCAGAATAACATTACAGATACTCTATAGTAATAGTCCAGCCTTCTTTCCTGTTTGCTGTACAGAAGGAAGTTGTCCTTTACAGCCAAGGAGCTGGTGTCTGTTACCTGAGAGAAAACTTGCTTCAAACCACGATGAATGAGAGAACTAGGATTTAAAACCTTTCCAGTCATGCTCCTTTACAAGGTCCTCCTGAACAGTAGTGATTCTAAAAGCAATTTTGTCAGCACTTAATTCCTTTTCCTACATAAGAAATTTTTATGTGTATATGGAAAAAAAGAAGCTGCTGTTCCCCCTCTATTTTCTCCTTCTATACCTATCATTCTAGCACTGACAGAAAAGGCAGAAGAAAGTGCTTCTAAGACTGTCCAAAAAAAGAAAAAAACCCACACAAAAGAGAGCAAGTAAATGAGGAAGAAGGAGCATTACGAGAGCTGGGGGAAATAATCCTTGGAGAAGAAAGATGGGAAGTGCTTGTGGTACTGGAATTGTGGAGGAAGAAACATTAATAGGGAATTAGTAAATGGAAAGAGAGCAGATTAAGGTAAGAAACAGGATGTTTCCTATGCCTAGAGATTAAGTACATTAAAATAACTTCAAGAGAAAAAGCAGATCTTTTTTAAGAATTTAAAAAACAGATTAGAAGATGACTCTGAAACAGACAAACTGAAAAAGAGAAGTGCAGTATCATATAAGGAAACACAGTCAAGAGTAAAACTAAAACAACAAAGCAGAATAAACAAGAAACAAACTCCCCAAAGTTAGAAGACTGAAAACTGGTCAGAGACATGCAAGTTAGGACTGCTGGAAAGTTAATTAATGGTTATATTTGTTTCTATATTTTTCTGAGATTTTCCAGAAACCAATTATGTCTGACCAATCTTCGACAGAAATATTGTCACCTCCTAAGATCTGATTTTCTCTAGGTGTTTAAAAGCCCTCTGGTTCCCCTGAAAAATGGACAGATATGATGGTTTATGACACTGAAAATGTGGCCCTTAAAGTGTATTAGATTTATAGTATTAGTTTGAATAAGTAGCAGAGCAGGCTTCAGCTATAAAAATGCCAGGAAGAATCCCAAGACTAAACTGCAGTTCAGTTTCGTCCCCTTCAAGGGGACAAGCAACCCCTCCTTGTTCAGAGAGATGGGAACAGGGAGGCTAATGAATAGGTATAAGATATTTATGTGGTTACAAGCAGTATATTGCATCCCTGCACACTATTTTCTGCACTACCCTCTCTCCCCTATCCCTGCATGCCAAAGCAAGTGGATGGTAAAAGGGAGTGAGTAGACAGAGATCTTACTGGGAAGTTTTAAATTGCTGCTGAGACAGGTCATACCACAAATCACACTGTTCCCTTCACCTGAACAAGAAGGATGTGAGGGAGGAATTGTACTTTAGTAAGGATGTCCCTGAGTCATTCTGTCTCCCACACTGCTCCTGTGGCACAATGTACAGGGGTCTCCTGTTTTTGCTGTTATACCTAAAGGAGGTCTATGGCACCCGGCAAAAAGGAGACTCAGACCAGAAATTACATGTCACACTTTGCTACAAAACCATGCCCTTGGTTACAGTCGTGTATTTATTTTCAGTTTAACTGTATAGGCGTATTGCTGACAGAAATTTTCAGCAGAAATAAAGAAACTTCAGATATAAAATTTCCTCTGTTCTGTAGAGTACTTTCTAGTAGTTCTGAGGTTCTCAATTTGTACTGAAAGACATACCGAACAGACTGAACAGAATTTGGATTCCATGTTTTAACAAAACTGCCATTATAATACGTATCTGTAAATAAATAGTATTGCAGGCACATATCATATTCAAATACTTATTCATTCTGTTTCTTTCTTTGTAATTATGAACAACCATAATTCACTTGATGCCTGAATATAAGCTATATTCCTCTGTGATACAAAGTATAAATTCTCAGATAGTAGAAAAACTGAAGAGGCATAATCAGAACAGTGGTGGCCTGTTTCCATTTCACATCTTCTTTCTATCTTTATTTCCCTTTTCTCTTTACCAAATCTGAATACATCCTTAAAAACATTGTCCTTCCATGTTTCCTTTCACTCACAGGGCTCTGGACCTTCTCTACCCATAAGTTCCCTACTCTTGGGAAGAACAATGTTCTTTTATACCTTCCAGAACTTAATCATGGAGTATTTAGTCACCACCAGCCTCCCCACTGTCATTATGGTTTTGGAACTGTTCCACTGTGATATTAGGATGCTCCAAAATTTGTATTTGTTTCTTTATGCATTATGTTTCTTTATGCAAATCGACCGTTACCTGTGCCTCTTAAATATCTCCAACATTCTGGGGATGTCGCCAAGGAAGCAGAGAAAACTAACATTGAAATGTCTCAGTCTACCACACATTAATAAAAGTGAACAACAAAGCTCAAACTGTACATTGCACTATCATAATCAGAAATATCTTAAAGCAATATACTGTACGACTTACCTTATCTTTGGAAGTTTGGCCTAATTAAGAAGAATGGTACTGACTGTTATTGTTAAACTGGAAGTGAGAACAGGGATCAGATAAGAGCAGGAGTGCTTTGGATTTGAGCCCCTGCAGATACCAGGAGGAGAAGTCTCATGATGTGAGCAGTTTTCCACTGAGTACAGCTAGGATTCAGTTGTTTCCTTCCATTCAGATCACATCTTTACCTGAACATCAAGAACCTGTAGAACAAGGTTCTGAACTAAAGCACTGAATGTTCAAGATTACACTTTTTGTTAGATGCAAGTAAATTTCCTGTGTTGTCTGTACTCACTGCAGCCAGAAAGTTTGGAAGCAAATGATCAATATAAAAAAAAAAAAAAAATTGGCTGATGTTGCAGGAAGGTTGACATTTGAATTCTGGTGTAACATTCATTGATGACAAACTGTATTGCTTTACATGAGATCTCACTAATTTATAAATCTACTGTACAGTTCTACTTAAATCAATGCAGCTATGCTGATGTAAGTTAGATGAAAATTTGGAGTTCAGTCTGATCAGTTCTTTTGAAATGAATGGGGATAAGAATAAAGTTTCAGTGCTAAAATGCATGGCAATTGTCAGGTCCTACTGAGAGTTATATAGTCTGGTTGTCCCTGGCTGCCATGTGGAGATAGTGGTTGCCAAAATGTGGAAAATATGATGGTTGTGAAAGTTCAAACGGTTCAAATGATTTTCTTTTACTTCAAAGCGTTTTTAATGTCTTTAAGTGGTTTATTATTTATATGTTTTTTCTCTGCAGAGATGAAGGATAAAGACGGTTTTATGAGGTCTCTTCTATATAGTCTTTTATTCTGCCAGTTTCGCTGCTATCCTAGAGTATTCCCACACCCGATTTCTAGTTATAGGTCTTTCAGCCAAAATGAAGAAGACAATACCTCTTTTTGTTGATTACTTATTAAAAAAGAAAAAAAAATATTGAGCAAATTGACACTCTCATTACATCTTGTATAGTATATCTTTTTCATACCAAAGGATCTTTTTAACTGTAGAAAAAGAATAATTC
Source organism: Athene cunicularia (assembly GCF_003259725.1). Taxonomy (NCBI): domain Eukaryota; kingdom Metazoa; phylum Chordata; class Aves; order Strigiformes; family Strigidae; genus Athene; species Athene cunicularia. The sequence continues at coordinate 70,377,100 of NW_020799095.1, forward strand.
TGTATGTTGAAGCTATGGGTATAGACACAATTCCCTTCTCATTCACTGAATTCCTGAGCATCATCAGAGCTGAGATAATGGCTGTATGTGATTTGGGTCAGCAGAAAAGTTGTGAATATATTAGCATATAGGTGATTCCATCGCTTTTCTTACTGTTCCTCTGTAGCCTTTTATTCTGTATTGAATTTATATTGATGCATGGTGAAGAGTTGTGCTGCAGTACTTCGTGTTTTTGAACTGAAGATCTTTACATGAATATTAAGAAACTTACACTAATGTAGTTTTCTGTATTTATTTTGTCATTCAGTCTCTTCAAATGACAAATTTTGAAAATACAGCTCCTTTAAAAAATGCTGTTCATCTGTTAAAATTTACCCTAAACCAACTAAATTATTATTTTAATGAAACATGAGTATCTAATGACCTTTGACAGTAAAAATACCATGGCTTATGTAATCATACTGTAAAGGTCTTCTAAATTTTACTATTAAATGATGTTAGTTGGTAAAGGATTTTTTCCCATTATTAATATCTTGTCTTGTTCATGAGGTTATATTTTTCTCCTCATTGAGTAACAGTCCTGAAACAAATAAATTTTTCTTGTGTATGCATTTTAAACCTTGTTGTGATTTTAAAATTTTCTTTCATATGTGTATTTTAATTCTTTGCTACAGTCATGGCTTGTGGCAGTGAATTCAAAAGGTTAATTACGGATTGCATAGAAACTTATTCCTTTTTCTTAATCCTTTTTTTTCTTTGGTTTAATGTACTGTCCCCTTTGTATAAGAATGATGAGAGGAGAAGGTGTCTAAATTTTTTTATCTGTATGAGTGATTATATCATCTCCAGTTGAAGATGCATTACTTTTCTGATCTCCTTGCTCTGAACAACTTCCATCCATTTATTTAGTTGACTGATAGGAACTGAATTCAAAATTTTAAGATGTATTTAGGTTTGTGAATAGGACCTAAGACAACTGACTTCTCTTATTTAGACTGCAGCAAGATTTATGAGTGTCTCAAACTATTGTTTCCTTTTATTAACACTGAATTTAAAATGCCGGTTTCTCACTCAAATGTCCAAGCCAACAGTAAGTCCCAGTTGTTTCTGCACAAACTTAAATCCTGTTATCACTTCAAATTTTGTCCCTTCATGATTCAGTCCTTTCTGGACCTGCTGTTTTCTTTTTCAGACCTTTACTTGTAATGAGAAATAATTAAAATAATTTATTTATATACTGTGAACTTCTGGCGAATGCTGACTTTTAAACATTAAAAGGACAACCGGAATAGTAAGTGAGAAAGATTACAACTTATATTGTAAGAGTAGAATTTGTCATAAAAAGGAAGAGATTTGAAAGGGGGTAATAACAGGAAAAGTATTCCTGACATGGAGATCTTGTAGGTTGTGGAACAGTAGTTTAAGAGGTGTGGAAAATTCCAGGGCTGGTGAGAGTTAGGACTCTAACTAAACAAACCAGCAGAAACGTGAAATTGGAAACTTTCAGGAAAGGCAAATAAATTCATTTTTAATTTCTTTCATTGTATTTGAAATGATACAAAATACAGTGTGTGTCTGTGGATTACCTGTTTCATGAGTGATGCCATGTGAGAACAGATAAGATCATGTGCTGGGATGACTTCCTACTCGTTCTGTGGTACAAATTTATGGGTAAGGAAAGCAACCTCATTTTCAGTGAGGGTTGTAATTCAGCTGAGGTCTTGACACATGAAACCCGTTTAGTCAAGCTCAAGAATGTATTTATAGTTTATATTAATTAATGTAAAAGGCTTCTTATTTGATTAATTATTATTTTGTTACCTTTAGTCCCAGGTGAAATGGGAATCCCTGGCTGATACACATTCTGTAAATTTGAATATGAAATATTACTCAAGACAATCTTATTACCTAGATTTTGCACATGGAGAAGCTTTTGATGGGTGAGAAGAGAGAGGCACTTCCAGAGGAGGATCATGAAAATTATATAGCTACCATTCTTATGGTAGAAAAGTTGATCTCTTCTTACTGACTGTGTAGTGGGAACGTGGGGCACTTACCTTAGATTTATTTCCTGTTTCTCAGGCATTACAGTTAGGGTAACTGAAGTTTGGTTGAGAAATCATTGTCTTCTGTGTCTTGCTAAATAAATTGGAGATTCAAATTTTTCTGGTTACTTCTGAGTGATCTAAGTCACATGATACTGTAATAATAAGATTTCTGATGTGAATGCCTTCAAAAAATAAATATGTAATCCATTTCCTCTGTCACTTGCTTAACAACTTAAAAATTGCTTTCTTGACTTCTTATCCTACTAAGATACAATTATACTAATTTACCCAAAAAATGGATATGAACAGACCCAAACTAAATAAATGTGATTAAGAATTTCAGTATATGTTTATGATTATCTTTGTTTCAGCATAAATAGAGTAACTTATGGTATCTACGTATGAACTAACTTTGTACTGTAGGTTTCAAATCTTCTTTAGTTACTATAAAAATAAAATTTTATTCATTTTATATTGGCACATCAAACCACCATTACTAAATATGTTATTTGATGAACTTCTCTCTTAGTCACAAACGGGTATTTCCTTGGATAAATCTGAATGGAAAATTGAGTCAACTGGCTAGTGCCATAATTGTCCAAGAAGCAAGAAAATAGCAGATAAGGATAGCCATAAAAGTTGACATACTTTGGCTGAACTCATTTGACCACATAAGCCTGAATACTTGGTACAGAAAAATCTAGTTTTTATAATACCCTAGAACCAAAAATGGGTAAAAATAAATCTCATTCTTCTTTCACTCTGCTTTTTTTTTTTTCTGTCTAAATTTAAACTGTCATCTTTAATAGAATTATTTGTATCAGTGTAAGTGTAAAGCAAATTAGATCTTTAAATGCATTCCTTGTTGGTTTTTACTCTCTGTTGCAGCCATAGAAGAGAACTTGTATTGTTGTGCTTTACTACTGATTTTATCTCTATGTTGAAGAGTCCTTTCTGTACTAATTTAGCATTGTTTCTCTGCATTTTATTTATATTGTCATATATGCTTGTTAAATAATTCTAGTCTGTTTGGGTTTTGTTGTTCTTTTTCTTTCCATGGTGATTGATTGCCATCTGGGGGCTAACAGGAGCCCACCATGCTAATTTCCCTTACTCTACCCATTAACTGCTATTGTCTCCAGGGTCAGAGACAAATGTATGAATCCACTTTATCTCTCAGCTTACAGAACATCTCATACAGTGAGCCTTGTATTACGAAACGGCTACATCAGCCTCTAATTACTCAGCTCTACCCTGTGTTGAATGCTGGCGCACCTTGAGAAACAGCATGCAAAAGCACATTTGTTTAAGTCCTCAGATGGTTAACATTGTGCATAACCTCCTCGCAAATTACAGCCTCAGCTGCAGCACATCCATTAGTCTGGAAGAATGAAGATTCCCAAGTGGCCCTGGTGCCTTTCCCAATTCCCTTGCGACCCACCAATCCTCTCAGTGCTTTCTCTGCATGTAGGGAGTGTTCAGAGCTAATCAGGTCAATGATCATCTCACGGCTCAGGGGACATGACAGGAGCCTATCACAGCAGTTACACGATCTTCTAGACCTGAGCACGCTTGCTGAGAATCTCATGTTAAGAAACATTGCTTTGGTGCCTCTTCTCTCACTCCCTAGGAGCCTCTGAGGATTTCAGCTTATCTTTCTCTCTCTCCTTTAGACAGTGAAGAGTTCAACATCAACGAAAAAAAGGCAGAGCAGTATGCGGCTACCCGGAGGGTGTTGATTGAAACTTAGATTGCCCCCAAATCACTGTTGATTTGACTGATGCTCCAGCTTTACCAGAGAAAAGATTTCAATTAAGGTAAGTGCTGCTTTATCTGGCTGACTGCATAGTGCCGAATTTCTGCATTGAAAGTTCAAACTGAGTAAACTGACAGCCTGCACTGCAGCAAGGGAGCCCGTGCCGGGTGTCAGGAGAGGGCTGGGGGCAGAGGCAGATGTCCCAGCCCGGAACTCCTCTCTGGAAGGATTCAGGTTTTAAGCAGCTTCTTATGAATGGCTGCAGTTATTTCTGATTCGGTGGTTCTCTGAAGCCTGGGGGGAAAAAAAAAAAAAAAAAATGTTAGAAACGTGCAGGGGTGGAGAAGGGAGGAGGAAAGGCAAGTGCACTTTCCCCCTTTGTGCTTATTACATTTATTTGAGGAAGCACAGCAGCTGGAAAGCAGAAGTACGTAATGATAAAACTTCATTCTCTATAAGCAATGTCGTTCCTTCGCAGGCAGGAACTCGTAGATGCAAGGCTTCAAAGCCCTGTGGCGTTTAAACGAGACAGAAAGGGTTTTTTGAAATGTGAATCAAGACTATGTATGCAGCTTTTCAGGTTACCGTCAGACTGGGGGCTGTGACTGGCGTGTGTCATGTTATACTCGGAGGCTGGTGGGGTTTGGATAGTTGCTTTCGTAGTTTTGTGGGGGCACAAGGGTGAGTAAAGGTGTTGGTTCAATGCAAGTGGTCAGAAAATTAAATTGGTACTTGCGGGGGGAGGAAATAGTGTTTGATTGAAGAGGGAGAGGACGTATTTTTCATGGGGGGATAGAAAGTATGGCATATCAAAAGAAAGAAACTGATGGAAGGTCTTTATCTGGAAAGAAAAAAAGAGTGGATGAGGGAGGCTGTCTTGAAAGATTAAATGATTAATAAGAAAAAGTCAGAGATGCTTACAGAGCCTGTAAGATGACCCAGTGTACCTATGGCATATCCACCCTAAAACGTCTAAAGTGAACTGAATTTGATAGTCTCAGTCAAGTCCACACTTAATAGCTATGCTGTCAGGGGATGTAATTAAGGAGCTAGTAAACAACTCAAACTTTTTAATACTGTAAGGGACCAAATTAAGGTCTGTTGTATTAAACATGTCCGTGTTCCTTCTGTTGTCCACAAAAATTAACACCTTGTGCTTAAAAATCTATCATAATTGGGAGAAAAGATCAATGGAAAGTTAACCCATTTCACATCTTCCTTTCTTAACCAGATATATAACTCTTACGCAGTTTATAAAAGTGTGAATTAATTGCACTGCTTTTGCAGCCAATACTGACTGGTGTCATTAAATACCTGTATCATTGGTTATCATCCAGTGTTGGTAATAAAATTCATAGCGCCATATCTTTCATTAAAAGCTCAACTACTCAATATGGAGATACATTCTTTTGTCCAAAAATATCTCCCAAGCCCCTGCCCCGCTTCACTATTCCCCACCCCACCACCCCTCAAAAAAAAAAAAAAATCAGGGAAATACTGATTACGATTACCTGCAGGTTTTTTTACTTATTCCATTAGCTTTTTCAGTGAGAAATACCAAGTTCTCTTTCTCACAAAAACATAAGCATATGGGAAAATGACCTGGGGTTTGGGGGGAATGTACTAAGAACACTGACAGTTTTAACTGTCTATTGGTATATTCTTCTTGAAAATTATTTCTGAAAGTAATGGTTTTTATAAATGTGAAACAATATGTCCACTGTTTTCTTGGAAAGGAAGTTGGTTTTGGAAGTAGCTACAGACACTGAGCCTCAATTGGTGTAGTGTATAGCTGACTACTTTTTTTCATGTTACATTTATATGACATCCACTAAGTTTTGTGCTTTTGCCACCCAGAGATAAAAGTCTTGACCAGGGTAGTAATATTTGAATGCACAAGTCAGCTTCCCTTGTACTTGTCTTCACTTAATTTTTGTTTCATGAATAGCCACTGGTTTCTCAGAATAATTTATATTCATTAATATGCATCAGAGTACTCATTAAAAAAATCAAAAGACAATAAATTAATGTGCCTCATGGAAAAATTTATGATGTTAACAATTCCTATGCAGTTGCAGACATCCAGGTTACATACAAGTAGCAGGAACTTGCATTCCAGTCTTTCACAAGGACTGACTACAAACATTGTTTGACTTGATGGCTTTGTTCCCCTTTATGAGACAAAAGTTGTTGCTGTAAGTAAAAAATAAATAAATCACGCTTTCATAGCAGTGTGTCTGTGGGTTTCTAAACAAGTCTTACAAATGCACTTACATCTCTATTATTATTTTACAAGATGAGATGTTCTATCTGCTTCTAAGTGAAAAGCACTTACTTTCCGGTATGCTAGCCTCAGAGACTGTATGAGATGACAGCTCACCAAACGTGGGGCAATGCTGGTTTTCCTCATTTGATAAAAATAGGCAATAATGCTACAATTATTTTCTGGTCTTTTCCATTGGTAGATTGTGGGCTTCTTCATACCTAGTGATGATCCAGAAGTGACCTCAGCAATATGGGAAATATCATTCCTCATTAAACAAATAATTTGGGGCATCTGACTCACTGAAGATTTTCAAATTTGGTAAACACAGCAACACAGCTTACACAAGAAGGCAGTGGAAGACATGTCAGTATAGCCTAGTTCCCTCTCTTGAGCCTTTTTTTTTTTTTTACTCTTAGGCCATATCAAATAGAATTAAATATGTGGTGTTCAGCTTTATTTCAGATATTTCAAGTTCTTTGAATGAGGCCAGTGTTAATTTTTTTTTTGCCTCAAGCCATGTCTCCTTATTACTGACAAAAGAGTATGATTGCTATCTGGCCCAACTCCACTGAAAATTGGCGTTTGATGCTAATGCTTTAATGTTTTAGGAGTGTTTTAAGGAAATGTATTAAGTTGAAGTTTGAAAGGGGTAAATCAAAGGAAGCTCTCTGAAAGCTGACAGAAAACCAACCATAGAGCAGCTAGGAACGGTCCTTCTAAAACTGTATATAGTGACATACGAAAAAGAAAACATTTAATGACTATAGTTAATAATTCAGATAATGTAAGGAAAAGGGGTATATTATGTCACCTCAAGAGGATAAGGTGAGAGTGAGATAGAATAAACATCAGGGGTTAATGAGTTTCCCCAGTTTTCCTTTCTCAAAGATATATGGGAATTTGCTTTACCAAAAAGGGAGGCTTTTCAAGCCCTGTCTTATGCGTTGGAGAACAAATATTAGCTTTCCTAGCAAGACCATCGTCTGCCACCAAACTCTTGTTACTCCTCCTCCTGCTGTTATTTTCAGTCTGTTTCCTGGGCACTTATCCTTTCACCTCTGAGTAGCAATTTCTTCTTCATATAGCTTCTTTTTCTCCGTAATGATTTGTGTTTCTTTTCATTCTGTTCCTCTTAGCATTCTCCCTTTTCTTTCTTTTTCTTTTCTTCATGTACCACGATAATGCTTCATCACCTTCACATCCATTCTTTTCATTTCTTTGATGCTGTGAGAACATCACTTTTCTCATTTGATCCACCTCTGTAAATTTTTCTTTTTAATTAAAACAGAAAACCTTTCTGAAAACACTCCAGTGCTCACATGGATGGGATATATGTGCTCTGATACTCCACTATCTCATTACCCCCTTTTCCTGTATTGTTATTTAGTACTACATTCTTTGTGTCAGAGGCTGTATATCAGTGTACAGTAAGTAGCTAGCACAGTAAGAGCCAGCTCTGTTTCCAGCTTTGGAGTCTTATGTGTGCATCTACACTGAAGAAGTCGCGTGTTCTTAACTGGATCATGGAAACAAAGCTCTGCAAGGCTTAACTTGGATACCTCAGGATGCCATTGTTCTTGCAAAAGTATACCTTACAGTTAAAATAAACATATATTGCAGTATATATATTTTTATATATGCTTACAAATATTTAAGTTTTCAGCATATTTTCAGGGTTGTTGTTTTCAAGCCACAGTGAAAGTTGCACCTTCTGAATGACTCTCCGACTCATAATTAGTTGATTTAGGGGCAAATGTAGTGTTTGCTACTACTTTTTCCTGGCTTCTGTTTTTATTGCTCTTTGTCATAGATGCATCATATTAAAGAATGAGTTTCAAACCTTATTTTCTTTGCAGTAATGGAAATTTTCACTAAGGTCCACTTGTTTCTCAGAGATGTAACTCATTGAAGGCATTGGTTTTGGCATGTGTCACTGGATATTTGTTGAGGCAATAATTTTGTAGCAAATCGTTTAAACTGCAGTGCTGTTTTGAGAGGGAGAAAGCTTCAGTATACTTTCTTACTGAACCTTCAGGCCTAATAGTTTGAGGGGGTAAAAAGAATCTTTCATGTAGATGATTTCTATATCAAAGTAAAATACAAACCTACATCACCATATTTATTACCGGACTTGGTATTTAGCAGAAGTCAGAGACATATGTTTTACGATGCTAATATTGCAATGGATCATTTAAAGAAGCTTCCTTTTCTCCCAACCAGATGGGAGCTAAGATTCTGCATCATGAGACTTGGTCAGATTACTTTAGGAGCAGCTGTGGTTCAGTCTCTGTCAAATGTATCACTTCAGTTTTGAGGATGGGGAGAGTCTTCCGGTCAAGACCAGACTCATTGATGTACACCAGACAGTTCTGGGGCTGGAGAGGAATCTTTCTGTTGCAGATGTCTCAGCTGTCAATATTTGTTAAGGCTATGACTGCCTTGGTTGACATATGTGTAATGTAAACTGTGTTTACTGTCCTGTACTCCATCAGAGTGTGATTTGGAGTCTGTGGGCGCTGAAGTCCATCTCTGTGCTGTTTTGCTGAATGGCCCAGACCTTTAATCACAGCTCAGACTGGAAACCTTTATGGAGACTTTCATGGGAAACAACTAGGTTTGAGTTTCAAAATGAGAAAGTATCTAAGTACAAAGCATCATAATAAAGTACTGTCTTGCACTTAAGTTTGGAAGTTGTATATATAGGTACCGGAATTATGTTGTCCTTCAGCTTTCAGAGTAGAGTATGCTCAGAACAGTCTCTAAAGCAGATGATAAATATTCAGTTAAATTACTCGGATGAGTAGTTTCTGTTTCCAAATTTAGATCAGATTTATTATTCTTTTCATGCATGCATTTAGTCACTGACCACATTAGTACGATGTCCAGCATACCAAACATACTTACAAAATACAGTATGGCTGACTTGGTTAGAAAAATATTTGAATTTTTTTTTTTTTTTTCAAGTGAAGGTAAGTAAGGATGCAAATCCACTCATTTCCTAAAAGACAGATGAGACTTTTGACCTTTCTTGATCAGCAGTGTGCTCGAGCACATATCCCAAAATCCAGCTTTTTGATCTAGGTCATTTAGAGTCTGTAAGCATTGGGAAGGTTCTTGGCTGCTATTCTCTGAAGACTGTCAGGAAGTGCTAAATGTAATTGTAAATGCAGACACACATTTGCTAAATGCTTGTCTGTGGCCATTTATTCAGTTCACAAAGATATTGGCTTGTTTTTTGCAGTTCAACCACTACCCACAGGGCTTGGTTTGAACTGGTGACCTAGGTTCTGAGTTCCCTTAGCACTCACTCCCTTATGTTCTTCAGTTCCTTTGGACCCTATATATATATATATATATATATATATTAGTATAGTGTTTCTATATATGGAGTCGAAGCAACTCTCTTAAAAGCCTATATGAAAATCACAAAGTACATTTATTAAAAATTACCTTCTTGGCATTCTGTACTCAGGCATAGTGACTCTGTGTGTACATGTTGTACACTTTCATGTATCTGTTTTATGTTTAGTTCAATATATAAACTAAAGGAAAAAAAAAAGGCTTCATCCCATGGTTCATTTATTTTATTTAAGAAAATACTGTAAATTAACCAATATTGTTAAATGGAACCTGATAATACAATTAATGATAGTTTTCTAAGAATATTTGTAGCATGAAGAAAACAAAAAAACCGATTATTTCTTGACTAGATTGCCATTGTCTTGAACAGTCTGAGCAGACTTTTACTCAGTACTTTTTCTAGGGATTTGATGAAGTCATTCTGCCAAATCTGAGTTCACTCAAATTTAGTTGTAACAAGCTTTGTGTAAAAACTCTTCAGGTTCAAGTACTATTTCAATCATTAAACTGGAATATTAATTATACAACAAAATGAAAAGCCATTTTATTTCCATTTAGGAAACTTGTATCTTTCCTTGTTAACTGTCTTTTCATTTCTTCTTAAAATATGAATAGTAATCTTGGTACTTGTTTACCATAATTTTAAACATTTAACTATATCTTTTGAAAATGTTAAATGGAATATAAATTCATTGCATTCCCTGTAACACTTCTTATTCCTTTTCTGAATAAATAGTAATAATTTAGCATGTAATGAAACCTATCTTGTGTAGATTTACCTCACTGTAACTGTAAACAGATGTTACAGAAGTCCTGATTTACACCGGTAGAAGAAAAAAAAAAAGTCCCGTGCCTTTCAATAAAAATCCTCTTTTTTCTATCACAATGTGATGAGCAGTCCTCTGAGGATACAGTGTTTCATATTTTCATCTTTAAATATTGGATTTTTAAAATCTGACCTCTTAGGCAGTGGGACTCAGGTTTTCTATAAAACAGATCTTTTGGTAATTTGGCCCTTCTACCTCTGAACTGTTACTTGAAGGGGAACATGTGTCAAATAAATAAAGAGACAAAATGTGATATACCTGGCTTATGCTTGAAAGAGTGTGCTTCTCAGAGATTAAGAGGTGGTGTTGAGAAGGTAAGTGCTGATAAGTAAAACACTCAAATGAATTTGCTAATTAAAATGTTTTTTGAAGAGTATTACTTCTCTGATGGTTTTGTGATTCAGCATAGAGACTTCTATCCCATTTTTTGTTTCTCACTACATATAAATCGATAGAAATTTTCATACACCGTCACTTTCTTCTGCATTTGTCCTCATGTCACCTCATCCCCTTCCCCCTCCTCTCTTTTACTATTGTTTGAAATGGAAATGTCCTTTGATACACAGAACATGCAAGCAACTAAATTCAGGTCCATCAACGAACTTCAGTCCCACTCTAAATTACCCATCAGGTGTAGCACATAGCAATTACCTGTCACTCTTCCTCACCCTGAGAGCCAAAATGTATCAGTCAAGGACATATTTGAGTTCCAGCAGCCAAGAACGTGAGTAATTCTAGGCTGGGTGTAGAGGAGGACTATGTATGGCAGAGTGGAGCAGCGCCATCAGGACAAGCATCTGGATATTTCTAATAGATAAAGATTAAAAAAAAAAACAAACAACAAAAAACAAATAGAGCAACACAGGAAATATTAGAAACTTCCCCCCCCCCCCCCCC
>NW_020799095.1:70388303-70411536 GCF_003259725.1 Athene cunicularia
GTCGAATTATTTTCCTCTAAGCTTGTTATTTAAACTGGATGGCTTTGTTTGTTTGTTTGGTTAAATGTATTTTTTTTACTCTGCCTGGAACTCCCTGGAGTCCATCCAAGAAACAATGGGCATTTTTTAAAAAAATGTTTTCCAAAGGTCACTCTTTTTTAATCAACTCACTTTTTCTGTAATAATGGTATGACATTTTTTTGCCCTGTTTGTGATCAATGAGCATGAATATTTTAGATAGAAATCTCACACACTTAACTATCTGTCTAAATGTTGCTGTTACAGTTCTGTGGAGAGGTTGGAAAGGGGATTCTGAACATCCAGAATTGCCATTCACTTCTTATTGTCTGGTGGCTATACAGCCTTTTCTATGATACATACCTAGGGATGCTAGTTCAGGTGAAAATGGCAAGATGCTATGTTTTCATTTTCTCTTCAATGGAAATTTTCACAACAATTTCTAAATATATGCATGTTCTCTGCCTAGTCTAGGCAATAACTGGGTTCATGTTTTTCAGATAGCTAGTTACAGATGATGACTTTAACTAAGAGCAGAGATTTAATAAATAAAACTTGATATAATCTTACTTATTGATAAAGAACAGGTGGAGCTGCAGCTTACCATGCAGCCTACTTCAGTTGTCTCTGTCAGTGCAGGTTGTACCAAGCAAAAACCAAACTGACCTACCTAAAAATTTTTGAATGTAATGTTTAGGTGTATCTTTCTAGCAGCTGTTCTTTATGTTTTCTTTGGACAGATATCATGGTAAAGAAATAGTTTATTATCACTTCGAAGCATACTGTAGCATATTTCATTCTTTAACTCTCTGTCTCTGGGTCTCTGTCTTGTGCAAAAATGATTAAGGAAACGGAACTAGACATCTTGTCCCACTTATAATTTTAAAACATGCAAGTGCTGAAGGTTATATCTGTTGGTCTTGTACAGTTTTCCTGCCCTTGTTTTCAAATTTCAATTTTGAAGAATAATTGTCTGATAGTACTGATGTCCATACTTAAACTAGCTATTTTAGGAGTTGTTCTAAATTTTCTGATAGGGTATTTCCCCTCTCCCCATAAAAGTAAACACTAGTGTTTGTATTGGAAAACGCCTCATTCATACCTCTTTAGCAGTAATGTCCCCAAATAGCAATTGCACTTCTGGAAAAAACAAACTTGGGTCAGATGGGTTTATGTTTCATGGGATATATGGACATATTTTTTAAAGTGCAATTCATGAGGCATAAGTGTGATGCTTTAAATAGATTGTCAGGAAGAAGAAGTAATATTTAATGCAGATCTACCAAATATAATATTCTTTAGTAGCATCAATATCCCTTAAGGCAAACACCTGAAAAGGCAGAGAGCACCATAACACCAAGATAAATGTTGTGAGTCAGATATAAGGCAAAATATAATACAAGGAAATAGAGAGATATTTCATGTCAAAAATTATTGTTCTAGTTTTCATTTTCTTTCCAAGTATCTAATGAGGCATTGGACTTTTCTAATATTAAGTCCTTTTTTCCTGTAATTACTTTTAAAACTTTGTTAAATCTTTAGTTTTATTCCAAAAATAATTAGGAATACAAATGAAAGTATTAAGACTCATTTTCTTTATTATGCAAAAATGTAGTGATCAGATACTGAAGCAAAACACAGCCACAGAAGGGAAAATAATTCTAAGTAATCATTTGAAGTATGACTTTATAATTCTATATAAGAATATGATCACATGTATGTTGGAATTTGGTATTCTGAAATTATAAAAATTGTAAAGCTCTCTGTGAAACCAAATATTTTTTATAATCATTGACAAGAGATTTATAATCAGATAATTTTATTAAACCCTCTGAGATAATCACTATGATTTATGGAAGGTATTATGACAACATCCCTACTGCAGTAAAGCTATAACCTAGATTTAATTTCATTAAAATGGATTTCGTGTTTACCAACCACACAATGGAGTCTGCTCAGTATATTGCTTCACAGTTAAAAAACCTACAGCAACAGTGGTAACTGGCAAAACCTGTTTTACAGAAAGGCAAAAAATACTTGACATCAGTCAAACCTGGATGAAGAATTGATTTAACCTCTGACTTCAACAGGAGCTGAATTTGGGTATGGCTGTGAGGTACACTGAATATGATTGATAGAATTAGAAAATCTAACTGAGCAGTTAGGTTTGATAAGCACTCATGAGAGTTTCACAGTTTTGTGGACTGTCTAAACAAAGACAGATTCTCACAGCTATTACATCTTAATTTCTACTGTACTGTTATGTCTGCAGTTGAAGTGTCATTCAGTGTCCAGGATGTTAAATAAGGGACAAATTTCTTCTTTCAGTGGCTGTTAAGACAAAGAAGTGCCACGTGCTGGACAGTACAGCAGCTCTGACCATTTGAGACTAGGCGAGGATGGGTTTACTTGTGTGATGCCATCAGCACTTGCTCAGCTTTCTCTTGAAGTTTATCAGTACTGAAATGATTCTTGTTCTCTGACGATATTCCTTTGCCATTTAATATTTAACTAATTTGTCTCCTTTTCCCCCCACATTTCCCACAGAAAGGTTTCTCTTCCCCACATTTGAAAAGTGCTCCATCTGCCCAACTTGAAGGTCAAGAGATTTTTTTTTTTTATTTGGCCACACCTAGCAAACCAAGGGTAACAGGCTGGTATAACTGCTTTCTGGGAGTCATGTTTCCCTCCACAGCTTCTTAACATCATGTTGCCTTTTCTGTGCTTTAAGGAAATAATGAGTCATTGCCTCAATAATACCGAACTCAAACTTTTACATGAGTTTGACTTGTGATCACAAATTGCCCTAATATCAATATTAACCCCAGGGATTATCATAGCCGTAAATGGAGCATTTGTAGTTTGGATTAAGGATTTGTTGGGAGAAGAGGGATTGAGACTGTATTTCTTCTTGAATATGGAAGCAGTATATTTCTCTTCACTAACAGTGGTAACCAGTAATTACAGCCTTTTCTCAGTCTCTTGCCACAGGGGAACGAACTGCTGCTATCTCAAGGGAGGCTGAGCTGCTACTGGCTGGTGCCGTTTAACACTTACTATTCTCCTTTGAACCTGTTTGTGAACTCCTCCTACTTCCCTGTGTCTGTTTCTTTGCTTTCCCTGATAAATATGTTCCTGAAATGCCCTTTAAAGTAAGTTTAGATATCTGTGCAAATAACATGATTTAAACACCTGAAGAAGACTAGCAAATGTAAATCTTTAGTTCAAGAGTCTAACTGCAACAAGTCCTTCCTCCTCCCCATAACTGGATGCGCTTTATTACAACTGCATATAATAGGTGTTTAATTTTTAACTTGTTTCTTTCTAACGCACAATTGAGATTACAGATGACTATTTCTTAAATATACCACACGAAACAATAGTCTTACCTTTAAGAGTGATCTCTTTTAACTCAGAAATACCAGGCTTCCTGCATTGTGCCAAGAACTGTGTAGATTATCTAGAACACCAAAGGAAAAAAAAAAAAAAAAAAGCTTTTACTTTCTATAAACAGAATATATATTTTCTAAATGATGCTTCTTATTAATATTGCTGTACAGCTATATTGTTCTCAGTCTTTCTTATGCCAAAGAATGAAAATTTAACTAGTGTTGATTTTTACTGGCAGATGAGAGTTCCTGTTGTGTGTATATGTTAGTAAATGCATCTGAGAAAAGAAGTGGCATTTCTGTGAGCATATACGTATGTGAATACCTTAGTTTTGCATATTACTGGCAGAAAAATCTTGAGCATTGTTTAAAATTACTTTAGTACCCAAAGCATGAGATGTTTACATGTTCATCCAGTCCTTACATACTTTGGATGCTGAAAGCAATACACTCCTCATGTTTTGGATGGATGTTTCCTAATCACATTTAATTTGTTTAATTCCTATTTCTTCTCTTAATTATGTCATCTCTAAAATTGGACCATCTGCTATTCTTTGCAAGTACTACAGTTGCCATTTCCCCAGGACAGACTCGCCACTTAAACAAAACTCTTCTTTTCCCCTCAGCTATATTCTTTTGCTTAACAGTTACTTCCCAGCACCCATCATTTTAAAACAGACACCAAGTCAAAGGAATAAAATAGGATATGTCAGATCAGCTCATCTTGAAGATCTTTTATATTATACTGGGTACAGGCATATTCACATACTGGTTTGAAAATCCTTTGTTTATTCTTGTGTATGGTTTTTCTTCCTGTGTGGTTGTTGTAAAGGGATCCACATAATGGGCATATGGAATGAGAGGAAATACCAGTCTAATCATACATTCTACCTCTAAAATCAGAGCAAAACCAGCCTTTTAAAGTGACATTATTTTCAAAATATAGTTTTATTCCACTATTTAGAAGGCTGATTTACAGGACCCGAAGAAATTAGATCTATGCTGGAAAGTCCTAAAGAAAATGTAATGGTACAATATAAGGATTAATTGTGGAAGTAATCATGTTAGTTTTCTAATTATTCAAATCTTAATTACAACTGTGTTGGCCCAATTAGTTCAAAACACAAGGCTAATGTTAGGGTTGGGTGGATACTCAGCATCTGTGCATAAGTAAGAGGCATCTGTTGCCAAGTGGTGGAGTGATGGAAAGTGTCTACTCACCAGCTGTGAAGTCAACAAAGCTCTTAAAAAAACAAATTTGAGCCAACAAAATGATTTAGCACACTTTGGGGAGTGTAAAGCTTATTGCACATGTATACTTTAGCTAGCTGTTGTCACCTAGTGGGACTGAAATCTAGAGCAACTATGCACATTTAAGTCTTTGCCTGCTTTTTTAACAATGCCTTGCCTGTCAGGGATCTGCAGAGGGAATTTGGCAGTGATGTTTCTGCCTGTCAGTGCTGCAGAGGGTTGGGTTTGTTTTTTTTCGTGTTTTTTTGTTTGTTTGTTTGTTGTTTTTTTTTTCTTGAGCAAATTAGAGAACAAAATATTGCTAAACTGTTCAGAATAAGGTGGTTACAGCATTTTGTAAGTATTACATACAGGAAAAAAAAAAAAAAAGTATGGAAAATAGGGGAATATTAAGAGGAATGTCTTATTTTAAGCATTGGCTTTTCTTTCCTAACACCAGTTTCCCCATTCTCTACAATTCTGTAGGGAAAAATGGCTGTATTAAATATCACTTGTACCTTGTCCATTGTTTATTGCTATCAATTTCAGAAAGACAGGATTTTTATGATTCTGCATGTTGATACTGATTTTAGTAATTTCTAGTATCACCTGCAGAGATTGAGGATATTAATAGTGTTGCTAACTTTACAATGGTGCGTTTAATATTTATGCATTATTAACATTTAATGGTAATGTGTAAACTTTACTGAAAGATAATCAATTGGCAGCAAGAACAAAAGAAGAAGGTGAACATTAAAACCTAAGACAGAATTATACTGAACACTTAATGCATTCACTTTTGACCTAGTTCTGAATTTTATGGATCTTTTGGCAGTGACTTCATTTGCATTACTTTCAAGTTTTTATTTATTCACATTTCACAAAGTACAGATGGAGGAGTGTTTAGATTCATTGTAGTCTGATAATGTTAATTTACATGAGATACATAGAGTTTAGCACTGTACTGCAGTGTAACAGAAAATGAGCTCAACTTTTAGTATTGCTTTCACAAGATTTTTTTCAGTTACATTAAAATAAAATTAAACAGTTACGAGGCATTTCTAGCATACTGGATCCGGGTTTCCTTATTCGTAAATTACAAGGAGAGAAAGCCTTTGATTTCTTAGCTGTTTGAGCAAATAGCCCTTTTTAGGTTTTACACTTTAATACAGAGTCTTTTGCTTTAAAAAATTTGTCTATGCCTGTAGGGCAATATTTGATCTATCCTATTAAGCAGCACCCTGATTGGACCAAAGAAGCTAAGCAATTCATCCCATCTCTATAAAAATACACATAAATAAACACGATTAATTTTTAGCAGGTGTAATGAAGTGTAAACATTAAGTTGTAAACTGAGGACTATGGTGACTTGGAAAGCACCTTTTCTATAGTCACATTTTATTTAGGTGTTTCAATATCTTCACGTTTCATAGTCACAGGGCAATTTAATCATTTCTCCACATTATATTGCACTTTGTGTATAAATGTTTGTGTAGCAATATAATGATATAGACAAGTGTAGTACAGTAAGTTTAGTAAGATTACCTGACCAATTTTACTTACGATTGTGAGAATTCAACAGAAGTCTCTGGAAAATCTAAAGCTGCCACCTCCACCAGTGAGTCACCACTGTCATGAGCCTGATTATAGTATTTCTGTAAGTGGGAAAGAGAAGCAGCATAGGGATACACACAACAATTAGTTATATGTTCTTTAGTATTTTGGCTTTTGGGCTTTGTGTCACAGTTTTGGCTGTATTTCGCCTGTAAAATGTTCTTTCCTTTTAAATCACACCAACAATGTGAATAGCTCGTGTATACTTTAACTAAACAACTTACCCATTCAAGTGGGCTGCCTCAGCTGTAAGACATGAACTCAGAAGTGATAAAGCATGGCACTGCTTCAGTAAAATGGAATAAGAAATCATTTTGACAGAACTTAGATCTCGGTCTGGGCTGTTGAATGGGTTTGGTTGTGGGATTTATTATTCTTCTCCCCCCACCTTTCCTTTCAAGGTCAATGTTCTTTATTTTGTGTAGAGTACATTTTACATGACAGTACAAGGAATAAATGCAGGCTGACTGGGTTAATGTTTTGGGGGTCAAAATGGACTCTTGAATGCAGCAAAACAGCACCTGAGAAATGGCGTTCACAGTAACCCCATAAAGGCAAATGGTGACTGAATGTCAGATGGCCAGATCTTTACTAGGGACTCATTATGAATGATATTGAAAGTAAATATTTCAGCTTATCAGTAAGTAAAGGAAATATTTCCCCTATCTTTTGTTTAACTCCCTTGACTGCATGTAATTAGAGATGAGTGGAAGTTGTTGCTGTGATGTTAGAATGTTTGAGAACTGATTGTCATTTTTTGGATCTGCAGACACCTTTAAAATAGCAGAAGTATTCCAGCAATTAGCACTAGGAATAATACAGTTTTTCTGTTCATTGCCCATCCTATCCTTTGCTAATGCAGGAAACAGATAAAGGTGAGTAGCAATGATTATTTTGAAGATGACTTGACAGTTGCCTATGATAAGAACAAATTTTTAAAATGTCTAATCATTAATCATGTAGATGACTGGCTATAGAGTGTCTGTAAGACTGGTTCATCTCTTTTGAAGCTCTCTTGGGGCCTGGAAAAAAGCAAACCTGTGCATCTCTGATCACAAAGGGAGATAATATTTCCTTTGCTGCTGTTCCATTCTACATACTAGAACAATGGTAAAGCCTCAGTCACATGCGAACCAGGCTGGAATAACTCTGTCTAACCCCCTGCCCTGTACAACTTCCTGTGACACATAGTTGTACATAAATTATGTTGCCACATTTGTGGGTAAAATTGTGCCAAGCTAGAGCTTGTCTTAAAATCTAACACCTTATGTTCAATGTGTATCAACTATTTTATATTTTTCTTTGCAATAAAAGACTCATGTTCAGCTAAAACTAATGAGGTAAAATAGAATAGACAGAGCATTTAATCTATCTCATGTAAGAAAGATGGTATTTCTTGAAATCCTTTGTTCCAAAACCAAAGGATTGCGCTCTCATAATTTTACTTTGTTATGTTCAAATTGTCATTTCTTTGAAAACTTTCTCTATGAAAACCACCTGGGTCACATTAGCAGTTGCGGTTTGAAAGTGCACCTTGAACCTGCATACAGCATGTAAACTCTTCTTTTAAGTAAATGCAATATATCATGTCTCAAACATACCAACTAAATCAAGTTACTTCAGTGAGGTTATTCTAGAATATTATTAGTTACCATAAGAACTGATACTGACATTATCTAATAGAATCACATCAGCATTTTTTGCTGTTTCAGGTTATTGTTGCTATTATCATGTAAATGAAAGAAATTATAAAGGTCATATGCCTAGGTGTCTACTCATGTTGCTGTTTATATCTCATCACTACAAGCTATTCACATGGAGGTCAATGACACGTTTGCTGGGACAATTCCTTAAATAACTTTAATCAACTGTACTGACTTTAGAGAAACAATCAAATTTTACAGTATGCTGAAGAAAAAGAATATCAAATCTCAATTCAGTGAAACATCTGTCATATTGATTTCAGTGGTACTGGATCAAGATCCAATACTCTGTTTTTCAAAAGGGAAAGAATACAGAAACAAGTCTTTGTAGTATATCTTGACAGCATCTCACCTAATGTTATGTTCATCAATGTTGCAATCACTCCTTTGAAGCAAAAGCAATCATAAGAAAACAGCTATGGATTCTTGAAAATGTAAAGGTATCAGGAGACTCTGTGTGCCTTTTGTTTATGACATATGTTGTCTTGTATTGTTCTGTTTTTTCCACCGACAACTTTAAGTCATCAGCCGCAATGCAGAAAGCATGAAGCTTTTAATGTAAAATATCGTTTTCCAGGGAGAAACAAAATGATGCTAACTGTGGCAAGAGTAATATGCAGCTATGTTAATCAGCGTACTTTTTTGCGTCAGTTAACTTCAACTTCTACAATGTGTGATCACTAAGAAGGAGCTGGTTTTATAGTGTCCTGCACCAAAGTTCAGTAGCCATGTAATTCTTATGTAACCTGTATTAAAATAGTGAAGGTGAACAGAAAACTTAAAGGTCAGGTAGTGATTTACCCAGTAGGCTAGGATGAAGACAATACAGACCTGTCACCCTGTATGCCATACCCCAGCAAAGATTCTCTTTGGAGTTTTGCTTTGGTGAGTTGTTTTCCTCCAGTCTCCTTCAGGACAGGAACAAGTCTCCCTGAGACACATTATATTCCAGAAGACATGAGGAAGCAGGCACTATTCTTGCCTGTACAAAAATCAAGGATGACAGTTGTTCTGAACATAGTGTGAAGGATACTGGTGGTTCTTTTTATACTCCTATAACTTTCTGTATATGAAGTCAAGACTCTTCCTCCTAACTGCACTACTATACCTGCATTAACTTTTAAGAACTTGATTTAATTTGTGAAGCTGTTATTGTAAGAGAAATTTTTAACCTTCTTTCAAGGAGTCTTATAAAAATAACATACTGGACATAAATATGTTTATTCCACAGTTCCTATAAACATTCATTTTTGTAACTTAATTTAAAGAAATACTTTACTGATATTGCAAATCAAATGGTTTATATAATGCTTGTGGTAATAGCTAGCCATAACTTTATTTGTGTTGTTATTAATACAAGCCCTTATTATTCATAGTATCTTTTCAGTTTCTAGCTTCTCCTACTTGCTTAAAGTAACTTTAAGTTCATATGAATTATAGGGAATTCCTATTGGTTGTTCTAAATTGCCCATAAGGATTCTGTTTGAATTGTAAACTGAATGTAAGTACTATACTACCAGCTGGATTTTCTTCTGTGTATTTAGGTCTAATTCAAGTCCCAGTGATGTGAATCAGAGTTTTCTTACTGACTTCCCTGTGAGGTGGATTGAGCCCTTAGGCATTCCTTCCAACTCTGGTTCTCTAACCACTAATGCAGCAACTAGGAAGAACTAAAGCATATCTCATTTATTAACCTCTTTAACAACATGCAGGGGGAGTAACTGCAAATGTATCATTGAAGAGCAAGGAGATAGTAATTACATCTCATGGTTCCCCCTTTTGTAATTAAAAAAAAAAAAAAACAACAAACAAATTCTGTGTGAGAAAAACTTGTAAATAATCTGGCATTATTCCTCTGCTAATTTTGTATGAAATTCTATACAGTAAATTAGCAGTCATCATAATAGATAAATAGAAAAAAATAAGGTACAAATCCATACTCTTTTATACTACCCACCTTTAAGTCTTTCTGAATTTCAGACCTGCTAAACTTGAAATCCCACAATGTTCCCTTATATTGATGTAACAGAAACTTTGTCATCTTAATAATTCCTGTCAGTACTGATGTTCTTTCTTCTTGCTGAGACTGAGGGAGAAAGAGATGAGTAAGATTCTTAATGAAATGACTGTGTATGTCACTTCCATGCAGACTGCTCAAACTCTGTCTTCCAGATAGCCAGAAAATGATTCACACTTAACCTCAAGAGCAGAATCCTGTGAGAAATACGTAGTTGAAAAGAAAAATTGGGAAAAGTAGGGTATTATGCTGGTTGTTATTTTTAGCAATTATCAAATGCAAATTTCCTTAGTGCATTTAAACTTTAAAAATTCATTTCTAACTTGCCACCATGGATCAACCATTCTTAAGAAACATAAAATAAAAAGGCTATATGAAGCAACTAGTTCAGTAGCTGCCTTTCAGTGTTTCAGATGATAGTGATGGGGTTTAAGTGATTTTTGTATACATTAAAGAGGTGTATTTGAAGTGCTGTATGATGGTATTTTCAGGGAAAGCCTGAATCTCTTAGTCTGATAACAGAATTCACTACTTATGTCGCAGTTATATTTGGAAAACCATTACCAAAAATGAGAATACTGAAAGCTGAAACATCCTATGAAATTGGTGATGATTCAGTTCAGGCTTAGAAAGGCAAACAAAGTTCTATGAACCACCATCCCCATACCTCTGTGACTTTACTCAAGGCATCTGCTGTATTCCCATATATTTCTTTTTCAAGGAATATACAAAGGAAAACAAAAATCATTATTTTTCTTTTATTCACCAGTCAAACTGGATTCATTAATCAACTTCTCACATTATTTCAGTGAAGCAGAAGGAGGATCAGACCCTCATCCCAAAAGCTTTTGAGATTTATAGGCTTTCATAAAGGAAAGGTTAAGGAAAAAAAAAAAAAAAGTAGTTGGACTCTCTTTCTGAAACTTGTTGTAATGATTGCCCATAGAGTTTTGGAACAATTCATCTAAAAAAGAGACTGGAAAGGAAACAAAAAGCTTGTTTTGCATTAGAAATTACATATAATTTCTTCCAACTGCCTTTTAGATTGAGAATTCAGGAACTTAGAGCTTTCCAGTGCTTAATAGGGAGTTTCTGTTAGAAGTATCTCAAAATGAACAAGTCAGGACAGCTAAGATGTCAAGAGAAGATGTGCTGCTGTGAAAAGTATGGACTGAAATGCTGCCTTTCCCTGAAAATAACTTTGAGCATTTGGAGTCCAAACAGGTCTCTGAGACCAACTCTGAATAGAAGCCAAGTTTTTAGGCTGGCCAGATGTTTCAGAATTTTCTATTTGACTTTTCTGATTCCTGAATTTGGCAGGTTTTTTTTTTTTTCATGTAGAAGTGTAGCTGCATAAAAGAGCTAATCAAGAACACATCCAAGCCTTTCCTAAGCAAGACAAAATGTATGAGCTTGTAAGCATTGTGTGGGGATGTTGTCACCAAGTGCAGGACCCAGCACTTAGCCTTGTTGAACCTCAAACAACCAGCCACAGCCCATTGATCCAGCCTGCCCCAATCCCTCTGTAGACCCTTTCTACCGTCAGGCAGATCAACACTTCTGCCCAACTTGGTGTCATCTGCAGACTTACTGAAGGTGTACTCAATATCCTTGTCCAGATCATTGATAAAGCTATTAAAGAGAACTGGCCCCAAAAACAAGCCCTGAGGAACACCACTTGTGAACAGCTGCCAACTGGATTTAACTCCATTCACCACAGCTCTGTGGGCCCAGCCATCCAGCCTGTTTTTACCCAGGAAGGAGCACACCCATCCAAGCCACGAGCAGCCAGTTTCTCCAGGAGAATGCAGTGGGAAATGGTGTCAAAGGCTTTATGAAAGTCCAAATAAACAACATCCTCAGCCTTTCCATCATTCATTAAGTGGGTCACCTTGTCATAGAATGAGATGAGGTTAGTCAAGCAGGACCTGCCTTTCATAAACCCATGCTGACTGGGCTTGATTTTGTGCTGCGTGATAGCATGCAGGATGATCTGCTCCATAATCTTCCCCATCACCAAGGTCCGACTGACAGGCCTGCAGTTTCCCAGATCCTCCTTCTGGCCCTTCTTGTAGATGGGAGTCACATTTGCTAACTGCCAGTCATCTGGGACCTCTTCGATTCTCCAGGCTTGCTGATAAATGATATAAAGTGTCTTGGTGAGCACTTCTGCCAGCTCCATCCGTACCATGGGGTGGATCCCATTTGCCTCACAGATCTTTGTGTGTCTGAGTGGTGTAGCAGTTTGATAAACATTTCCCCTTGGATTATGGGGGCAGTGTTCTGCTCCCAATCCCTGTCTTCCAGCTCAGGGGGCTGGGTACCTTAAGAACAATTGGTATTACCATTAAAGACTGAAGCAAAGAAGGCATTAAGTACCTTAGCCTCTTTCTCAGCCTTTGACACTATGTTTGCACCCTCATCCAATAAAGGATGGTGTTTCTCCTAGCTCTGATTTTGTTGTTAAAGTATTTATAAAAACATTTTTTGTCTTTTTCCATAGTAGCCAGATTAAGTTCTAGTTGGGCTTCTAATTTTCTCTGTGCATAACCTGATGACATCCCTGTAGTCATCCTGAATTGTTTGCCCCTTCTTCAAAGGTCAGAACCCTAGAAATTCTATGTATTCATGCACAGTTAACAAGAGACATGGTAAGCAGTTACCTGGCAGTTAGCAGTTTCTATCAGAGGTATGATAGGTATTGGTAGCAATTGAGTTACAGTTCACTACCAAGCCTCTCTTACATTGAGATGAAAGATTCTGAATTTTTTTCAATTAGTATCAACAGATCTTTGTGTGGATATGCTTGTGTGTGTCTAACTGTTCTTGAATAGCAAATGCTATTAAATATTAAATAGAAAAAGATCTAGTGATGTATAGATCAGAAGATAGCAGATATAGTAGATCACTTAAACATGAATGTGTTCAAATGTAAATTTAGAAAGTTATTTACATCAGAAATAGTTTCATTATGTTATTTTATCCATAATTGATTTAACTGAAATTGGTGAAGAGTTTTTCATATATGAAATTAATGGGTTTAGTTTTCATGATTAATAGGTGTATAATTTTTCATAAACTATTACTTCTGCTGGTGGTGTGAGATATTTAGGATCTTTAATAAAAAAAAAATTCCAAACATATTTAAACATGTGATTAATGGTGATGGGTACAGTAAAACTACTGACATGCTTAATTTAAAGCAACATGTAAGTGATTTGCTAGTAAGAAGTCATGAGAGGACATGGAACTGCATAGTTTTCTGGTTCACTATTTTGAATTAAAGCAGCTCTCAAAAAAACATGTTCTCTGTTGAAAGACAAAAAAAAAAGGTCTAAACAGATTTCCTTTTCTGTCTTACGCTATCACAGCATGGCTCCAGTAGGTGATGAGTAGCTGCACCTTTGAAGTCTGTTTTATATCTCTGAGAACCAAATACCTCTTTGCATTAGTGCTTCTGTATTTACTGGTTTTGTCTTTTTCTTCATAAAAGTTACAGTAAATTAGCCTGTGTAAAATAGCTGTAAAATTCAAGACAAAAATGACCAAAGTCATAAAATTAAAGGGCACTCTAATTTCTGATATTTTACGTTATTTGCTATAGAAAGGAGCAGCTGGAAAAGACAATGAATATGCAGAATATCAAGGCAAAATTTTGGCTAAGATTTCAGACAGTTATTTTTTTGCCAGCCTGACTGAATTTAACTTAATTTACTTAAGACCATCATAAATCTATGTACCAAATTGCAATTCTAGGCTGTGCATTTTTCACTGTACACTGGGGGCATGAACTCATGTGTCTACAGTTTTTGAGGGGCATATTAATTACTCAGTAATAGATTTCTGGAGAGAGTGGAAAAAGATCCAAGACCCAGAAGGTTTTAACCCTTTTTTTTTTCCATTATCTTTGGCAGGTGCTATTGTGGCTCTGTGCCATGTGATAGTGGCTCTCTGACCCCAAAGTCTTTCTCAGGCCCTCACAAGCTCCTTTAAACTTCATTAGACATCGATTTTGTAGAGGTGCTTCCAGCTTCCTGAAGACAAAGTCCATAATTTTAGATTAGTTTACAAGTAGATATAAAGTTTTTCAAATGGTGATAGAAAGACAAAAGGAAAAGTTGTATGGGACATGTTTCCTTTGCATCAAGTATGAGAGAGGCTCAGTCAGTTCTTTATGTGTGTGAGAGTATTTAATTGATTTACTTAAGCCATGATGATTAAGGCATTGATAGAAATTGATGGGAAAGGAATAAGTCTCATCCCAGAATTTAGAAAATTATAATCATTAGTTTTGCCATGATGTGAATTCTCTGTGGAGAGGCTGCAATGTTTATGAACTTTTTGGTGTCGTATGTTTTCCACTCAGTGAACAGTTTTTGTTCTCATTCAGATTCTACCATTGGACTGCTTGTTAATTTTAAGATATATCTATACACTTGGATTGTAACCACAATATTTTTTTTTTCACTTTCTTGATTGAATTGTGGTTTTTTTTTTTTAAATTTTCATCAGGTAACTCTGCTACTTCTATTGTCTTAATAATTTTTACACAGTTATGGATAAATTAAATTACAGAGGGATGGTCACAACCCTAAATCATTTACAGAGTGGTGTAAATAAAAGAGATGGAAACGAAACTATAAGTAAAATTCCATGGATTATTACCCATGTGTATTTTTATAAAAATATTTTTTAAAGTCTTCGTTACAATAGGAATTCACAAAAAAATGAATGCACCCAGAAACGTTTCTTAAAGTTTTAGAAAACATAATTTACTGACCAGATGAAGGCCTTCTTGACAGTGACTTTCTAAAGGTATAAAAATAAAAAAAATACTTTGTACTTTATTTGAATCAATAGAGCACAATCCAAACCAAGTTGTTCAGAGAGGGACAATTATTTTTTTTTTTTTTTTTTTTTTTTTTTTTTAAGTAATCACTGTTGGATCCTATTCAAATTGCTCCTTCTACAATAGACAACCATTTTTTAGATCTATTCTATAACAAATACACAGTGCTGGGGAAGGGAGTTATAGTGACATCTCTCTCTCTTTAACAGTTTTACGTAAGACAGGAGCACACTGGAAAGAAAATACACAGTTCTGTGTGCAGAATTTTCTGCTTAATAGGCCTGTGATTACACACCTGGTCAGTAAATATTGAACGTTCTCTTGGTTGTTTTTATTTGCTTCTGTTTCTGCAGAACAGAATAGGAACTTAGTTTTTACCTTGCCGTAGTGCTAAGTCCTTTAATAACTCAACTAAAAGATGGAATCCAGATGAAGCACTAGAAAGATTAGGGTTTTTTTTAATTTAGAAGTTGTTGCTGGCAGTGAGATTTTCACTCCAAAGAATTTTAATCTTGATTTATTGGAGATCTGTTTTAATTGTCCTGAGAACTAAACATTGTGATACTCCTCTCGCTGAGCCCAGAGTTACTGTGTAAACAGATACAATTTGAAAATACCACTTGGATACAACAGGATAAGTCTTGAATACTTCTAGTTCAGGAAGGTTGGTAGAATGTTGGGCAGATGTGTTGAATTGGATCTGGAAAGGAAATAAAAGCATATTAGAAGTTACTTTGATACCCTGAGATTAATTTATTTGTGCATAGATTTTATTTGGATATTATCTGAGTTTATTTAACTTCCCAAATATATAACATGATATCCAACTGGGATCAGTTTTCAGGATTTGACAATTTGAGTTCTTTATTCTCACTTAAGATAAGCTATGGAGTCCTTTTAGTGACTACACACTTGTTTGCCCCTCATACTCTCAGACTCATGTAAATAAGTTCTTATCTCATAAATATTACATGAATTTAGGTAGCAATAAAGTATGATTAACTTAGAAAACTCATAACAACCTTTTATGACTTTTGTAAATTGTGTAATACATCTGTAATAATAATAATAATAATAATAATAATGTGCTAATAATTTACCAAGTATCGTCTCTGATGCATATACTTAGCTCCACTATCCGCACTCTGCAACGTTTTTAAACAAGTTAGTCCAAACAGATATCTCATAGGAATTTATCCTATTACTTGTCTTTAAGATTTAATATGAATCTCAGTATTGACTTTACAAAAACTATTTTCTCATGATGAAATCAGTGGTGCAATGTGTTGTCTGCCTTAAAAAAATACAGTCTTTACCATGATGAAAAAGATGCTCAGTACTGTAATTCTCTTTTTCATCTTGCTTATTATGATTTTG
Source organism: Athene cunicularia (assembly GCF_003259725.1). Classification (NCBI taxonomy): domain Eukaryota; kingdom Metazoa; phylum Chordata; class Aves; order Strigiformes; family Strigidae; genus Athene; species Athene cunicularia. The sequence continues at coordinate 70,404,501 of NW_020799095.1, forward strand.
GTGGAATGGTACGTTTTGAATAAATAATTAATTAATGTGTGTATATGTAAGAAGACAATGCACCCTTCTGTGAAATACATGTGTTAATTGCCTTTATAATGTGCGTTCTGCCACATGCTTATGATTCCTTTCATAAATTCTCCTAAGACTGTGACTTATATTGCAAATCTCCAAGTGTGTGGCATTTTATACATACACGGCATAGTGTTTATGATTACGTTTGTATTTATACCATTTCTCTCTCTACCTTTGCTCACTGAGATATTGAGAGTGATGCAACATAGTGGGGTGGAAGAATGCAGCTTTCTGGGTGGACGGGTCCCTTTTCTGTCACTCAGTGGGGTAAAAATATCATCTCTTGATACTGAAGCATTGTGTATCTATGTCAGTTACTGGTTAGATCCTGCTGGCCTCATGCAGAATTCAGTAGGAAAATGTCTTCGTTCTTTGTGGGAACGAGGTAGAAAAAATGTAAGGTGAGGTTATTTTTAGAACTCTTTAAGCTTTTTATACATTTTTAGTTGCTTTCGGACTGGCTAATTGTGGGGTGTAGTACAAGGTTACACAGACCTTTATGATGACCTTATTATGATGACATCAGATGACCTGTACAAGTTACTCATGTCTTCACATGGAACCACAAAAAGCATAAGAGAATAGCCAAAAGCTCTTTTAAAAACTAGAACTTGTGTTTGTCAAATAGATGGTTTGAAGGCCACTAATGAAAAACCTTGAAGGAAAGACTAAGAAAAAGGCCTAATCACAGCTATGGATCATCATCTTCCAAATGGGTCTGCACCACTGGTCTCTTTTAGATACACATTTTTACAGGTGCATGTTCTTGTCCTTCACCTGAGATACATGTTTTCAATTTGGGGAGTTTTTTCGAGCATTTTCTCTGAGAAAAAAAATTCTTCATTTATCTGTTTGTACGTTCTTTTAATTGTAGAAACAGTCAGTGTCTTCGCTTTTATGCATCTCAAAAATAAGTCTGATCTCTGTGGAGCAGGACTGATGGAAATCAGTTAGGAAAATGATTAGCAGTAAAAAATGAAGCAGTGGAAAGAGAGCATATCCAACATAAAAGTGAAGGTTTGGTCTTGAGACTAAAACTAATTTTCAAATGGAGGTCAGAGTATCGTATGATTTTCCCTGAACGAGTCTTTGGTCTCACCTTGTACGGTGTTTTTTTTGTTTTGTTTTATTTGTGCATTGGTTTTATTTGTGTAATGCATTTAAATAATTTTTCTTGATGTATGTTTTGTTTGAATAAACATACTTACTGAGCTTAGTGTGAGGTTGCTGTGAGGTTAGGAGGTAATGCAAATTTTGAAGCTTCACTAGCAATATAAGTTTACTGACCTGTGTTTAATAAACAAGAGCAGTGATTTATTACAACAGACCTCAGTGATAGCTGTAGGACTTTTTTAATGATAGGGATTCAATGCAAAATCATGCTTCTGGCATTCAGCAGTCACTGTCTGCCCTGATTTGCTTTTGCGAGGTCACTCAATATCACTGTGACTCCTATTCACCAGGGGACAAGGACCCTGAGAATAATATTCCTGACTAATATTTTGATATTCTTCTGTTTCAAAATTCTCAGCCTACACAGGTGATCCTGTAATGTAAAGTGAAAACCTCAAGCGTGTTGACTCACCAACCACACAAGCATGCTACAAAATTATGCATTAGCTCACACTGATTAAAATTGGTCTCATCTAAACAAATTAAGGGGTCTGATCTCTCATCCATATGCATGAGTAATTATCATTAATGCTAATGGAGGGTGTGTGCATACATGGATGGGAGAACAGACATCTGAGGCTGACTGTTCAGTTTGATTTATTTTCTACAATGGCAACAAAACATTTAGTGTTAGGTGCTTCAATAATTTAGAGAAAGATCAAAGAGGAGAAAGGTCAATAATATAAAAAGTAATGTAAAGATAAAAAGTACCTTTTCTTGTATGGTACTCTGTGATAAACATAAAACAATGTATCCTATCTCTTGAAAGCTGGAGGCAAGTAGTATATTTTACCTGCTACTGGCTTTTTATAGTAGCTACTAACAAATTCAGATTTATATGCCTGTGTTTTCAGACAGAAGTAAGGAGAACACCAAAAGCAATAATGTTACAAAGTTTCATCCTCACAAAACAGTGAAACGTTGATTTGTATTGAATCTCTTAATTCCATTTTGGTAATTTTACAAACTAGAAATACCATTTACTGTATTTGAGCATGTGCCTGTGCTATAATACATACAGCATATCAGCTGCAGTGTCATCTAAAGAACTCCTGTGATTTAGTCATTTGATATTTAATTAAATGTTCTCAGAACACACTCTGTCAAAACATTTTAAATATTTGTATAATACTGTAAAAATAGTGTTGTGCATATGTTATCAGACAGTAGGAGCTTAATTAGCATTCTTAACAGCCTGAGCTATGCTGGGATAGGGAAGGAGGTTCACAGTACAAGTTCTGAGGCCTCAAGGGAGTTTGTTTTCTGGGTGCAGGGTCTTTAAAACGAGTACCACTCGTGAGAGAGACTGGTCTGGGTCATTTGAATTCTGAGAATTGCTAAGTAAGAATTGATTGATTCATGAGTACTGAAACAGACCAATCGCAGACTTTTGGCAATGCTGGCACTAGGTAGCTGCTCTAGGTGCAGTGGAAACCTTGGAAAGCTCAGGATCTCTTCTGGCCCAGACATTCCTTGATGGAAGGCTGCAAAAAATGACTATGTGCATCTCTATTCCTCTCCTAGGTACGATGCAAAGGGTCTCTGGGTATGCTGCTGGCCATCTAAGCTTAGCATCTTAGTGGAAAACTAAACCACTGGGTATGATGGGGGCTTACAGAACTGAATATTTTCGATTAGTTGTCATAGGTGAGGTAGCCAGAGGGACAGAACCATACTGCTTAGTGGCATATAATACAAAATGTATTTATAAGGAGAATGGAATCTCTTGTGCAAGGATGTTCTCCATGAGGGGCTATGGTTTTCTCTGTTTGTTGCTTTCTAACATACCTGTTTGTTATAAACAATCAGTAGCTTCATTGATCACATCACCCCAGGGCAATTTCTTTTACTTTCTCCATAGCTAAAGCCATTTGGACGTTGTTATGTGGGTTACTATCACCTCCTGGCTTCCTGCTCCAAATGTGTTACCTGAGCACAAATTTGTTAGGAGTTCATCTATGTTTCTATGTTTCTTTTCTGTGCATACCTAATCATTAGAGCAGGTCAGGTGTAGCCCAGAGCTTTGGGTGAAATCCCTCCATAACAATTATCTCTGCTTGGTTTGTTTTCATAGCACATACAACCGTCACATAACAGTTCAGGCTGGTCACTGGACAGATGTAGTCAAGGTCTCAGTTACTTTAGTGGTACTTTCAGGTACGCTTTACCCTTTGGCAATTACCATGCCTTGGGAGCATACTCTGAACTTGCCAATGAGGGAGTGGAATCTTTCATGTGTTTTGGATTAGAAAGATACATGATGAAGTGATACGTCTCCACTTCCCTGCTTCCTTTAATTTAGCCCAGCTTGTATCTTTAATAAAAATATATAATTTGTTATACAGCATCACAAGAGTCATCTAGACAATTTTTGAAAGGTTTTGGATGTTGGGTTCCTCATTAAGATTAGGGACAGAGTCATTTTGTTTGTCTTGCATTAGTCTACAAAGGTGCCAACTCCCATGAATTAACAAAAGTAATAACTGTGTTTGAGTGGCAGTGGAGCCTTTGAAAGAGAGTTCTGTTCTGTACAGTGCTTCATGGTCACTTGAGGAGGTCACTGTCAATCTTAATCACTTAAAAAACTGAAGTTAGCACTTGTGCAGTAAGAGGCAAATAATACGGCTTTGAAACATAGTCAATAATTGCTTCGATAGTGCATTACCCAAAAACGAATTAGCTGCTTTTCTAGAGTAGTTTAGAATGTGTTCTGCCGTAAGAAAGCAAAATAAAAGGAAACCTTGTATGAAATAGGCCTAAAATAGAAGATGCCTAAGGCTCTTTTTACATTGTGAAAAGTATAAGCAGAACAGATGTGTAGCAAAAAAAAAGTAGTTTTTTAAATTTTATTTTTATTTTTTTAAATCAGACCTATGTGGTAAAGCATCAGAAAAGTTAATATGGTATCACTTTTTGCAAATATATACAGCGATAAATACTGACAAAGTTCCATATAGAAATTGCTTTTCATGTGTATTATTTTTACTTAAGTACACACATAACAGAAAATATTTTCCTGGCTAACTAAAATGAATAAAGAATCTTTTAAACAGTTACTTCCAGCAGTGTGTTGGAAGGCATAAGAACAGTAGAGCTCCTTAAAAAGTTCAGTACTTTGGAAAGTGCTCACATGAAGGGATGTTAATACCATGTTAGGAAATTTAGTTAGAAAAAAACACTGATTAAAATTGCAGTTTTTATACTGTGTATGTCTTGCGAATGTGTTTAGACTTGGTTGTGGCTTAGAGCATCTTTAAAGCCATTGAGGTTCATCAAGAACTAGAATGACACAGATAAAGAGTGAAAGAGTTTTGTTGTACAAGGTCAGCCAGTCCCTGACTTTTGGAGCAGAGGAAGGGAGTTCCCAAAGTAATTAATGCATAAAAATTATAAGAAGAGGAATTATTTATATGAAGAAGAGACATGAGGTACTTCCATTTGCTTTGTAAATGAGACATGTGCTGTGCTGCTGAATGCCAGGCATGGAACACCACAGCTCCTGTCCCAGGGACATCTCAGGAGCATTTCCTCTGGTTAAATATGCATACCAGGCTGGTGGGTTGTCAACATCTTCCCTCACTTTCTACTTTAGGGCCGTTTTTAGGTAGTTCCATCTCTGTGCTATTGTATTCCTGAAGGCTGCCTGTAGCCGGCTTCTGCAGATTTCTATTTAGGATTAAGGAAAGGCTATGATGGAGCTGGTTTTGTCTGGGAATTACAGGGCAGAAGAGACTTAAAGCTAAGTTAGACTGTAAAGACACATATGAGTCCTTTTCCTGCTGCCTTGCTGGCGAAAAAAAGTAAAACAAACACAAAAACAACAAACAAAACTAAAACTACTCTTCATGTGTTTAGGCTATAATGGTTTATTTTTCTTTTGATTATGTAAATCTTCTGTGCTTCTCATATTCTAATTCTCTTCTCAAACATTTATCTATATACTGTGGAAACCTGTCTTCCAGGAATTTAACTCAGAAAATCTGCAAATGTGCGGTAGATTCTAGAGAAATACAATTCTTATCCAACTACTCGTATGATTTATTAAAACTACATCCCTTAATCTTATATCTTTAAAAACATGCATGCTTCATTAATTGACCAAAATAAATCAGTAACAAAAATGTAGCTTTTGCAATTTTCCTTTAATAAGGAGAAAACGAGGACAAACAAAAACAGAATGAGAGAGGTTCATATGGGAGATGATAAATTGATCTTTTTTGAGATAGAACCTGAGGACTGCATTTCTGTTGAATGCTGGTGCATTTGAGTATTTGTGCCTGTACATAAAGAACATGCTGCTAACGAGATGAGTTACAGAATGTTTTGTAGTCATTCTTATGCATCCACAGAAATGTGAGATGACATTGAAGAATATCAGAAACTCAAGAATACAACATTTAGAGTTGGTTGTATTCAAATGAAGATGGATGCTTAGATCAATATGAAGGCTTGTGACAGGCTTAATAATTGGTTATACTTTTAATTGAGAGTAAGCCTTTAGAAAGACAGGAGAGAGGGTTTTCAGATTATTTTTTTTTTCTGGACTATATAATATATATACTGGTTTAGATTTGATTGAAATGTTATCATTTCCTAATCTTGCATTAATGCTTTAATTACTATTCTGCAATCAGATCCATTAATCCCTTTTGCTCACATAGAAGCAGATAAGCTGCAGCCTTATTATGGGTAGTACAAAAAGTGTTTGTGCAAACTTCTTTTGCGGAATTATTATCATTTGGCTATAATATTTTTGAAGGTGTAATTTTTCTGTAAGCCTTCTCCCTCTCAGTTATACTTAGTGAGGTAAAGAAAATTTTTTCATAGATGTAGTTAAGGTTAGAGGTGTTCATTAGCAGCTGAATTTCCTGCTGCTTCAGTGATGGCAATAGGATGAGCTTTTTAAATGGTAGGGTTATTTTTCATTCAGCATTATTCCTTTAGCTCTTTATATATATAAAAAATCCCACAAAAATAGCACTGAACAGAATAATTCGACCTATGATTGGCACACAGTCTAGGATCCAATATGTATCTTTCTTTTCCTCAGTCTAAAAGGTACTTCATTGTGACAATGTCATTTTTAATATCCAGTTCTTTTTAAGTGATATAATTTGGATTGCCTACATTCAGGCACTTAAGTATTTATAAAAGAAGTACTTAATCATATAATTCTTTGGTATGCTATTTGAAAAAGGTGGACAAGACAACTTTTGTAGATCAGAATGTTATATAAAGTTTGAAGGGAAATCTGAACTCTTCAGACAAAGTTCAAAGCTATATTAGGATATAATTAACATGAATTTATGAAAGAGGTAGCCTTCACAATAATATTATGGGTGATTTTTTTACTTGAAACTAGGTTTATAATTGACAGTGTGGTTCAAATAGCTAAATCCTTTCAGTGATTTCGATTACTTTGATGGGTGATTGTTTTCCCTAGTTTCAGGAAGAGAGAAAATAAGAGAGATGTTTTTAGTTCTTACCAACTATTCTGTTTGATTATTTTGGTTTCTGAGAAAAAGCAAAAACTTGCACTTCAGCTTTTAAAAATTTCTTTGGGTTTTTTTTTAATAGATTTTATGACCTATTTGAAGTACTGTGATGCTTGAAAGATTTTTTTAAAAATGATTCTTCATGAGGTATGTGAAACTGTTTTGCCATATGAGAAGTCAAGAGTCTCCCAGTGGTATAGTGAGTTATGATCTTATATATATCAGGCAGGGATGGAGACCAGACTTTGAAAGGGGAAGGGAAGGGAAGGGAAGGGAAGGGAAGGGAAGGGAAG
>NW_020799095.1:70411586-70433697 GCF_003259725.1 Athene cunicularia
AAAGAGAAAGAGAAAGAGAAAGAGAAAGAGAAAGAGAAAGAGAAAGAGAAAGAGAAAGAGAAAGAGAAAGAGAAAGAGAAAGAGAAAGGGGAAAGAAAAACAGGCTGCTTTATTCTAAAATAATATCGGGTTGGAAGAAGTGGAAGGCTAGTAATTTTGGCAAAGACTTCATGGGGCTTTTTTGAAGGACTAGAAATGCATAAAATTCTCTCAAAGTCTTGCTGCAGGCAAGTGAGTGGTTTTGTTGGTAAGCTGAGTGCTACCCTTTTGACTGGGGTCAGCAAAATCTCTGTCTTGTCACAACTCCTGGTCCAAGACCAGGCTTGTAGTCAGGGCATTAGAAACTCTAGGTTCAGTCTTTGTAGATATGGTCTTCCCAATCATGAGACAAAATGGCATTTCTTGTTCTGCTGGGAGCTTCAAACTCCATTGTTTCTGGGGGGTGTGTCTTGTCCTTCCCTTCCTCTCTCCTTCTCTCTCTTTCACTGTCCTTCTCTTTCTCCCCCTCTTTCTCCCACTTTTTTTCCATTTCCGTAGTATAATTCCCTATAACCTGCTCCCTTATTCATATCCTGAGACTTAATTTTAATTCCTTATTTTGCTGCATCTTTCCTAATTTTTGTGTATCTAAAATACAGAAGCCTTGCTTTCAATGTCCCATTATTGGGTATCGCCACATAAAATTTTTGTTTCTTTGTTTTCTGTTTTATAACTCCATCTACTAGTGACTTGCTCAGGACAGGGAGAGTTCATAGTCTTTGTAGAATTTGGTATATAAACAACCATGATCTGAGTAGCAGATCTATTAGATATGCACATGATGGACTCATCAACATACCTGTGCATTTCTAAAGTTTCCTTTTTATGACTACAGCAAATACAACCAAAAATCCCTTAAACAAACAAACAAACCCCTGTGAGATTTGAATAGGGAAGGAGTGTTGAGGGAGGGTGGCCGTTTGGTTGCACAGGCTGTTCACAAGGGCAAGGTGTCTGTGGGTTTGAAAGCATCAGGAAACTCAGTCATCACCTTCCTGGTAGCCCCCACTCTCCAGCCAACTGTGCCCTGGTCTTCTGCTGCTGCTACTGCCACCACCCAATTCTGACTTGTCCCTAATGGAAACAAAGCTGTGGCAGGCTTGTGCTTTTGGAGCAGTGTCCTGCTCCTTCAGTGACCCCACTGTGCCAGGGCCGAGACTGACTCAGATCAATGGGACTGCTCGCATGCTTGAAGTCAGGACTGGGACAGAAGCACTTTGCTGAATCAGAGGCTTAGCATGCTGATTGATGTCTGTTAATCATAGCTACATTCTTCAAAGCATTCTCTGTCACTTCCAGTTTATTAATTCATTATTGTAGTCCTGTATCAGTGATCCAAAAATTACACCTTATATTTCAGTGATGGAAGCATGTGTCTGAAGCATGATAACATTAAGAATAGCCAGTTTGTTGGGACATAGATGTCATAGATCAAAGCTGAGCTTTCACTGTAAATCTAGGGGAAATTAAATTTTCAATGACTTATGGCTCTGTTTTCAACTCCAAGTACTCCAGCAGGATTTCAAGTTAGACAGTTCCAACATTCATATGGTCAAATGGTTACATAATACAAGAGCACAAATCTAATTTCTAGAAAAGGTGGGGGTTTCTTTGTGGGTTTTTTTTTGTTTGTTTGTTGTTGGTTTTTTTTTTTTAATTAATTTAGCTTTCAGAACTTTAAGACAGAAGGTTTTTGTTTGGTTTTGTAATGAAACAATAGACAAAGGCCTGAAAACCTTTGGTTAAAAGCAAGGTCTGTTTTGCCAATACTTAGGAACAAGGGGAGGTAGAGTATTTGAAAGGTACATTCCGTTACAGAAAAAGTAAATCCTAGTTTCCTGAAACCTTTTAAAATGTGCATTTATAATTAATTAGCCCTGGATAGTAGTGTTGGACTATTCCAATGTACCCAAGAAAATTAAACTTGAAAGTTAAAATACAGTGAAAATATTAAGTCAGCAATAGTTACAAAACATAATCACAGAGGCAACTAGGATTCGTTTGACACAACCATGTATGAAGAAATCATCTGTAAAGGAAAAGAAAACCGCCAGAGAGCAGAAAAAAACCCACAGAAAACTATCACATGCTTTTGAGTTTAACTTTTCAGGGAGAGATTATAGTAGTAGGTATGACTTAAATGTGAATAGTCAGTCTCATGAGGTTAAACCAATTTTTTTATTGATGCTAAGATGATAAATTTGAATTCCTAATAGTAATTTCCATATTGCTCCATTGGTTAGTGCTGCATTAATTGTTTTGTGTATTGAGTCTTTTTCTGTTTCCGGTAACAAAGGTTTTTCTCATTCTCAGAAGATTCTTGTATGATATACTGAAGAGTGTGTGTTCAACTAGAGCAGCATTTTTTTAGGAAAGAAAAAGTTATCAGCACTTTTCTTATCAATAATGACAGCCTCGATACAGAAATATGTGTCAGATGCAATTCAGAGATCCATGGCTCTGGGAAGAATGAATGACAGTTGACTTTACGTTTTAAGACTGGCTAGACAGTTCTCTATAGTTCTTCTGAAAGAGCTGTATACAGCCAGAAAGAGCAGTAGTGATGACATGAACCAAAGTGAAGCCTAATTAAAGCCACTGCTGTCAACAATTCAACTCCAGCAGGACATTTTCTCTGTACTTCTCTTGAAGTTACAGGTCTCATCTGAGTGAAGCTAACTATTAGGCTACATATGTTGGTTTTCTTTATTATTGAATGTATTCATATAATATAACAATAGATATAGTATATATGTATACATCATTAAATATATACACAATCTTCAAAATGAGGTTTAGGTTATGGTTTTGGTGAACTAGAAAGCATTACAAAATAAGGTACTCCATATATGTGGATCAGAGCAGTTACAGTACAGCAGATCCAGGCTTGTTTGAAGTGCTCATCCCCACCCCCTGCCCCTCCAAGATGCAATGAGGTTGGTGGAAACTTACTATATTTTGAGACCTGAATGCAAATTTTTGAATAGAAGAGGTGAAGCAAATTGTGTATAAACTCTGATCCCCTTCTCAGTCACTAAAATGTTCAGTCGCATATTTTGGTTATTTTCTATTGTCTGTTTCATTTATCAACAAAGGGAGTGTATTGGGAGAACATCAGAAGTCACCAGTACCCTTTTCAAAAAAACTAAAAAGTGAAATGGGACATGATTCTGGCAGTTACAGCTGAGTAAATAAAATGCTCTGGTAGATGAAGATTTTCATTTCAATGGTGGTTTTACGGAATCTTGTAATATAAACAAAGATTCACAAACATTTAAAATAATATTTAAATAATCTTCATATTCTTTCTAATTTGAGCTCAGTTTCTATCATACAGCCAGGGTCCAATGTGTAGAAGGTTGGAGATGCATAGCACTGTGATGACTGATTAAGAACACTGGAAATGTTGTAATGCTGACTGTTGCATTTAAGGTGATGAATTAAATTAGGTAAGAGATGAATCCCTTTGCATTCTAGCCGGTCCTCAGAGATTAGAGAGGCTAGGGGAAGCTGGACTTATCTCTTAATAGGTATGCCAATTAGGGAGGTAACTGCTCTGACCCAGATGCACAAACAGCCCGTGGGCTGTAGGTCTGGTCTCATTCAAGAGAAGCAGTCAGGTTCATGAATAGTACGGTTTGTTCTTATGCAACATCTACAGATTCTTTGAGATTGCCCGCGACAAGTGCACAAACTGCAGGTTGGCTATATAGCACTACACACAAAAAGAAAAACAATTGCAATCACACACACTTAGTCCCTGGGTAATCACTCAGCACAGTCAAGGGCTCAAATCTTAGTAAAAGACATCCCTTCTGGGGGAGTGCGAGGAGCACAAACACGTCACTCTGTACCTCCCATTTGGTGTCGGATTATGGTCCTCCCAAGTTAGACACAAAGTTGCGGTAGTATTTAAATAAGTATTTATGTGTTAGTGGGTGGGACTGTAGTCAAGCCATTATCTTCTAAGTAATGACACAGCACATTCCTTGGTGTGAAGGGTACAGCTGGTTTTTTTGAGGGGAAAAAGAGGGAGGATGAAACACAAGGCCACTACAAAAAAGTTTTGGCTACTGCAGAAATCCTTGCGATAAGTGAAAGAATGGGACTGTGCGGTCTACACTTCACTTTGCATTCCTCCTTGGAGCCACGACAAGCACAAATCACGGGACCTCAGTCCCATCCTGTGCTTGTTCTGGGCACCTTGTGTCAAGGAAATACATATGCTTTACAGATTTCTCACTGGTTTGCTTTTCTCATGCTTCCAACACTTAACACTGACTAAATGAAGTACAGCACATCTTTAATTTAATGAACTCTCTCTCTGAAGGTAAAAGGAGTAAAACACCATGAATATATTAAAAGAAATAGATAGATCCAGGCTCAGCTCTTCAGTAGCTTTCTGTCCTCCTCATCCCTTTTCAATGTTTCTTTTTCGTCGTATTCTCTTTGGAGGGAAATTTCAGGTTTAAGGAGGTGTGCAGTTCAAAGAGGATAAGAGTTTTACACACTGTATTAGCTACTTGCTGCATATTTAATTAACTAGAAATTAGCTACCTACCGTGACTTGATGATATCAGAAGTGGACTGTTAGAATTTTATCTCTAGTGTCTTAATAGGACAACTGTACATGCATATATGCATTAATTTAACATTAATGGTAAAAGAGATTGTTAGAACAGATCTTAAATCCTTTTGTGAGCGTGAGAGGTAACAGTGAAAACTGAGCTGTTGATGTATACCAGTTGTTGGTTTCTTTTTGTGTAATGCTGGTTGGGCATAGCTTAGAATTTATAGCCTACAACCCCAATTGTTTTTCTTAACAATTTTTTACTTTCAAAATTTTACTAAAAATCTCTGGAAAATCCTATAGACCACTTGCTAGCTACTTCTGATGTTAGCACTCTTACTCACATATATATTTTAATGTCCTTACCACTTACATACATAAGTCCTAACAACAATTTTTTCAACCAATGGATTCTGAGGTGTTTAGGCTTTATGCTTAACTCTCCTTGTTACCTTTTCTCTACATTATTGTATATATGTCCTATCTATTTAATAAAGCTATAAAGCAAAGCAGTAATACCCCCTGTATGGATAGACATGTCTATGTTGACTGTGATCCACTTTAATCAGTGGCCCCTTAGATATGAGCAGTGTTGATTTCATTATCATGGTGGTCTGCTCCTTATGGCCTTTTCTTCTATGTCTTCTTTTGCCTACTTTTGCCTCTTGTCTCTCATATGACTAAGCAGCATGTCTGTAATGTGGCAGGTTCACATTTGGTTGTGCAATAGCATCGCATAGATGTATAATTACATCATGTCATATGGTGCAATTTCTGTGCATCCAATCACATAAACAGATACATTATCTGTATATCCATCATGTGAGGGACAGGGCAACCTGATGTTTGGTCTTACAAAGTTTGTCCTCCTGTCAAGGAAAAGGTCAGGAAATATTTTCTTGAATATTAACATAAGAGGCTGTGTGAGGAATTTTGCAGCTGATTCTCACATGGATAATGGAGAAAACATCAGAAGACATGAAAAAAAAAAATAGCTGAAAGAATAATCCAGTTCCTGACTGTATAGTTCAGTAGTGTATATCAGATAAATCATACACCTTGAATTGAAATTTGAACCTTCTTATTTCATCCATATGCAGTTAAACCCAGAACTGCTGCTTTTTGTTTTAATGCCTCCTTCCTATCAGCATGCATTCACAAACATTTTCAGGCATAGTCTACCTAGTCATAAATCATCTGATTTATGATCTGTAACTTTATGTACTGATACAAAACTAGGTCACTTTTCAATATGTATTATATTGTGTGCAAAAGTGAAAGAATAGAGTTTGAGAGAGATGCCGCACTATGATACTGACTGTGCAAAAATGACAAAGTAGATTCTTACCACAGAGAAATAAGATAAAAAAGGAACATGTAGGAATTTGTGTTCTGCTCCATCTGCACCTGACTTTGGGCTGATAGCTTTAACTAAACATTTAAAACAGAATGAAAAATAGAAACTACTTACGATCAATTCTTTGAATTTCTGTCATTGCTGCATCTCAATAGACTAAAGGTAGCTAGAAACATTAATGGCCTGAGCGTTTCTGAGGTAGAAAAGCACGCTTACCTGAAGTAGCTTTTAAGTGTCCTCATGTTAGTCTGATGTGACTTCTGTATGCAGGACTTGAAAAATGTCACGTTTAGTTCTCTTAGATATCTGACTTCAAGGCCCAAGGGGTTGGGATGAATTAATGCCAATTTAAATGAATCCATAAGTGTATGGAAGAGATACAAAAGAATAAGCAAGACACTTTGAGACACTAGCTAAACTTATTAAATACATGTACAGGAATGTTCTGCTTGGATTTCAGAAACATTTGTATCACTTATTCCTACGGGCTATTTTAAACATAATCATATTATATGCACCTGGCCATGACATTTTTTTTTCTCAAAAGGTGAAAATGATGGCTAGGAAACCAGCAAACAGAATTCAGAACACTACCAACAACCCCAGACAAAACACTTGAGGCAGAAGTGCATACGCAGTTCAGGACTGGAAACCTTAAAGGCCTGAATACTTTGACAAGGGGAAAATTCTGCTGAGCTGCAACTGATCTAAACTGTTATGATTGCTTCAAACACAACTATAGTGAAGACAGGGTGGAGTGTCTTCGTGTTAGAATCAGGGGAAGGCCAACAGGGCAGATGTTGTAGTGGGATTCTATTATAGACCCCCAAACAGGACAGAGAGGTAGATGAAAAATTCTATAGGTACTTAGGAGAAATCTCACAATCACTTGCCCTTGTTCTTGTGGGAGACTTTAACTTCCCAGACATCTGCTGGAAATGCAACACTGCAGAGAGGGATCAGTCCCAGAAATTCTTGGAATGTGTGGAAGATAACTTTTTGACACAGCTGGTGACTGAACCGACCAGAGAAGGTGCCCTGCTGGAGAGGGACTGGTGGATGATGTGGCGGTTGGAGGCCAACTAGGGCACAGCAATCATGAAATAATAGTGTTCTCTATTCTTAGAGAAGCCAGGAGAGAAGGAAGTAGAACTGCCATGCTGGACTTCCAGAGGACTGACTTGTTTAGGCACCTGTTTGAAAGGATCCCCTGGGAGACTCTCCTGAAGGGTGTAGGGGTCCAGGAAGGCTGGGCGATCTTTAAGAAGGAAGTGTTAATGGCAGAGGAGCAGGCAGTCCCAGGTGCTCTAAGAGAAGCCAGTGACAGAGAAGACCACCCTGGCTGAACAGGGAGCTTTGGCTGCAACTCGGAGAGAAAAGGAGAGTTTACAGCCTTTGGAAGAGGGGACTAGCCACTCACAGTGATTACAAAGATGCTGTGAGGCTATGCAGGGCAGAAAACAGGAGGGTCTAAAGCCCAGCTAGAAACTAATCTGGCTTCATTGGTCAAAGATAACAAGAAATGTTTCGTTAGGTATGTCAACAGAAAAAGAAAGACCAGAGAGAGCCTCCATCCCCAGCTAGACACAGGAGGAAACATGGCAATGAGTGATGAGGAAAAAAGTGATGTGCTTAATACCTTCTTCACCTCAGTCTTTAATAACAAGACCAGTTGTACTGAGGGAATCCGGCCTCCTCAGCCAGAAGACAGAGACTGAGAGAACGAACCACCCTGCGATCCAGGAGGAGACAGTCAGTGACCTGCTGCATCACACAGACACACACAAGTCTATGGGACCGGATGGGATACACCCGAGGGTGCTGAAGGAGCTGGCTGGGGTGCTCGCCAGGCCACTTTCCATCATTTACCAGCAGTTCTGGCTGACCGGGGAGGTCCCGACAGAGTGGAAATAGGCCAGTGTGATGCCATATATAAGAAGGGTTGGAAGGATGATCTGGGAAATTACAGGCCTGTCAGCTTGACTTTGTTGCCTGGGAAGCTGATGGAGCAGCGCATCCTGAGTGCCATCACACAACACATGCAGGACAACCAGATGCTCAGGCCCAGTCAGCATGGGTTTATGAAAGGCAGGGCCTGCTTGACAAACCTGATCTCCTTCCATGACAGGGCAACCTGCAGGGAAAGGCTGTGGATGTTGTTTACCTTGACTTTAGTAAAGCCTTTGACACCTTTTCCCACAACATTCTCCTGGCAAAACTGACTGCTTGCGGCTTGGATGGGCACACGCTTCACTGGGTAAAAAACTGTTTCGATGGCTGGGCCCAAAGAGTTGTGGTGAATGGAGTTAAATCCAGTTGGTGGCCGGTCACAAGTGGTGTCCCCCAGGGCTCGGTTTTGGGGCCACTCCTGTTTAACATCTTTATTGATGATCTGGACGAGGGGATCGAGTGCACCCTCAGTCAGTTTGCAGGTGACCCCAAGTTGGGTGGGAGTGTTGATGTGCTCGAGGGTCGGGAGGCTCTGCAGAGAGACCTGGACAGGCTGGAGCCATGGGCTGAGGCCAACTGGAGGAGTTTCCATAAGGCCAAATGCCGGGGGCTGCCCTTGGGCCACAACAACCCCCAGCAGCGCTACAGGCTTGGGGAGGAGTGGCTGGAGAGCTGCCAGTCAGAGAGGGACCTGGGGGGTTTGATTGACAGCTGTCTGAACAGAAGCCAGCAGTGTGCCCAGGTGGCCAAGAAGGCCAATGGCATCTTGTGTCAGAAATAGCGTGGCCAGCAGGGACAGGGAAGGGATCTGACTCCTGTATTCGGCACTGGTGAGGCCGCCCCTCGATTCCTGTGTTCAGTTTTGGGCCCCTCACTCCAAAAAGGACATTGAATGACTCGAGCGTGTCCAGAGAAGGGCAACGGAGCTGGTGCAGGGTCTGGAGCACAGGGCGTAGGAGGAGCGGCTGAGGGAACTGGGGGTGTTTAGTCTGGAGAAGAGGAGGCTGAGGGGAGACCTCATTGCCCTCTACAGCTACCTGAAAGGAGGTTTCAGAGAGCTGGGGATGAGTCTCTTTAACCAAGTAACAAGTGACACGACAAGAGGGAATGGCCTTAAGTTGCACCAGGGAAGGTTTAGACTGGATATGAGGAAGCATTTCTTTACAGAATGGGTTGTTAGGTGTTGGAATGGGCTGCCCAGGACAGTGGTTGAGTCCCCATCCCTGGAGGTGTTTAAGAGTCGGGTTGGCATATTACTGAGGGATATGGTGTAGCTGGGAACTGTCAGTGTTAGGTTAATGGTTGGACTGGGTGATCTTCAATGTCTTTTCCTACCTAGATGATGCTGTGATCAGTATTACAGCTAAAAAATAATAGATAGTCTGCATGGAGAAAACACTTACTAATTTCAGATTAGGTACTTCTACATCAGAAATAGTTAAATAGTAATCAAGCAGGTGGCAAGGGAGTAAGAAGCTAAAATTCCTTGTATATAGTGGAATTTTTATCCATATTATTAAATATTGAAACTATATGTGTAAGTTAATGAATTGGAGAGAGTGACAGCTTGCAGTACTATGTTGGTAAAAGACCTAGAATTGTCAAGAGACTGCTTTTATTGCATTTTAGGATCTGTAAGTACTTCAGAGTTCAGAGGCAAAGTAAGACTCCAACCCTACCCTTCACATAACAAGGGGGTTCCCCTTTCCCTGAGGAGAAGTAGATTTTCAAGTTTTTTGACTAAGGAGTATATGACATGTAGCAAGTATGTATTCTTAACCTGTTCTAAAAAAAACCCCAACAGACAAAACCAAGCACCAGATCATCTGTACCTCCAAAACAAAATTATTTCTGATTCCTTCCATACCTATCTAGCTAAATAATTAACAAAATGTCAAAAAAAAGGAATATTTTTTTTTTACTACCAAGAGAGAAGAAATTCTAGGAGACATGCTTTTTCAAAAGTGTTTTCATTTTTAAAAGACAGTCCTCAGCTTACTTTTTGCATTGCCTTTGTTGGCATCTAGAATATCTTTTAGGAAGATATACTTTATTGATGCAAAAGAGAACATATTGGACATTTAATCTGAAAAGAGGAAACAAATGGCGGAGGATGACCAGAGATCCTGAACACCATTGGGAAGAGCCAGAAATTTAGCTTATATGAAACACAAACAGGGAAAATAATAATTTTAAAGAGGGAAAATAGTAACACTAATAGTACTGTTATTTGTCTTTCAGTAGTAGCTTGGTGAAAAGATTTTCTGAGTGTGAGATTTTGCACAAATCATAGAAAACACTCTTTAAAACACTTTAGGTGCTGTGGTGGTTTGACTTTGGCTAAATGCCCGGTACCCACCAAGTTGCTCTATCACTCCCCGCCCATTTTCCCCTTGTTTTCTCAACATGGCAAACAGGGGAAAGAAAATAACATAGACCAACCCTTGTGGGTAAAACAAAATCAGTTTTAATATAAGCAAAATGAAGCAAAGGTCTGCGTGTGGAAGCAAAAAAAAGGAAACAGATTTATTCTCTACATCCCATGAAGAGGCGCTGTCAGGCCTTCTCAGGATCAGGGCTCCCATACGCGTAGTGGTTGCCTCGGAGGACCAAGGGTGACCCCACCCCCTTCCTCCTTTCTCCCAGCTTTATACTGAGCAGATGTCACACAGTCTGAAATATCCCTTTGGGCAGTTCCGGTCAGCTGTCCTGGTTGTGTCCCCTCCCAAGATCTTGCCCACCCCATCCCACGGAGGGGAAATGTCGGAAAGAGCCTTGGTGCTGTGTAAGCACTGCTCAGCAGTAGCCACAACACCAGGGTGCTACCAACACCCTGCCAGCTCCCAGCATAAAACACTGTGAGGGCTGCTAGAGGGGAAAAACAATTCCAGCTCAGCCAGACCCAGTACAGGTGCTCATGGAGAAAAGTTGGAAGCTTGATTACAGACTTGACAGTCAGTACATTGCAGTCCAGAAGCCACTGAGCATGAGACACTGCCCATTGTAGTTAAGTCATTAGAGACTGGGACTTCATGTATATTCCCGTTCAAAGTTACCCCATATATCATTCTTACTATAATCTGGAATTTTAATCAAAGACAGCAGACATGAATCTTTGTCACTGCAGAAAAAAAAATATTTTCATAACACAGTGCATGAAGGTTATTTGAATTACAAAAAAGAAATAGTTTGACCTATTTATGTGAACCTCAGGTCCACAAGCAAATAGACAAGCTGTGAAAGCCTGTAGCATAGGTCAACAGGGCAAGCTATAGCTTACAGAGCCTAAACTGGTGGTTAGTAAACCAAATAATACCTTGTCGCAACAATTCTAACACTCCTTCCTTCCAAAGGAACAATGACTGTCTTAAATTTGTAAAAAACTTTTCTTGCCAACTTGCTTGAAACCTTTTCATTTTCATTCAGAGTATGGAAGAATCACTCTGAAGTGAGATCCCATAAAAGACAAGATACAGTTTTTTGCTTTATTGCATTCACAAGCAGAGAATCACAGAGGTGTAAAAACAAATCCAGCAACCTGCAAGGAATGAAAGTCATGCAGAGTTTTCAGCTGCTGAATTATACTGAATTAATATTAATATATACTGAATTAGCAAAATTAGCTGGTATAGTGCTGTGTTTTGGATTTAGGATGAGAGTAATGTTGATAACACCCTGATGTTTTAGTTGTTGCAGAGCACTGCTTACACTACTAAGTCAAGAACGTTTCAGCTTCTCATCCTGCCCTGCCAACGAGGAGGCTGGCAGGGTGCCACAAGAAGCGGAAAGGGGACACAGCCAGGACAGCTGATCCAAACTTGCCAAAGGGATAGTTCATACCATATGACGTCATGCTCAGTATATGAACTAGGGGGAAAGCTGTCTGGGGAACCACTGCTCAGGAACTGCTGGACATCGGCAGCAGGTGGTGAGCTGTTGCATTGTGCATCACGTTTTGTATATTCTAATTCTCTTATCATTTTTTCCCCCATCCTTTTCTGTCCTATTAAGCTGTCTTTATCTTAGCCCATGAGTTTTACCTTTTTTTTTGATTCTCATCCCCATCCCACTATGAGGGAGTGAGCAAATGGCTGTGGTGTTTAACAGCATGCCATGTTAAAACAACAGCCAGATTGCCAATAAAACTGAAATAATCGCATTCTAGGACAGCTTGAGCAATATGAAGAAAGATGTAATCCATTTATTGGGCTGTGTCTTCTGCTAGTAATGAGTGTGTACTAGCTGACTCCTCATTAAAGAAAAAAAAAAAAGAAAAAAAGAAAAAGAAAAAGAAAAAGAAAAAAGCTAGTTAGTTATATTTTATGATAATATGACCTTATTTTAGTGTTTGTGCTGGGCATGCCCAGTTAGCTGAGAATACATTATAGAAACCTGAGTCCTTTGAAAGGCTGATGGCAAGTAGACAAGAAATGTAATGCTCAAAATGTAAGATTTTATTCACCACCTTCATCAGAAAAAAAATGATTCTTGTGCTCTGTTATGTTTTAATCTCAGCCAGCACCTAAGCACCACACAGCTGCTTGCTCACTCCCACCCAGCAAGATGCAGGGAAGAGAATTGGAAGTGTAGAAGTGAGAAAACTCGTGAGTTGAGATTAGGACAGTTTAATAATTGAAATAAATATTAATATTATTGATATTAATATAAACAGTAATAATTAAAAGGAAAATAACAAAGAGAAAGAAAACCCAATAAAGATGAGTGATGCAAATGAGAATAATTGCTCACCACCAACTGATGCCCAGCCAACTCTTGAGCAGCAGTCCTCCAGCCAAACTTACCCCTAGTTTTATTAGTGATCATGACATCATATGGTGTAGGATATCCCTTTGGTCAGTTGGGGTCAGCTGTCCCAGCTGTGTCCCCTCCCAACTTCTTGTGCACCCCCAGCCTATTTGCTGGTGGGGTAGGATGAGGAGCAGAAAAGGCCTTGACTCTGTGTAAGCACTGCTCAGCAGTAACGAAAACATCCCTGTGTTATCAACACTGTTTCCATCACAAATCCAAAATATAGTCCAATATTGGCTACTATGAAGAAAATTAACTCTATCCCAGCCAAAACCATCACACACTTCTATATTGCTGTGGTCTTTTCCATTTAGTAATACAGAAATGAAATAATTATTTCAACACTTCAGTTTGAGATTTCATGCAGTAAAGTACTAAAAGTACTCTGCAGAAAAATAAAAATTGACAGTAGGCTTCTGTGGAAGTTCAGTAATCCACATAATTAATGCAAAAAATAAAGTGTCAGTGATCTTTATCATGCACTGATGAAGGCAAAAGATCCAGGTCTGCTTATCATTGTACAGGTAAAAGCTAGGTTGAGTCATGAGAAGTTTGCAGTGGCTCAGTAAAAGACATTGAAGATCAGTCATCTGAGAGTGACTAATTACTACCATATTTTATCTTAAAAATAATAATGAGCTACATATATATAATGTTGGAATATTTGTCATGTACGTTTCTTAATATAAATGAAAAAAGATAAAAATTTAGTAATGTTTAATGATTGGATGTCACAGCATAATGTATTAGTGATTCACCAAAATAAGAGGGGATAAAATTTCTCTCTGACTGAGTAAAAAGTTGTTAATTGGTCAGTCAGGCACAGCACATAAAACCCACACATATATAAGGAAGCAGAAAAGTACTTATTTTATTCAAAAAGCAGAGTCAGCTGATTTCCTGTGTAGGTAGCAAACACAGTAATTTTCCAGGAGAAAGATTGATTCTGCCTGGGTGCTTTGGGAAACTTGATGGGGCATCATGGCTATAGGAATGTAATATTTCACCAAAAGGTAATGATTTTTGATGGAGGTAGTAAAGCAGAGGTTCTCTCAGAGAGTGCTGTCTGGGGTATAAAGTAAGGGAAAAGGTTATGAGTGCCTTACTGCCATCTTCTCTCCAAGAGCATAGCAGCTATATCTGGTTTTGAGAGGGGGGGGGAAATAGCATTCTGTTTAACCTTAGCTGAATAGACCAAGTGTCCCTTTTGAACACATTAGTAGAGTTGAAGAGAGAGAAAAACATCCTATTTTGAAAGCTGGAGTGAGGGAAATGTGCATTTTACTTTAACTTGAATTCAGTTAAAGTGGTTTTTAAATGGGTTGGTAACTGTTTACCACTAAGATTTTATGAACATGAGGATAGGATGAACCTAAACTTCTCTGCAACCCAGTGTTTGGGGCATCCAGAAGATAATAGAGTAAGTCACCATTTCATATGCATAGATCAGACACAATAAAGGTCAGCAGTGCAAATGGGAACTTCTCATACAAAAAATTTACTTCGATGCCTATAAACCATTTCTTCTTTCAGCTATAGGCACTTTTTAGTGATTATCATGTTATTGGTAGTTAAAATATGCAGAGTTTAAGATCAGCTTAAGCACCTTAAATGTGTAGATATCTTGTGACTGAATAAGAAAACCAGGTTTTGATCAATGTGTAGAAATCAAATTCAAGATAATGCTCTACTCTCACGAATAAGTAATACTAAAAAAATATAACCAATTCATTTTGAAAATAATGGTATCTTACAGCAAGGTTCTGTAGGATACAGAAGAGTAGCATATATTAAACAAAAGCAGTGAATTACATACAGTGCTATTAAAATGTGTTTGTTATAAACAGATGTTTTATAGAGGACAGTCATCCATTCTCTGTAAAGGAGAGAAGAGTTCAATAGTATTCATGACAGTGCACCTGAATAATCAAGGTTCTTGCTCTTTTATACACAGAATAACTTTGCTTTGAACACTATACACAGTTTAGAATACTATAAATTATTACTTAACAAATAAATTGCTGTGCATTTTTTATAGATTGTAATCAGCCTGGAAAATTGAAATTAACTGTAGCTTTTAGGTTTTTTTCCATTTTTTTCTTTTTTATTTCTTTTCTCCTGGATGTTTTTCCTTCACCAAAACCTCATTGGTTTGTACTCTCAAGGAGATCCTAAGGTAGTCAAGAAACTGGTAGTGTTTCAGATGCTTTCTTTTTGATTAAGCATGGGCATTTCAAGTTTCCATGTATGATAAATCATAAAATTGCATGCATGTTGCATGCTCTGTGCATGTGACTTCCTGTAACATGAAAGCATCAACAAGACAGTCTTAGGAGGGTAATCTCAGAAGCTGAGGAAAGCACTTGCTGTGCCAGGTCACAGAGTTTTTAAGTAGCACTGTCAACAATTGATTCAATTTTGTATTGTCAGGATGCCTTTTTCAAAAAATGGCAGAAAGAACCTTTTAGTTATGAGCCTTTTGGTTTTTCAATCTATCACTTCAAGCTGAAAAGGACCAAGTCCATGTTGAAAATAAAGTGTTAGATTTAGTTCTGGATTTAGTTGAGTTTAATTTTGGCTGGAGAGCTGCCAGTCAGAGAGGGACCTGGGGGTGCTGATTGACAGCCGGCTGAAGAGGAGCCAGCAGTGTGCCCAGGGGGTCAAGAAGACCAATGGCATCCTGGCTTGTGTCAGCACTAGCGTGGCCAGCAGGGACAGGGAAGGGATCTGACCCCTGTACTCGGCACTGGTGAGGCCGCCCCTCGATTCCTGTGTTCAGTTTTGGGCCCCTCACTACAGAAAGGACATTGAATGACTCGAGCGTGTCCAGAGAAGGGCAACGAAGCTGGTGCAGGGTCTGGAGCACAGGGCGTAGGAGGAGCGGCTGAGGGAACTGGGGGTGTTTAGTCTGGAGAAGAGGAGGCTGAGGGGAGACCTCATCGCCCTCTACAGCTACCTGAAAGGAGGTTGCAGAGAGCTGGGGATGAGCCTCTTTAACCAAGTAATAAGTGGTAAGACCAGAGGGAATGGCCTCAAAATTGTGCCAGGGAAGGTTTAGACTGGATATTAGGAAGCATTTCTTTCCAGAAAGGGTTGTTAGGTGTTGGAATGGGCTGCCCAGGGAGGTGGTGGAGTCCCCATCCCTGGAGGTGTTTAAGAGTCGGGTTGGCATATTACTGAGGGATATGGTGTAGTTGGGAACTGTCAGTGCTAGGTTAGTGGTTAGACTGGATGATCTTCAAAGTCCTTTCCAACCTAGCTGATTATGTGATTCTGTAGTTCAAATCCTAGCTCTGTTATAGTCTGTTGCTTGCCCCTAATGGATTTTTTTCTGATCACCTCTATACCTTCAATTTTATCTTTGTGAAATATAGTTGCTCTTATTCATATTCTGTGAGGATATTCTCACAGGATAGTCAAGATGTTTTATTCATTAATGCTTAGAAAGCCATGTGCTACACTCTGAATCGTTTATTAAAATGGTATATATGGGCCTATAAATGAGCAGTTCTACTATATACACTGCTTAGTGTTTTATGTATCACTGTGTAGTTTTTTGGTCTTTCAAAGATTATGAAAAAAACTTTTTATGTAGGAAATATGTATTTTCGTTAATCCTTAAAAAGTTTGATGTGCTTCATGTCCACCACCATCAAACTGTGCTGTAAATAAATATACTGTTCTGTTATAAACCTCTTTCATTTGTGTTTTCTTTATATTAGTTATTAGATCCACAGAGATGTTTGTTGGTTTTGGTGGGGTTATTTTTTTTTCTTTCCAAACAGGACAGAAAAAATTGAAAATTCGTTTTTGTTTTGTGGTAATATATATATTCTTGGTTTACCCACACTACAGTTATCATGCTGTGTCAACTTTTTCTTTTCTGAAAGTTCAGAATAGAGTTCAGGATTACAGTAGTAACGTATTTATTAACATTTACCTGTAAAGCATGCAATTTTGCATTGGAAGATGTAGGTAGAATTTATTTATGTTCCACGTACAGAGGTAGTTTCTTTTCTGCTTGGTATAATGTCATTTGATGGACCTCCTCAATACCCTGTTCATTAAAAGCAGGTTCATAATATTTAACATATAAGTTTTTGGCAGAGCTTCCTTTATAGAGAAAACAAAGTTTGTGTCCCTTGCATCTAACACACTTAGTACGCACCTTCTGAAAATACTGATGTAAGTGGTATTCTGCTGTATGCTTTACAGGTAAATCTTTCCCCTGGTTGACTCTAGTGCTTGGAAGAGCCTGTTTCCAGTGTTTCAGCTTCTGAGCTGAGAAATGAGTTTGTGGAATGAGTGAACACATGATTTTGAATAGAGAAATGAGCAGAACCAAAAGCACCATCAGGAAAAATCGTCCACAGTGACCAAAGGAAGGTCATGCTGTTTACCCAGGGAACTGTGTACTCACATCCCACTGTGCTTTGCAGCTGTTCTGAATAGAAGTAGTACTGGATGTCCTAGAGCATGTTATCTACAGTGACCATATGCAGGAAAAGGAGCCGTAAGAAATTTATAAGCTTTATAAGAAGCATTCACATAATTGCAATTGAACTACATCCTTGAAGCAAATTTCTTCCAAATCCTTGATTAAATTATTGAAATTTGAAGAACTGAGTATGCATAATGTTTTTCAGCCTTTCTAGCATAAGAATCAGGAAACTCAGGAACCAGTTTTTCAAGATACTAGGGACTTGAGGAGTTCATTTCAGGTGAAACTGATGTGTACTGATTTTTTTTTTTCCCTGAAAATTATTTTCTCTTCTTCTGAAATGCCATTTTAAAATGCCTCCAGATCCTGTGATTATAAAAGCTTGTTTTGTCATTCATATCATTGCTCTAAAATGCATTCAACAAAAGTGTAAAAGAAAGGTGGTAAATTATTTGTTGGGCTTTTTTCAGCATCATTTTTACAAATGTTTCCTTTCTCTTCTTTTCCTTTTTTCTGATCAACTTTAGCAAAACAGAAGGGAAATAATGAACTCGGAGAGATGAACAGCTGACATGTCATTGACTTCATGACCTATGCGGATACAAAAGAAATAAACATTTTTCACTAGCACCCAGTCCTTCCTATGCTTCTTTTTCCTGATGTTTGCCCATCCTCTTTCTTTGTTCTTCTTATGGAAAAAATTGGTTTGGAAGGTGGGGTTAGAGTTTAGCTTGTGATTCTTTCTTTTTTTCCTTTTTTTTTTTTTTTCTTTTATGTTGTTATTGCAGGCAGTGTGAATGCTATACTTTTCATCTGTGTGTTTCTAGACACAAGCCTAAACAGATTTTTGTGTCAGTTACATTGATAAAAATCTGTAACAATATCTTGCTTGTCCTTGTTGCTCGTCTAGATGTCTATCTGTGTACCTGAAATCCAGAATCTTTTATCTTTTATTTTTAACATCTAATCACTGATTGCTCAGGAGAAAATTGCTTGTCAACTCCTGCAGGCAAGTTTGATAGATCCCAAATTCATGTTGGTTAGTGCCTGCTTAACAATGAATTGTCAGGTCTATTGCTGTTTATTGAGTTAAATGGTGTTACAAAAAAAGAAAACAACAACAACAACAATAACAACAAAAGAAGGAAAAAAACCCCAGCAAAACAAAAAGACTTTTATGTGGCTACAAATTTAGTAAAATAATAACTGTACAAATTCAGAGAAAAAAAATCCATGATGACAAAAACATTCAGTAGCTTACTGAAATATATTTACTGAAGAAGGTGGGACTGTAACAAAGTGATTTGATATCAAAAACATTTTCTATCAGTTTGTCTCATTCCCCACATTAATTTTATTTTCCTCTGAGCTCAATAGTGCCTGAGTAAAGACAAAAAGCACATCTGCCTCTTTTAAAGAGGATTCTGTTTTAAGCAATGTCATAACCCACCCAGGCTCTCAAAGTGACATGTAAGACTTTTCCTATCCTTCTCCCTCCTCTGTGAAATATTTCATGATGGAAGAGAAGTGTTAGGCTCCTCTGGGTGATTTCTGCTCAGCCAAACTAATTCCATTATCTGTTAGTCATGTTTACATCAGGCTAACAGCTAATAACTCATGTGGAACTCTGTAAGCATCTTTAACCTTGTTCTCTATCCAAGCCAGTGCTCCAAGAGCCTGGCTTTCTCTGATTATTAATGGTGATGGGTAAGTGTCCTGTCAGGCTTCTCACAGAATTGGAAAGAGGCACAAGGTCGGCCCTTTCAGACCAGCTATCTGGAGTGACATATGGTAATCACAGGGTACCCCTCCTCCTAAGGGAAAGAGATGGCTATCTCATATGGAGTCCCAAAATAGTAATTGTTCTCACACAACCTAGTAAATAGTCAAATTTTCACTTCTGAAAAAGTTGGAGATAGAGGTAGGGAGATTTGTGACTGATGAAAAGTCTGCTGTCAGCTCAGTGCCAGGCTCTTTAAATACAAGTGAGTCTTTTTTGTAGTAAAATGATCTTACAGAAGATTTCTGAATCCCAGTAGGCCTACAGATGCCAAAGAGTGCTCTCAGAATGAAATAAAGCATGGCTGACACGTTGTGAACAATTTACTTTTTAATACTTTTCTGACTTAAATGATTCGAGTACCAACAGTATTACAGAGCAATAATTATAAGAAATTTTATATTCAGTTGATAAAATGTTTATGTATGAATACTTGAAGGTATGAATAGCTGCTATAATTCTCATGCATGTTTATGTAGACAGCAAAAAATTACTAGTCTCAGTACAGTAATGTCAAATCACATCTTTAACCTTAGACACTGTTGGATAAGAGAGACTAAAGCAGGGGGAAGAACTTATTTAAGCAGTTTCTATTCAATAGGGTAAATCTGTTCTATCGTTACAATCAGAATGAGTGAAGTGTAAGCAACTGCAGGGTTAGTGATCATGCTTTCCATTCTAGACAGTGCTCAAGAAGCTGGTCTTTACTGAATAAAGATGATGTGCAACTATCCTGCCAAGTTCAGTTTGTGGAATCTGAATGAGGCCACAAGCAGACCTTCCTAGGGAATCTGTAATTTATGCAGCCCTGAGATGCTGAACCTACTTACAAGGGTGTTACTACTTTTCTGATTGATTTATTTTTTTGTTTTAAAAGCTCCAAAACTATGAAAAAAAACCTCCATCACAATTATTTGGTCATGTATAGTCTGTCAGGAACAAAAAATGAAGTTTAGGGTCAAAATCATCCCCGTACTATGTGCATGTACTGTGTTCTGCAACAGTCTCTTTTATCCATTCCAATGTATAATCTTTAAAAGTCTGAAATAGACAAATGGATGCTTATCTTAAGAGATACCTGCAAACAGATGGTGTTTAATTGAATAAAAAGGAAAATATAGGGATACATTGGCACCTGTGAACTTGTGAATTGTCTCTTGACAGAAGTGCAAAGTAATCTGCTAACTCAATGTTTAAATCTTGACTGAATCACAGTATTGTAAAGAACAATTATAAAATTATATGAATGGGCATAATGGACTTTAAAATCTTTTCAGCCATTTGAGTTGATCATTTGAATGCAAACTCTATTTCTTCCCTTTTTTTTTCTTTCAAAACTATTAATAGTTTCTTTAGAAGAACCTAGATCATTATAAAATTGATAGCTGATAAATAAACATTTGGGGCCAAATTCAGAATTAATTTAACATTATAAAAAGCCAAAGTAATTCTGTACAATTCCACAGGTACTTGAACTAAATGGGTTTGGCATATGAAGTTGGCACTTTATTTATCATTCTTCAGAGTTCTTGGTTAGTAGCTGTGGGGCTGTGGAGGTATTATTTAGGCTTCAAAAGTTTTGTGAATGACTACAGAATATAATCAAATATAGAATAGGAATATAGAGTCAGATTCTAATCTACATTAAGGCTACATTAAAATGCAGAATAACATGACTGATTTTCCTTGCATCACAAAACTGACATTGGAAATTGACACTTTTCAGCTCTTTACATTTTTTAATTAAAGTCATTACTTATTACCTTACTGGATAAAGAATGAATTATAGAATGATATTCCTAATTCACACAATGGAAAAGAAATAAAGCATATAGGCAAAATATTTATTTTTCAAATGCAATAAAAATTAAATTGTGTTAAACATTTTCCACTTTTTTTTTGTACAGAATGAAGTATAATCCACTTAACACAATTATCTTTAGTGTTTCCTTTTCTTAGATCAGAAGCATCAGGTTTTGTGTGGCAGTGATTTTGTACGACAGAAATCTTAATTGACTTAGTGACCTTTGACTCAAAGCAGGGACTTTCTGTTGCTGTATGTAATGGCAAAGGATGAGAGCAGAACACAAGTGACAAAAGTGGATGAAGAAAGCAAAGCCAAGCTTCTGGGCCCCATGAAGGCTGGTTTAATAGCCTTGATAGCTAGAGCAGGTGCAAGCATAGAGGTTTGCCAAGAAACTTTGTGTTGACAACATGATGGAGATTCATGCAAATAAGTGTTTCATGTCACAACTCAGCATTTGAAAATGAAAATTATGCTGATTTTATAAAATTAAGCTGTCATTTTATGGAGAGAAATATTTAGAGCTGCTGTGTTACAGTATTCAATCATACGGACATAAGTACAGGCTGGCTTCAAAATCTTTCCTTCCAAGTGCTTGATCTTCCTGCCGGGTTTCAGGAATACTGTAGCCTCCTTTGCATAACTCTTTCTGCTGCTGAGTCTTCTGTTCACGTAGCTGCTGAATTTTTGGAGTCTCCAACTCATAAGGCCGTTGCCCATCATGGGGACATAGATTTTATCTCTCTGGTCATATAACACATTAAACCATCTTGGGCAGACTTCCAGCTTGTGTTCTATATTGAAAATTACTTTTACAATTTTCTGCCTTGCTTTGTTGAATGGCATCTTGTAATCTTCTCTATTCCTCTTTTGCTTTTACCTCCCACAGCTGATAGCTCCAATTGGACTGTACTCCATTTAATTTACGATAGAAGTGACTTCAGGGCTACTGCTGTATTTGGTTTTATTTAAATTTTTTTTTGGTGTTTCATAAAGGTTTACAGAGTTTCTGATATTAAGAGAGAATGGAAAACAATTGTTATATAATGCTTCTACTACTGTTTCTACAAGAGAACTTAGTCTAGAATGCTTTACTGCATTAAAAAATAGGGGGCTTATTTCTCTTTTCCATTTAAAAATCTCTTTGGAAACAAACTTTTTTTTACAAATCTTGATTCAACTTAGTGTTGACCCAAAAAGCTGATGATCCTAAAAGGGATTTTTCTTTTTTTTTTTTTTTTTTTTTAATTAAGAAATAAAGCACAATTTACAAAGAAAAGATGACATTTCAATGTAACATATGAAATGAAAATGTAAATTTCTCCTGGGTTTTTTGAGTTTTGAGGGCAATAGACTTTTTT
>NW_020799095.1:70433747-70448749 GCF_003259725.1 Athene cunicularia
TTTTTTTTTTTTTTTTTCCAATGGTGACTATTTTAATTTCAAAGGTTTTAAAAGGTGTTTTATGTCTGAAAAAATCTATTTTGAAAACCTCTGAAAGGAAACAAAAAATTGTAAAAATTTTTTCCTCATTTTGTTTCTAAAATATATATATATATATTTTTTTATTTATGTGGTTTAACTTAGTTTAACCAACATTACTATTTCTGATAGGAAGTTTTTCACATAAATTGTCAGTCGCATTTACTTTTCAACAAATTGACAGTTCAGATCTAGAAGGTCAAGAAGAGAGAGCTTTCCACCTTAGAAGGTTTCCTACTTCACATAACCCTAGTAATTTTACATTAAATCTAATTTCATAAGTTTTGCTAGTGTATGCATGCATCCTTTCTTTGCCTCTATTTTCTACAAATTGAAAAGGAAGTTTTTAATGTTACATTTGTGGATTTTCCTGTGAAGACCTATCAGATTAACTCTTCTAGTGAGTCCCAGAATCCTATAGTATGGATTTAGCCTCTTCACCCTACACTATCAATAAGATGCAGTGTTGTGTGGGAGGTGCTTCCCTCCCACCCATCCCACCCCCTCCCAAAAAATCCTGACACTGGTGATTAAATTTTACATGTATGTGGACTTCCATTGGGTTAATTGACAGTCCACCACAACGGTTAGCCTTAAGCTTCTCTGCTGTGACCAGAAATCAAAGCAGCAATTCTACTGCTAAAATTTCCCTGTGAATAACCATCTTCTGAATTCCAGACTGACACCACCATAGCTGCTGGTGGATTGTTTTAAGGGCTGAGATATTTTATGGGCAGAAAGTTTCTGGCTCCATGAGGCACGTCAGCTCTTGGTCTTTCTGGCCAGATCCTGTTTGTGGAAACAGCAGACATGCATCTCCTGGCATGCAGCAGCAGCTATCTGACACATCTATATGGTTAACAAAAGTAGTCTTTTCTACTGCATTACCACTGAATGCTACATCATCACTTGGGTGTTAGTTTTTTTTTTTTTTTTTTTTTTTTCTCCAGATATACCAAACTTGCCTTTAAAAGTGGTAGATTTTTTTATTTCTCACTGCAGTAATATGATAACCTTAATAAAGCAGTATCAGAAGAAAAAATAAAATATCACAGAAGAGTATATGAAAAGATCGGCCATTTAAAATTGTTACTCGTCCTTTCTACTGTTGTGTTTTCTTTTGAAACTTCTCATCTTCTTTAAATCCCAGTAAGCATCCAATTCTGCTTTAAGGCTTTACTCAAAGCTTTAAAGCTTTCTGGCCTTCTTAGTTGTGCTATACTTCTTGAGTATCACAGTAAGAATTTGATAAACAAAAACTATTTCTTCCATTAATAGCTTACTTTGCAAGAATGCAAAATGTGTATTAGCATCTATTGTGAGTGTTTGCAATTTATGCATTCAGTCTTAATTTTTATCACATTATTCCTCACCCTCTGTAACCTCAAGAAGCTTCTGAGCCACAGTAGGATTAATTTTATTTCTTTTCCATCTCAAAATTAAATCTATAGTTCCGGTGGAGTACAGCAACTCTCGATGAGAGTCTTTTTTGGAGTCTATATGGTCTGGGAGGGGAAACCTGCAGATTTAAAAAATCTGAGGAATTCATATCTTTGGTTGTCTCCCTCAGAAATGTTTACTCTTTTATAAATTTGGAACTGGAAAGGATTTTTACACTATATTGGGCAGGGTAATTTATGTTAGTCAGCAGTCAATATATTTGGTGTTTTTTCTAACAATTTACCACTCTCAGGCATGCCTGTAAGGGATTCAATTTCACTTCTCTCATGAGGCATGTGCACAAATATTTGTGTGTATATATATATATATGTGTGTGTGTTTTAGTATTTATGTATACAGATAAATCCCACACAAAATAGAGGAAAATTTGTTGTCTTGAAATTTATGGCCTAAAGACCAGAGTAAATGTAGTTGTCATAGAATCTTTGTCCTGCTTAATGGGGAGATTGTATTTTATGAATGACTGATAATTACTTGATTTTTGAAATAAATTGAAGGAAATTAGAGACCTGAGAGTCTTCCCTTGATTTCCTGGGAGAAAGAAAAAATCAGTAAGAGCTTGGTAGGAGAATTTGTAATATTTGACTTTGGTCTGAATTTTTTTTTTTTTCTTTGGGAGATGGAATGCTTAATCTTTGCATACCAAAAGGGACATCTGGGAGGTGAAACTTTGCTACCTTTCTTAGTCTGAAAGGGACATCAACTCTGAAAGGCAATTTAAAAAATGTTTTGCTGCAAATACTTGAAAATACTCTAGTGTTCCTCAGAATCAGATTGGTCACAGTTTGGTCTCTGTATTTCAAAGATCCCTTCAGAGAGCAAGCATGTGAACTAAAGCATCATTGAGGATGTTGTGTATTTTTCCAGTACTTGCACAAGTAAACAAACGCTAAGTTTTAACATGGTGTATAGTCCAGCCTCCTATACAAACTGATCATGAAAAATATATATTGTTCCCTACTCTAATATGTGTCTAAAAACTTGTCCTGGTTTTCCAGAGTACTCTGCACACACAGCCTCTGGAGACCTCTTTAATTCACGTGTCCAACTATAAACTTAATGTCTTGTGTTAGCTGTTACATTTTAATAAACAAGACAGTCTTATTTCCTCTCTTTTCCCTTTGTCCTCCTCTAAATACTAGTTCTAAAATTTGCTACAGCAGATAAGAGAGGGAGGTGGGGAAGGCAATTAGTAAGTGAGAGTAAAGCGGGGAGTTGATCAATGGGTTGACAAGCTGGAACGCTGGTGCTGTATTTTGTTCTTAATTTATGTAACTTGAGCCAGTTAGACAACTGGGATGCTGCACAGTTGCTTACAGTCATCTGTGTATTTATGGGGCTATTAGTAATTCCCTGAACATTGTCTGCAGCTTCACTTACATAATTGTGGTGTGGTTATTTCTCAGTAATAGTAAAATATAAAAGTCTCTGTAATCTGGTGGAAAGATCTTATTTTCATAACTATTATTCAGGTTGTTCTTGAACAAGGGCTGGGTAGGTTAAGTCTTTTTCATTGATTAGCTGAGAGACATTTTAGCCATCTTTTTAAGAAATAATCACAGTAATGCTTTCTGCTCTGATTGCTGCTCACAGGAACTACTGCCCAGCCAGCCTACCGACTATTACCCCAGATGCTAACTAGTTAATTATTTAATTATCATTAGTGATGCTTGAATACCATAATGATGGCTAACACAGGTAACAGAGATGTAGAGCCTTTTCTACCAGGCTGAGAAGGGCCTTCAGAAGGCACAGTATTTTCTGTATTGGGGGTTATGTATCCTAGAAGATGAATTGCTTATTCTGTACCAATGGCAAACCTAAATCTTGGAACCTTGTTTCTTCCTTTTGTTTCCTTTGGTGACAATAGATTTGTTTCTAAGTTTCCCATAATTCCGCAAGCTGTAGCAGAAGCATCATGATAAATACTCGTACATAAACATATGACATTTCAGTCAGAGGTAAAAAATTAGACTTTCCAAACATTTGGCAAAACAGAGAGGAAAAATACAGGGATAGCCTCCTGCCCCAGTATTATAAAAATATAGTTAGGGCTCTCAAGTTGGGGGGCCTTAGTGCTAGTCCAGATTTTGAACTGCTCAACAGGTATTCTGTTTCATCCATGTCAGGCTAGAGGTGTGTCTGCTGGTCTCCTCTCTGGTCTCTCTCTTGCTTCGGTCCTCACCAGAAGTTCCTTTCTGTCTCTGTGTCTGAATGATGCTAGCAGATAAATAGGTGGAAACACATCTGACAGTTTAGCAGATGCTGAGGTATACAGGGTTGCAAGTGGTGAATCAATGAAAAATTCTCACTGGTAACATGAGTTTGTTCCATTATGTTTTGTGTGCAAAACCAAAGGAGTAGTAAAGCCAGTAACAAGTGACATAATCTCAAAAGTAAAACTTTATTCCATTTCTAAGTTTCAAGGTTTGGGTTTTAATGTTCTTTAGTGCCACAAACCATATAAAAATGTGTATGTGTATCAAAAGGGGTAAAAACAAAGAATTGTTTTAGATCTTTTTGAAATGGAAAATAAGATTCTTCCTGGGGATAAACCCTCCCAGGAATTTCAAAAGCTCTAACATCAGAGCAAATTTTAGCTAAAGTGAGGCAAAGTCATAAAAGCAGTTCAGCTGGAATTTCTCTAAGCAATAAGCTTTTACTGTCTTTACATATTATCCATTGCTTTTAACCCCTTAATAACACCCAGCAAAGTGAATACTTGGTTTTATGATAAATTAAATTGTTTACTTTGTATTTCTGAATAATCTGTCATAAAACTATGAGAAATAATTTTACCATGTCTGTTAGAAAAAGGCAGGAAACTGAGTACCTTTTTAAGGAATATTGGAGATATAAATGAATGAATGTACAGATATATTTTATAAAGCTTACTATGCCAATCCTTTACTTACACATGAATAGTATCCAGATGTCCTGATCCAATATCAGGGAGGGTTCTTAAACAATCCCAATAGTGAGATTAAGACACAGACGAGTAATAATAAATAGAGTCTAATGAATTTATAAAGAAGGAATGGGGAAATTAATTGAAAAGTAAACTATAGCCATATCTAATATTCCTTGGGACTTTCAAAGACTCCTTTCTTCAGAGGAAGAAAAGAGGGTTTGACAAATGAGAGAGTTTTGTCTCATGGCTTGGCATGAACAACAAAAGCTATCTTCATGAAGATACTTGGTTATAGTGCTTGACGGGTGAGGCTTTGAAACTCCAGAAAACCAAGGAACTACCTGCTGTTAATGAATGGAGCGTGGAATATTTACCCTTAGTGGAGGAGGACCAGGTTGGGAGCACTTTAACAATCTGTACATACACAAGTCCATGGGGCCTGATGGGTTGAATCTATGAATGTGGAGGAGCTGGCTGATGTAATTGCAAGGCTACTCTCAGTTATCTTTGAAAAGTCATGACAGTCAGGAGACATTCCTGAGGACTGGGGGACAGCAAATGTCATCTGTATTTTCAAGATGGTCAAGAAAGAAGATCTGGAGAACTACAGGCCAGTCAGCCTCACCTAAGTCCCTGGGAAAGTAATGAAGTCCTGGAAACCATTTCTATGAAAGACAAGAAAGTAGCTGAGAGTAGTTAATATGGATTTACAAAGGAGAAATCATGCTTAACCAATCTGGTAGCCTTCTATAATGAGGTGACTAGCTTAGTGCATGAGAGAGGAGCAGTGGATGTTGTTTACCTTGACTTTAAAGTAGCTTTTTACACTGTCTGTCAAACATTCTCATAGAGAAGCTGATGAAGTACTTACTATACAAGTGGACAGTAAGGTGGATTAAAAACTTGCAGAATGACCAGGCCACTGGAGCAGGTTGCCCAGAGAGGTTGTGGAGTCTCCATCTGTGGAGAGATTCAGAACCTGACTGGACATGGTTCTGGGCAACTTGCTGTAGCTGACCCTGACTGAGCTGGGAGATTGGACTAGATGCACTCCAGAAGTCCCTTCCAACTTAAACCATTCTGTGTTTCTGTGATGAGTGGAACCATACAGTGAGTCACAGCTGACCACATGCCAGAAGTTACATGGGAAGAAGTATATGTTTATTTCCACCAAAGCAATAGCTCCCTCTAAGGCTTTTCCGTGCAGATTATTAGCGTTCCTTTTAGCGGTCTTTAGGCCAGTGCTCCATTTCTATCTGGACAACATCTGTGTATCTCTTTGGGCTGTGTCCTCTAGTAAGGTTAATTCACTCATTTTAGTGAAGTATTTGATTTAGGTTGCTTCAGACTAAATATGTCAATCTTTCTACCTGGAGGCCTGAAGGTACTTTTTTAGTACAATAGGACTGTGCCCTTAGTGATTACCATGTATCTGATTTATTGACTGCAATCTATAATACTGCAGGTATGACATTATCCTCTCCCCATAATGCTGTTCTTTGTGAGTTCAGCTGAGGTGCAATTTCATCAGGGACTATTTCAGCATTTTGTTTCACTGAGCTTAACCTTAAAAAGGCATTATTGATTTCCTATCTAAACCACAGTTTTGCAAACTGCAGTAACTAGACAAATTTATGCTTATTATAAATAAAAAAAAAAGAGAAATATATGCAATAAACAAGCTGCTCATTACATGTCTTGAACTAAGTTATATAAGTCATAAACCACCTATCCACTATACAGTTGAATTTTTACTGTAGCATGGAGAGAGAGCTCAGACAAATGTAAGGGAAAAACTTTGCTTAAATTGCAATTACAAAAGAGAAGCAAACCACTTCTTTATGAAGACTGAGGGTGTCGGGTGTAATAGGGTCTGAAAATATGTGTTTTATTATAATTTATACTGGTTTTTCTGACTACTAAAATAAAACAAGATATTAGGTGAAAAGCTTATTAAGATCATATGATTTCTGTTCTGTTGTAAGTTAAATCAGTGGTAACTGAAAGTGGCTTATGGCTCTTTATGGACATTTCTGTTTAAAAAAAAATGGTTTTGAAATCAGAAATAAGCTTTCAAATTTTGATGAGACTTTGCATTTCCCATTTAAAGTTGTCAATTCTTTCTTTTTGTTTGTAATGCTGGAAGACGGGGCATGTATGTACAAACAACAAAACAGAGACAAAAGAATACTTGCCTTTAATGTATTAAATTAAGCCAGATACTTACGTGACTGAAAATACTAAAATATATTCACACCAATTGACAGAGGCGAGCCATATAGAAAAATGAGGTCCAGTAATTTATGTTGCTGAGTGTGATTGTTATACAGATGACAAGACCTGTTCTCTTTTAATATATTATTTTATTGTCTTTTTAATTTAAAATTGAGAAGGGCAGGAAAGAATATGAAAGGAAAATTATTTTAAAATAAGATTTGCATTTATTTCTCTGGACAAGACAGATAAGGCTGCAGTAGTAAGTGTCACCAAAATGAGCCCTCTTCTCCTGTACCACCTCATCTATTGTCTGTGTTGGGCCATAACTGCTAAAATTCACAGTAGGTATGTGTTATAAAATGAATCAGTTAATTAGTCTTGAATTTGAGACATGAACAGTTGCACATGAGAGACATGAGGATTTACAAAGATGAAATGCAAGAATATTGGTTTAACTTATTTAGAGACTACACAGACTACCTCGTGGTTGCTTTTAACATCTCTGAGTTTAATCGTTGATTTAGGTTGGGAACATTTATTTCCACATTAACTGGAGTGCGGAAGATTTTTTCAGGAGAGACTAGCTATTCACAGACATCTCTGATATTTGATGAGTTTTCATGAAATGCATCTGGTTCTGAAAAACAAAAGATAGATGAGTATTAATTTGTCTGAAGTTATTTATAGATGGCTGTACTCTTTACTTAGAATAGGTGTTGTCAGTGTAACTACAGCCTGCTTCAGTTGTTGAGATGACCTTATATTCCCATGCTGTAATGGCGGGCAAAACAAAGAAAACTGTTTTAAAGAATAGAAATAGAAACCCTAAAGTTAGTATTTCTGATGTTTTAAAACATATGATTTTTTTTTCTTTGTTAGTTCATCAGTGATCACAAAGAAGCCCTAAGCTCATTACAACTGCCAGTCCTAACAGCATATGTATGTAGGGCGAGAAAACTCACTCAAAATGAGTTGTGAAAAGAGATATATTACTAAGCATAAGAGTTATTTATTATTGAGCATTAGAGTAAGCCCAATGTAAACTAGGTGATTCCAGAATATTGAGATGCCTTAGCTGAATGTTCTCACAGTTAAGAAAATTGATGGATTTTCTCTCAGTCCTCTTGTCTCTGGGACTACTTGTTAATATTCATGAAATTAATGGCTTGAAATTTGTTGGGCAAAACTGCTGTAATTTTTTTTTCCTAAGGAGGCTAATATTCTCTCAAATTAGATAATTCAGTACTGTTAACACAAATGTATTAACCTTTCAGAAGACCAAAAAATTTAAGAGTTGGGCTGAAAGCACAAGTTGAACTATAGATTTCCAGAATCCATTTCCATATTATGGAAAGGAATATTAAGGATTAAATACTTCTTAATACTATAGTGAGAGAGACAGACACATTTAAATCTATTTTATCCAAATTTCAATAATTGGGAATAGGAGACCCATATTTTCATGTGTCTAAGGTTATACAACAAGTTTGTATTAAGCAATAATTGTGCCATTATATACACAATACAAAAACAAATGTCTGCAAAGATTAATTTTAAAATATCTATCGTTGAGTTAGTTTTGTAATTTAGTATATTTATGTAATCCTTCTAATGTAAGAAACTATAATAGATTGTATCAAATTTATTATACTCAGAGTCTGACCAATAGCAGAAATTCTTTTAATAATGGGATCTTAACTAAAGTATGTCTGCAGTATTAAGTAATGGGTAGAATTCTTTACAGGTTGGAAAAAACATAAATACCCTAAGGAATAATAAAATTGTATGTTATAGACACCATTAAAATGTTCTCACATTCATTTTACTATTCTGTGTTAGTTACAAAATTATAAATATATTTGAGTTGCAGCCTGAGATTTGACAATTCTCCCTTTATATATATTGCTAATGTATTGAAAGGTTTTTATTTGTTTGCCTTTTTCTCCTTTTCCCCATCTCATGTATTCATTCAAAAAAACACAGGACAGTAGAATGAAGGATGGTTTCGTGATTGTCCATGCTTTAGCATTGACATTCACATATTCCTACCAGAAATGAAAGTGTTTATAATTTATCAAAAATAAATATTCTAGATCATTGACAAAGAAGAAATAGCTTCACCATAGTACTTTCCTGAGACAAGACCAACATAACGTGATACAAGACAGAATAAAAATAAAATTTATAATGTTACTTCATCATCTGGCTGTCTTCTTAAAGTAAAAGTAACTTTGTGCTATTCTGAGGCATTTTGTTTCTTAATTTTAACTAATGATTAATCTGTAGAGCTGCGTTATATAATTACAGAGTAGTACTGTCCTGGATTTTAATCCCATCAAAATAAACATTAATTTTTAACTTGTAGTGAAAATTTTATTTTACCTGGGTTAATTTTCAAGAGCTCAATTAACCGTGGACCCTTGTGCACTGACTGATGTATTTTCAGGTTTATAATGAAAGTTTCAATCTCTTTTTTCTAACAATCATTTCCCTGATATTCTTATGCATGTTAGTGAGTTAGACATGATAATTTCCCATGTAGAGAATGATATCAGTAGCTTGTATTTAAGTCATAAACGATGTCCTGTAAGTATTGCTAATGATGACAAAGCTGACACAATATGTATAAATACTTGCATACAGAAACAGTTTATTGTTTTGCACTCATACCAAATATTTTTAGATTGCTTTTTTCATTATTTTTTCTATAACACTCAGCACTGTACAGCTACATTTTTTAGAAGCATATATCATTTGATTTTGTTATGTTACCAAACTCTCTTTAAGTAATCACTTTTTTATATGCTGGAAAGTCAATTATTAAAGCATGTCTGTGGAGCTATAATACTTTTATTATTGCAGTGCTTAGATATGCCATTCATAATTAGACTTGTCTCCAATGTTAGACATGTCATAAATATGTTTATTGGATACTGGTATAGTGTATCACATGTTTTTTTTGCTATAATATATCTTTGTGGCAACCTTCCTATGAATGTGCTACAAGGGCAGTTATACTCGAAGATCAGGGACATCATTCTTGTCACACTTTGGTTTTATGCCACTAAAAACTTAATAGAGTATTCCAGATTCATATTAGTGTCACTCCTGATATCTATAGGCATAACTGGCATTAGAAATGAACTTTTAGCTCAGTATAGAAAATACAACTCTGCAAATAACCATTGATTAGAAAGAGGGTGTGTCTTTGCCAGTCAAATCCAAGAATCATATAGCCTTAATCAAACTCATATTTTTCTTGCCAAGTTAAATAATTAGTAGCTTTATATCAAGCAAATTATTTGACATGAAATATTAGGATTTGGGAGCTTTTGTAAAAGAATTTAAGAAAAAGAGACCTAAAGTCATCTTACTGCAGGAGAAAGGCTGTCATCTGCTTGTTGTGTTCAGTTGGTACAGTTCTCCTCCAGATGATGACATATATCTTCCAGAAATACCAAGATGCATGTTCCATTTGTGCATTTTCTACCCATATCTCTCACATTTGGCGTTGGCACAGGGTATTGGGTTTCTGTTCCTCCTTTTCATCATCAACTTCATATAAACAACCACTGAGATTCAGGTGCTCAACTTCAAGTGGGGTCAATTTATATAGCTAGACAGCCACTCTAGGTTTCTGTGCTGGTTTTGGCTGGGATAAGGTTAATTTTCTTCATAGCAGTTAGTATAGGGTTATGTTTTGGATTTGTGATGGAAACAGTGTTGATAATTCAGGGATGTTTTTGTTATTGCTGAGCAGTGCTTACACAGAGCCAAGGCCTTTTCTGCTTCTCACCCCACCCACCAGCGAGTAGGCTGGGGGTGCACAAGAAGCTGGGAGGGGACACAGCTGGGACAGCTGACCCCAACTGACCAAAGGGATATCCCATACAGTGTGATGTCATGCTCAGCAATAAAACTATGGGGAAGGTTGGCTGGGAGTCTGCTGCTCAGGGATTGGCTGAGCATTGGTTGGTTTTGGCTGGGCATCAGCAATTCATTTTGTTTGCATCACTTGTCTTTCTTGGGTTTTATTTCTCTCTGCTATTTTCCTCTTAATTACTATTATTACTATTATTGTTATTATTGCTATTATTATTATATTTTAGTTCACTTACTAAACTGTCCTTATCTCAACCCATGAGTTCTCTCACTTTTACACTTCACCCATCCTGCTGTGGAGGGGAGTGAGCAAGCAGCTGTGTGGTGCTTAGTTGCCAGCTGGGGTTAAACCACAACAGTTTCTAGACTGTTGTCCCAGACAAAGGCAGATAAAGGAGTAACTGATTTGTATCACGTTAAGACTCCAGTAAATGGAATGTTTTCTTAGTAGGTAGAAACACTGATTATTTTTTTCTGCCCCATGAGAGTTACTTGGCATGGATTCCAGATATTACACTTGCCAAATGGGTTTTGTGGCGGTAGAGGTAGGATTTGCTCAATCACTCTGTTGAAACTCTTCTGACTTTTAGGATGGATTGAGAATTACTCTCCTTGGTAGTTTGAGGTTTCTAATCTGTTCACTTGTAATCTCCCTCCTAACCCCTGTTCTTACCACGTAGTACCTAGACTAATTAAAAAAGACATGGTGGAAAAAAATGTGGGAAAAAGGAAGAATTACTATTTTTCCAAAGTGTCTAGATAGGCTGTG
This sequence comes from Athene cunicularia, assembly GCF_003259725.1. Lineage (NCBI taxonomy): Eukaryota > Metazoa > Chordata > Aves > Strigiformes > Strigidae > Athene > Athene cunicularia. The sequence continues at coordinate 70,445,066 of NW_020799095.1, forward strand.
AATCTCAAGAAAGTCAAACTCAGAGAGTTATGGACATCGAGAGTCTAATCAAATGGGAACTCTTTAAGTAAATACCTTTGAGAATATCAGCCTAAATGATTTGCCTAAGGTCAGAGAAAGAAAACATAGTAAGGTGAGAGATGAACTAACGTTCTCCATATCCTTTAACTGTTCCTTTAACCACAAGATATATCATCTCAAATACTTTAGCAGTTAATTTTAATAGATACTGTCAGCATAGGCTCTTTTTTTCTGCTGCATTTTCTTATTTCAAGATACCTCAGAGAAGCAAGGTTAGATGGTCAGCTATTACAGCATATCCACAGTTATAGATTTTAGCTGGCTTTCCATCTGGCATAGATCAACCATTTTACAGTACTGCCAAGTTTTTTCGAAGCTCTTTACGGGTAGAAAGATGGTTGCTCTACATTAGTTGTTGTTTCACATAAGCAAAAGCTATACTGATAGATTTATGATTAAGGTGGCTGCAGAAACATTCCCACCATTAGTGCATAATTGATATTTTGTCAGTAAGCAATTTGCCTCCATTCATGGAGGTGCAATTATCAGCTTTGCTGGACTGAAGACAGTTTTGAGTGCTTCATGGAGCTTTAGTGTTTCTTGCTTGTCTGCATGTGACAGTAGAGCATCTGCAGTCTGATCCAAGTAGTTACTTCACACAGATATGCAATGGTTTGGGCTGGGATAGAGTTAATTTTCTTCACGGTAGCTAGTATGGGGCTGTGTTTTGGATTTGTGATGGAAACAGTGTTGATAAAACAGGGATGTTTTAGTTACTGCTGAGCAGTGCTTACACAGAGCCAAGGCCTTTTCTGCTTCTCACCCCACCCCAGCAGTGAGTAGGCTGGGGGTGCTCAAGAAGCTGGGAGGGGACTCAGCTGGGACAGCTGACCCCAACTGACCAAAGGGATATACCACACCATATGACATTGTGCTCAGCAATAAAACTGGGGAGCGAGAAGGAGGAAAGAGGGAGTGTCTTGGAGTTACGGCATTTGTCTTCCCAAGTAACCGTTTCATGTGATAAAGCCCTCCTTACCTGTGGATGGCTAGACTGCCGATGGGAAATACTGAATTAACTTCTTTTGCTTTGCTTGCATATGCAGCTTTTGCTTTCCCTATTAAATTGCTTTATCTCAACCTATGTTTTCTCACTTTTACCCTTCTGATTCTCTTCCTTATTCCACCACAGGGGGAGTGGAGCGTGTGTCTGGGTGGGGCTGAGCTGGGTGCTGGGATTAAACTATGTCAAGATCAAATATCATTTAGTGTTTCCTTTTAAAGACTTCTCTAAATCAGGCTTTATGTGCATACTAGTGATTGTAGAGGATGTATAGGTGTCCTCTCTAGAAGGGATAACCTTTTCCAAGCTTGGTGAGGTGATTTGTATCTGCAGTGCCACAGCTCCCTTTGATTAAGAGTTATTGCAGCAGTAATGGCATGCATCAGTTTAGCTATTCTGAAAGCATTTTTTTTTGCTCAGGCTGTTTATATTAATGGCAGTATAACTCAGGTGAGTATCAGAATTCCTGCAGAAGCACCATTTGTACTGCATGTTGTTATTCTCGATGAATAATCCTAGTAGTAATATTTAATTAATTATTTGCTTTTCATGAGCATGGGTGGGGGTAAGTTCATACAGGCTTCCCCTCTGTAGCTCTCATTATGGGTTAAATATGTCATGCATAATGGTACTTAAATCCATATAAAATAGTCTGAAGAAATTACTAGCAGCAACTTATCTTGAAAAAAAGCAAGATCCAAGAAAAATTTGGCCTTCTGTACTTTCATATTGTACGAGGAAGAGATATATTGAGGGTGCATATCTGTGCACAATTCTCCTACTAGATAAGTATCTCTACATGAGCGTCAGAGGAAATAATTCCTAAAAAAATTGAGGAAATATAGTACCTTCCTTATGGCTAAATTTCTGTTTGGGTTTCTAAATTCTCATCTCCTAACCCTAATTGCAGTTTTCCAGACAGAGGTATCTAAGGGTGCTAAATTTAAACATTTAATGAGCATATGACAACGTAAAAGCACCAAAACAGGTTTAGGCATCCTGACTGGAAGAATAACATGTAGCTTAAAAAGAAAATGCAAAACAATAAACACTGACTAAAAGAAATATCAGTCTTAGCCTTTGAATTTCCGTACAAGATGCAGCTGTGTTATTAAATATATTCTATCAGGCCACTTCCACTACGCTTCCTACAAAGCCAGCAATGAAATGCTGGGGAAGAAGAGGCGGCAGGGAGAGACGCTCTGCCTCAGTTTCTTACTGTTGAAGTGTTACATAGCATCAAGCTTCAGCAGTTTTCTTGAGTGCCAGAGTACTGGACTCTCAATTGTTGGCCTTTCAACTGCTGAGCTTTAAATTAAAAAAGAAGAAAATTCTTCATGGTGAACTCTTTTGCAGCTGATGAGGGAGTCTGTGCTGCAATCCTGTACTGCAACACCTATTAGCCTCCCATTTTTCTCTGAGCCTCCCATTCATCAGCTGTAGGGAATGAAGCAAGTGCTGGCATTGCTCTTTCCCGACTCCACAGCGCGCGTTCCGGAAGGCAGTCTGGGAGACTGACAGAGAAGGGGTTAAAGTGCTCTGTGTTTTGCGCTTGGTTACTAACCTTCCAGCCAAGGGGGAATTGTTCTCTTTTCTTTGAAGTCCTTCAATCTCTTTTAGTTACTTTTGGTGCTGTATAACATTTTAAAAGCTCCCTGACTGACAGATGTGGCCGGAGGCAAAGCTCTGCTGGGAGAACTGTAATGTACAGAGCCTCCTCAGCAAAGAGCAGTGGGATAGCTGTTAAATTGAATACAGCATGCGGACTACCCCACCACATTTTTATCTTGTTTATTTCCAGTTCCCATCTATGGATGCACAGTTCAAAAGGATACTTTGAGTTCTTTGTTTGTTTTGATTTTTTTTTTTTTTTTTTGGTTAGTAGGCTGGCACTTCATTTCTAGGTTGTAGATCTTAATGAGAAAAGATTATTAATTGATTCTTATCTTCAATCCATAGTGGGATTAAAAATTTGTTAGCGTAGAGCTGTGGTTTATGGAAATGTTAGTTGTCAGAAAACAACTTTGATCCCCTTCTATTCAAGTTAGTACAACATGCAGCCTGCCAGTCATACACCCCTAATGAAGAAGAGCTATGGAAGGGAAAGTGTATTTGTTAAACAGATGTCCTGGGCCTTATGGAAGTGTGACAGTTCATTTATTACACCTTCATCAGGGCCAGCATAGGCAACGATAGCTTCATGGAATCCATTAATTCATTCTATTAAAAGAAAGATCAATAGCTTGGAAACATGGGGGAAAATAAACGCTAAGTCTTCATGTTGCCTCAGTACTTACTGCATCTGACCTGAAAATGAATGTAGATGCGTTGTGATATTGTTTATTGTCTAATTCTAAATTCTAGAATAGCTCCATTTGTTTCAGCATGGATTCCATAGATTTAGCAGTCTTCACGGTGTCTTTATTGATGGCTGGATCACAGCATTTTTAGATAGTGTGAGTGCTCATTTTCACCAGTTTTTATTGCTGCTGAATTTGGCATAAAGTTTCAAATGGCAGCTAGAGCTACATTTTATTAAACTTGTTTCATATTCCATAATTTTTTAATATTTACATCCCTAATATTTAAATATTAAGATT
>NW_020799095.1:70448799-70461196 GCF_003259725.1 Athene cunicularia
TTTTTTTTTTATTTTTTTTTTTTTTTTTTGGTTATGTTTCATAGTTAAGATGATTTTGCCATAAAAACTAGGCCTGCACCCTGTGACCATGGATCAGGAGAGTATCAGGAATTTGGAAGTCTTGGAACTGAATTATGGATGAACACGGTCTGAACCTGATAGATACCACTGAATGCATTGAAAGGAGAAGCACAAAAAGTCATGTGTATTGTTAAATAAAAAACCCCTGCCAATAGAAATACATACCAAATATAATAATATCGAGTACAGTTCTCTAGTGTGGTAGGGTCTTGTCTTAGTTTCTTTGCTGGAATAAAATCCATAAGATACAAATGATAATTCAGGTGGGAAGTTTGTCCTATTTTAACTAGGGATAATTTACTCTAGATGGAAAAAAAATTGAACTGTCCTGAGCACAACTTAGAAATTTATTTTTTTTAAAAAAAAAGATCATGACCAGATAGTTCCTCCCTCATTTTTAATCCTTTCTGAAGGTAGAATTAAAACACTCACTTGCACTATATACCTTTTCACTACATTTTTTACTTTATTAAGACCTAAGACATAGCTTTTCTAATCAGAACAGAAAAATCTTACTCTAAACTTAGAATAGGAAGTGCTGTTATTTTTCTAGGATTTTTTTTATCTTCTTCAAAATGTGTTAGGTTTTCCAGGCTCCCAATTGCAAATCCTTTCTAATTAGATACTTCAGCATGTACCTAAGAAATGAAAATTTCTACGTTATTTATTGTTATGGATAGTAATAATATTATTCAGAAGAAAAATATAACCTTTGACAGTGTTTGAAAACTAAAATTATGTATGGCTAGGTACTTTACTGTTTCTTCTTTTCTGAGGTCCATATTGTGTCATTGATTTTTTTAAGCAGAACTCTTCATTGATTTGGTAGAAACTTCTGTTTAAAAATCAATGACACAATATGTCCCTAAGTAAGTGGTGAATTCCACAGTGATATAAATTGTATTTTTGTTTTTGAAATGTAAAATGCATCCATCTTTAAATCATCAAGCACTATTTCTTGTACCTGACAACCAGCAGACTATAGAGTAGGCTGGCACTTCATTTCTAGGTTGTAGATCTTAATGAGAAAAGATTATTAATTGATTCTTATCTTCAATCCATAGTGGGATTAAAAATTTGTTAGCGTAGAGCTGTGGTTTATGGAAATGTTAGTTGTCAGAAAACAACTTTGATCCCCTTCTATTCAAGTTAGTACAACATGCAGCCTGCCAGTCATACACCCCTAATGAAGAAGAGCTATGGAAGGGAAAGTGTATTTGTTAAACAGATGTCCTGGGCCTTATGGAAGTGTGACAGTTCATTTATTACACCTTCATCAGGGCCAGCATAGGCAACGATAGCTTCATGGAATCCATTAATTCATTCTATTAAAAGAAAGATCAATAGCTTGGAAACATGGGGGAAAATAAACGCTAAGTCTTCATGTTGCCTCAGTACTTACTGCATCTGACCTGAAAATGAATGTAGATGCGTTGTGATGTTGTTTATTGTCTAATTCTAAATTCTAGAATAGCTCCATTTGTTTCAGCATGGATTCCATAGATTTAGCAGTCTTCACGGTGTCTTTATTGATGGCTGGATCACAGCATTTTTAGATAGTGTGAGTGCTCATTTTCACCAGTTTTTATTGCTGCTGAATTTGGCATAAAGTTTCAAATGGCAGCTAGAGCTACATTTTATTAAACTTGTTTCATATTCCATAATTTTTTAATATTTACATCCCTAATATTTAAATATTAAGATTATTTAGCACTGTCATTTTATTAATTGTAGATAATGAATCAGAACATACCATAAATACAAAAAGAAAGGATGTCTGTTAATTATACTGTGGCTAGAAAACAGTATATTTTCCTGTCTTTCTGTTAAAATGGTCTGTGCTGGTATAAGCAGAGCAATGTGAGAGAATAACAATTCCTTTAGGTTGTTTTTTTTTTTTTCCTCCTTGTTTGCTGATGGCATTTGGCTGCTACAAGAATCACCGGAGTTTTAATTGTCACCTTGATGTGATAGTTCTGTCTCAGCCCTGTAGTTAGTTAGCACTGATTTATTTTTAATCTGTGTACCTGTCATTTGTCAGTGTAAATGACTGTCACTTAGCTTACTTCTGTGTTGTTTCATTTTCTACACTGACTGCAGTTCTCACATTTTTGCTGGGTATCAGGCCTGCATTTTTTCATGTACTTTACAGTAGACCTGAAGAATAACACAACTATCATTTTGATACAAGGCTTGTTGTGAGAAGAGAATATCAGTCATAGACTTCATATTGTGTGTTGAGAGCTTTGTGGCATTTAGCTGGATGGGCACTATTTCCCATTTTTTAATTTTCCATGGAATTCATACAGATCTATCCTCCAGGCTTCAAGGTTCAGTATAAATTTTGTCCAAGTCCACCCAGAGACAGAAGGGGATGCTTCCAACATGCTTTTCTGGCAGAGACAACAAGCAAAGCATTCCTGCTCTGGACAGTAGGATGGAAGAGTGGGTCCTCTCCTCCCCAATATTTTCTGTGTCCATCCAGAGTAAATTTTTTTGACATCACTGATGGGTAACAATTTTATCTGATAACTGGGTCATAAAGCAAAAGCTAGAGGCCTGTCCTCAGACAGACAGAGGTAATGATAAGCAGATCAAGAATGAACTATTCCTGTAATAACTGTACAATGTTCTAGAGCAGCTCAACGCTACAATCAAAATAGCAGTCTTTTAAAACTGTGATTCCTAATTTTTTTCTCTGTCTCTATAAACTAACTAGGTGTGAGAATTTTGATGAACGCTTCAATGTAATTTTATGTAATTTGATGTTGCCATGTAAATCTCTTTTATAGGTCCCTTTAGATGGAATTTAATGCGGCAAAAACCTTGTCATCGGAAGGATTAATGCTTGCATTAGCATTTCTGCAGTAAAATCAGAAGCGAAGTGGTGGAGGCCACAGACACCTCAAACCTGGATTCCTCTGCTCTGCATTAAGTGCTGGAGTTTTTATTACTTGCTGTAGGGAAGCTGTTGCCAATGCTTACAAGGAACTGCTTATCCCTGCTTCTCTGGGTCTTGTTTGATGGAGGTCTCCTAACACCACTGCATCCACAACCGCAACAGACTGTAGAAGCAGAGCCAAGAGAAAATGTTGTCCCAGTGTCAGGGAGGAGGTCATCTGCTCAGCGAGTCAAACGAGGCTGGGTGTGGAATCAATTTTTTGTGCTGGAAGAGTACATGGGCTCCGAACCTCAGTATGTGGGAAAGGTAATTTTTTACTATTTCTTTAAAACTTGAAATGACACAAACAAATAGTAAAATGTGCTATAAATGTTTTCCTGTTTCTGGTGGGGCAGTTCTTCTTCAATTGACAGTAGTAGTTCTTACTGTTCATTCCCTTCACCATTCAGCCTCTCATATAGCCACTATAGATGTTAATATTCTTTTTAGTGCACAAGTTTATAACTTTTACTTTCTACCTTTGTATGTTTCTCTTACTTGTTTATCCTTGGTTTTGGAATAAAACAACAAGAAAAAGGGAGTTCTGAGGTAAGTTTGTGGTGCACAGCTTACTTTAACTGAATCTACTGTAACGTCATACTTGATTTTTAGCAACAAATGGCAGACTGATATCAGAGACAAGATTTAAAGCAGAAATCTCTAGCCCAGAATGCACAGTCATTTCTGTGATAGGGATGCTTACTCCAAGTCAGTTTTCAGTCAGTTTTTTGTTAATGAAAATACCTGCTTTTTGCTCTGTTATCTTATGCCTCTGTGTCATTTGCTTTTGTCTCTGATTGTTCAGAATATTTTCAAGTATTTCTAATATGTTTTACTGCTTCATAATTCAAACTCTTGCATTATAGCTCTGTGTGCAGACACATGCAGAGAATTTATGCAATTCTCTCTCTCATTATATGACCACTGTTTGTGTAATAAGGCATAAGTAATTTGATAGCCAACTGTTCAAGGAGCGTGTGTGAGGGTGAATTCAGATAATAGAGTTTTCAGAAAATAAAGCTGAGAACAAGTTGTGAAAAAAATAATAGCACACTATATAATTGGATGCTATGTGTAATTTTCGTTTTAAGTAAAGACCCTTACTCAATGAAGGTAAGAGGTCAGGGATTCATTTCCTGGGTCTCCAAATGCCACTTCCCTAGACAGTGAAGTTCAAATTCACTTACCATAAAAATGAGGTATCATGCCTCAGTTTTTACTTTCATACCATGTTTTAACTTTTTTTTTAATGTAAAAGCTGGGAATGTGTTGGTTTTTTTTTTTTTCCTAAATATAAATAAAATTCACAGAAAATTAATTTTCCTCCTACCCTTCAAGGAAGCTAGTCTAAGTAGAGGATGCGTGAATAAAACAGCAAAAGACTACATGTGGTTCACTAGATGATTTGACAAATCAGCCAAAAATGTACTTGGATATTACACATATAGGCATTGATGTTAAACACGAAAAATATTAGTCAAAACAATTTACAAAACAGTATGTTAATAACAAAAAGATAATATAAATGAGTTTGTTTTAAAGTCTGAAGAGAGGGGGATCACATAATGAAAAACTGCATCTCTGTGATGCTGAATGGATACAAATTACACTTTCTAGAACAGGTATTTTTGTTCTGACCACTCACTAAAGATACAAACAAGGACTCTAACACGGTTGCTGTGCCTTTTAGCGCAGAAGACAGAGATGCTGCACCACTGTAATTCATTAGTCTTTATTCCTTTGTGTGAGATAGTCTGGGTAATCATTTAGGATCAGGTCTAAGCTGCCAAAATAATACTCATTTTGGACAAAATTGACTATTATCTATATAAGCAACTTCAGAACTAATAGGATGTTTTCATTAATAGTAATGCTTATCATGAATTTACATGGCATGGTTTTAACTCTTAAGACTTTTCTGAACTGTTACAAGTTGCAGAAAAGACATTTTCAAAAATGAGGAAAGATCAAATTGCAGTGTAGCACATGCAATAGTGATGTTTCTTGACAGAATATCATATACCGCTGTTACTTAATAAATAGATAAAATAGAACATGGGAGGATTTTGGTGGTGAAAGGCAAAATAAATTAGGATGTTTAAGTAGTACCTCAATAACATTGAGTCAAAAAACCTGCTTCTAGAATAATCCAATTCATTCCAGATGATCTTTTTTTTTCAACAATGTTACTACCTGCTAAGCATCCATTTGATATTTATTACAATACATTTTATCTATATTAACTCTTTCCTTCAATGTACCTGATAAAAGAACCTTCCATTTTTTTGGATAGGTCTTCTGTGCCTAATCTCTTTAAAAGTAAACAAAACCAAAAAAAAACACGAGATAGACATGTTAGTGTTTTCTCTTTATCTTCCACAAAGCTCTCAAAGATGGTAGAGCACTGAATGGGAGAAGTTCTTTACAGAAATTGTGCTTTTAAATCCTGATATTAAAAGCCATGCTTAATACAAGTTCAAACCATTGTCAACAAACCAAAATACACTCAGTGGTGGCTAATCATTATCTTTGGATCTTATGTAATTTTTAAAATCACAAAACATTTTTAAGGTGTGACATTTTAGTTCTTGATTGATTGCAAAAATAAATTTGGATTATATTTACCAAAATTTAGCTTTATTCCAAAATTGTATGTTTTCAAATTAATGCTTATTATAATACTACTGTGCTATATTTAAAATGATATTAATTACATGATAAAGTGCAGATGTTTCTTGTGACCTGAAATCACAGGGTTTTTATCTTCTTGCAGGCATGATAGCCAGACACAATATAGTGATGTGTGCATTGGCATTTATATCACTTATTATAGAACTGTTGCACTAATAATGTCACAGTAATTTATAAATAGGAGTTTAATGTGTCTATTAAATCAGGTGACAATTTCACTAAACAATTAGGGGTGACTAGTTAATTTTGGAAGCCACCTGTAAGAGAACACTTATTTATAGCAGTAATGTCAGCTGTTATTGGCCAATATGCTTAATTCCTTTTATGTCTTTTTTTAGATGACTATCTTAAGAAGTGTCAGGTTGCAAATCAAAATACAGTTTAGAAACTGATGAGGATTACTCTAGCTCACAGTTAGAGATCTTGAAATAGTGCTTAATTTTGACACATTAAAAATATTTAACCTGAATATTAAATCAATATTCGGAAATCCTCTGCTTGCACAACATGGAAGAATCAAAAATCCACCAGATTACCCAAAATAGCCCCCTTTAGTAGAGATCCATGTAAGCAGACTCAAGCTAAAAAGTAAGATTGGAATTCAGCTTTGCCCTGTGACCCATGAAAATTGAAGGAATGCTGGAATACTTGCTGTAAAATAAGGCTTGCTCATGTACTTTGATGTGTTTTACATGTTTTCCTGCTGCTATGAAGCTCTGAAAGGCCAGGCAAAACAGCACATGTGTGGATTAAAATTTTAAAAAATTCATTATTCTTTTTTTGTGCCAAAACTCAGTCCTCATTGGATGGTAACAGGAGTCATCCAAGTATCAGATCCTCAAGGATGGCCATGTCCTGACAGTTTATAACCACCAGCAAGGTAGCAGTTTTAATTGCCCTTATGCAGGGGTAGCTCAAGGGGGTGTAGCCCCACCAGGACATTATAAATCTTGCTGTAACCTTTCTTTATTGTTGTGTTTCAATAGTGACATGCAGAGGCAGAATATGAAAGTTTAAGAGATCAAAATAGACAAGAACAGAATAGGTTCTTCATCATCAAGATAATACTAACAATAATTTTTAGTTGTTATACATGTAGCATGCTTCTATTTATATACGTGTGTCTTAGTGTTTCTAGTGTGTACATGCATTACATATCTCTTGTGTTGTACACCTCCACAGCTGCTCTTAGTAAGGATTTTTGCTGGCTGTCCTCAAACTTGCAGAGACAGTCATGTTTCAGTTTTGACTGAACACAGACTGGGTGCATAGGAAAAGATTCCAAAGTCCTCTTTGAGGTAATGGCCATTTCTCTTCTGTTCTCCAGTGTGCAAAACCCTAAATATTCTCAGCTTGCCAGATATTACCTTGCTAATGAGTAACCTACGTGGTTTGCAACATTTTGTTCTTTAAACTCAGTTATATTATACATGCCCTCATGCAAACTACTACAGATTTTTTTTTTTGTTATGATCTCCACCAGCTGAAAAATGTAAGTCACAACTGCCCTATGGCAGTACAGGGTGCATGTAGCAATATGGTATTTTTCATCTGACTCGGTCCTGAGAAAACCTCATCATCTTCAGAGGTTTCCCCATATATCAAGGCAGAAACAGTGCTGATTTGGAGAAAGCAGAGCTCTGTATCTGTGACTAGAACAGAGTGCTTTTTTGAAACCCAATAATTTACCCTCTGCATCTGAAATATGAGCATAGAATTTATGCATTTTATAGTGGATAGTTTTTAATATAATAGAATGAATGTTGACCACCTTCTATCAGGCTTTAAATCAACACCTCTTTCTGAATGCATGCTCGGATTTTACAGTTGTTTTCCCTCTCGGGTGAATGTCACAATGACAGGGCAGTCTATGAAGAAAATTTTGCACTGCTTGTGCAAAATCTGTTCTCAGACAAACAGATTTACAGTGTGGTGGCTATGATTTGGTCTTATTCACAAGCACTGAATTAACTTGAAAGAAAAAATAAAAAAAAACACAAACAAAAAAAACAACAAAAAACCCAACAAACAAACAACCATGCAGTGAATTTGAAAGCTACTGCCCTGTAAAGAAAAGAAAAAAGCTCAGGTCTGTTTATAATTGTACCCTGATCAAACTGATTTAAAATATATATATTTCTACTAGATTTCTGCTAAGAAAGTCACAATATTATTTTATTTAAAGCTGTCATAAGGGGTTTTCCTAGCCTCAGGTTCTGTGCCCACAACTGAAGTAACAGTGTTAGAGAGAGACCAGTATATAATTTCCATCAGATATTTGCACTGTGCCATCTTCAAGGAGATGAGAGTTGTTTCAGAGACAGCTACTAGTAATGTGTTGACTCCTATGATGCAGGACATACAGTTAGTCATTTCTGGATTATTTTAATATGAAAGATCTTTGAAAGAGTATTTATAAGAATGAGCTTGTTCAGTACATCTTTAGTCTCCACAGGAATTCATTATACCCACCTCTGTCTGCAGACATCACAGTGAAATTCTTGTTGGACCTTAGTGGTCCTTAGACAATAATTTAAAGCATGGTCAGGCATGATCATGTTAGCCTGGCTTGCTAAACTGACTGACTGAGTTTATATCATGCACATTTTTAGGTAAAAGCATTGTCACAATTTATTACAGGTAAGAAAATTGATGAGGAGAAATGAAATTGTAATAAAAATGTAAGAGGAATCAAAACCGGGGGCAGAACTCTGGAATTAACTTGCTGTGTTGAGCTGAGACCTTTGTCTCTGTACTTGTATCTGGCTGGTGAAAAAAGTGATGACTTTAAAAGCTTTGCATCCTGTATATTACACAATGTATGTGGGACACAAAGCAATTTTGACAGCTGTATGAGAAAGTGTGAGAAGGAAGTGGAACAATGGAAACACAAAACCGCCATGAACAAGGTAGACTTGCATTTAATGTTTACTTTTGCAAGCTTATCTTTTTACAAGGTGTATAAAGAACCAGCTTTATTGTCATGTGTGGTAGAGATTAGCAGCTTACACACAACAGAACATACTGTTTTAGTGGCTTCACTTTTTTATTGATTTAATTAAGTAGCTCATAGCAGGAAAATTAGAAGCAAAATCCTGATAGTAGGAACACTTTTTGCCTGTGGTCCTTAGATTCATGAAAAGTATATGAGGTATTTGGAGATGAAACAAAGATAAGAACTATGTTTTCATTGATTGCATGAGAGAGAGAAAGAGTGAGTTCAGAATGAAGTCAAAATAAAAAAGAAGGATCAGATTATTGAGCTGTAACCCACATTTTAGGTGCTGTAAAAAGTTGTGGTCATTGTTCTGGACTGCTAAGGAGGTCACAAATTGAAATAGTTAAAACTTTAAAACTCAGCAGGATGCATTGCCCGAGAATTCAGTGATCAGTGTAGGAGACTGAAAGCCTGCAGCATTGATCCTGTTAGCATGAAGTCTCCGGGTCTCCACAAGACCTCTGGACACTTCTGAGTGGATGGTGCTATTGGTGCTAACCTGTGTCTGAAGTATATGTTGTCAACACAGATGGAACTTGTAGAAATTAAACTGCTAAAAAAACCCCTTATACGTATTGTAGTTTTATTTGGAATGTTTTTGTATAAAGGGCCTCATCTGGGCAGGAATGAACCAGGACATATATAAAAAGGTAGTTTAAGAGAACTTTTATTAAATGAAGGAACTTGAGGCAGACAGACAAACCAAAACATAGTCTCCTCTTTTTATCCAAGTGAATCTGAAGATCTTAAATTTGTTTAATCTAAAACTGGAGTTTCGCTAAGAATTGCTGACTCAGCTAGAAGCCTTAGATTTAAGTGTTTCCGATACTCAGATCAGACACAGGCATATATTATGTATGTCAGCAACTCAAAACTGAATTTATAATTAGTGAAACATTAGATCATCAATTATAATTGAAGTGAAAGAGAAACAAGTTGAGATCACAAGGTGATCTCCTTTTTGGAAGATCATCAGAATGCCATGTAATACTTTAAATAGAATTTGCCAGACAGCACAGTGTAGAAAAGTATTAAATACATGTAGTCATTCTTGTATCTGGGTAACAGTGTGTAAACCAAAGTGACAAGAAGGTTCAGAAATGGAATAAAAATTGTGACTGCTGAAACATACGTTAAAAAACAAGGGAGAACATAATAACTCACTCAAACATGCTGCAAAATTATAAATTCTCAGTAGAAAAATAAAATTATAGAAATATTAATGAAAGAATTGCCAAATCATAGGAGACTAGTTTAAAGCTCAGGATTTCATATCTATGAGACAGGTTGTTTTTTTCAAAATTTAAACTTTTTGTTTCTCTTGCTCAGTTTGGAGGGATGCTTATTTGGTATAAAAACACTTTGAAAAAAATTAGAGCAGAAAGTTTCAGAAATTTGAGTTTATAAAATTTGTTTCATAAATCCTCTTACAATTTTAAAAATATATGTTAAAGTGTGAATATTTATATAATTTAAATTCATTATTTTAATAAAATGCACTGAAATATTTACATTTTATGAAAGCTTACAATGAAAAATCACCACTGAAATTCAAACCCAATGTATGGGTATAAAATAAAATTTATTAACAAACTTCAAACTTATTGTTTTCAAATAAAATGCTAAATATCATATCCTGAAACAAACATTTGAACAGCAAGAATCAATCAATTATTAATTATGCATGGTCTTCAATAAAAAGAAAAAAATATTACTATCAGGTGTCTAGTACCAACCTGTACGAGAAGCAAAAGAGTTAGAAGATTATCTCAATTTCAGCCACTGCAATTAATATCCCTGTATGTGGCTAATAAACAGAAACGAAGATGATTAGCATTGACAGTGTTGTCAGGTTCTGCAGTTATACTTTCATGGTTTGTGAGTCAGGGGCCTGAAATTTTTCTCACATTTGACATCCTAAAGTGTGAAAAACCCTGTGCTTCAAAAGTATATATATCAAACCACAATTTGTAACTCTTATTTGATATGGAAAGCAAAGGACTCAGAGCAGTTATTGGTTTTATGGCATCTACTGTTTCCCTCTCCCTCATACACCTCCATGTCCCACAAGGAGAAAAACAGGTTAAAATAGAATAGGTGGAATAAGATTCAGAGAAGTACTGACGAAATAAAATGGCAAGAGAGAGCAGTTTTATAGAAATTCCGAAATTGTACCAATAAAGGTGTAGATAGACAGTAATGCAGGCAGTTGAGATCCTGGTCCTTTTCGAACTGGCTGTGTTGAAGGTTAAATTTTTAGAACAATGTAGCAATATTATGCTTAGGTCAAGAAATCTGTTCTTTGTATATGTTAAAGCCAAAAGCATCCCTAATCAGAGGAACAGGTAGATAGCCACCTTTGAGCAAGGACATCGCAGAGCCATTAGACCTTGAAGAGTATACATTGCCAACTTGGCAAGGAAACTGAAGGTCCATGTATCCTTAGCTAAACCACCGTCATTATAAAACTAAAAATCATGCCTGTAAGTCAAGAATACCCTAGCCCAGGTGAAGACCCTTCCCCAAAGCATGCACTGTAGTAGAATTATTGTGTCAGCAGTGTTATGATTGTATGTAAATTTCTAAACAATCATTGTGGAAAGGATGGACTCGGCAGATTACTAACTCTGCAAGTCTTGTGTATAAATATAGCATGAAAAGTCCCATTGGTGTGCTTGATTTGTAGGAAACCACCAAGCACCTAGGCTTGTGCAACCCTAGAATAAGTAAGCAATGTCTCTCTTGAGTGTGTGATTATGGACCTGTTGCACACCGGGCGATGAATCTGCTTTTCGGACAACAGCAGGACTCCTGCTGCTGCAGCAAGAAAGCAGGATTGCAAAGGATGCCCCGTCTGTGACATCACAGTATACAAGCTATTCTTTCACTGTGCTAATATTTCCCATTGGCTACTTAAATGATGATGTTTTTCTTCCTCTAGGTTCATATACCTGTACTTCGTTGCATTCTGAAATTCCAGTGATGGTAGCCAAAATATTACGGATTGAGCTGGGGCCTATGTTGTTTAATATGATCATAAATGATCTGGGAAGAGGAGTGAATATCCGGGTGACAGTGTTTGCTGTTCATACTGAGCTATTCAAATTAGTAAAGATAAAGGCCGAATAGCAAAAATGGGAAAAGGACCATGTGAAACAGGATTAAAATAAGAGATTAAATTTGATATAAAGTGATACATACTGGGAGAGGAGGGGAATAATTCCTAGCTTCATTAATAAAATGTTGTGCTCTGAGGAAACCATAAGCTCTCTCAGATGAGATCTTATTTTATAATAACTGTATGCACATTTTCTCAGTGTGTAGTGAGTGCCAGAAAAGCAAAGGGAATGATAAAATTTCTTAGCAGTGGCAGAAAAAAATGTCATTAATACAGTTTTGTGTCTAAATTTCTGGTGAGCCTGTATCTTCCACACTGCATGAATTATTTATCTCTGGTCTCAAAGAAGATGTGTGCCCCAAAGAACTGGGAAAAATACAGAGAACACAAAGGCAGTCACTACCTTTGGATTGACTTTTTGGTGAGGAAGGACTAGGATGGGTTACCTTAGCCTGGAAATAAAGAGAAAGAGGTGGAGATATGACAGGTCTCTGTAATATTTAGAACAGAGTGGTGAGGTTAAGGGGAAGGAATTGCTCCTTCACTAGTGCAAGAAGCAGGGGTGTGC
>NW_020799095.1:70461246-70502556 GCF_003259725.1 Athene cunicularia
GGGGGGGGGGGGGGGGAGGGGGCATCAAATGAAGCCAACAGGTAGCACATTCAAAGCAAAGAAAAGAAAGTGATTCTTCTCAAAATGTATAAATCCAAAATAGGTATCTCCATGCAAAAATGTGCTCTGGATAGATAAGAGTTTTTCATGTGTGTGAGAAGAGAGTGAGAAAGTTAATGAAAATTCAGTCTGCTAAAGCCAAATAACTACAGAGTCACCACCAATGTCTCCAAAAATTTCTAGAGTCTCGGAAATTATGTGATGAAGTTCTTTCCTCCATGTATCCACTTTTGGCCATTGCCAGAGACAGAATTCTGGGTTGGAGGCCACTTGATTGCAATGCAGCACACCACTCTTCTGTGGGGACCACTGACAGTAGCAGACGTTCTCCTCCACCTAGGAGAAAATAGTGAGAAGAGTTTGTATTGGTCTTTTCCCCAGTAGTGTGACTCACTTTGTTGAAAATTGTTTGGACAGTCAGTTCTAAATAAAATATATATTTCCTTAAATATTATTTCTCCTAGTGAAAATACAAACATTACTCCTTACATGTTAAATGCAAACATCTGCAGTACTTTATGTAGCAATGTACTGATTTTTTAGTGAATACGGTTATTTTAGTAATAATATTAGATCCAAAAGATTTAAGACAGTTGTGCAGGTCAGCATCCTAATCTAATGTCGAGAAAAATGTCCAGTTAGCAAGAAGTTTGTGATATTGTTGATAATATTAGCGCCTTTCAAGATCTCATACTACATTCCATTTCAGAGTAATTGTTTCTTTAGTTTTCTCATCCAAGTAGCTGGCAGAGGATCTTCCTTAAAAAGAATTGAGCCTGCTTAGGCCCCCTACAGGCCCCTCAGAGGAACTCTTAACTCTTAAATTTGGCCTGAGCGCTGAACACTTAGTTTACACCTGGCTGCAGCTATACTTACTGTGAAGTTAGCTGAGGGTCTGAGCTTGTGCTGCAGCCTGCACACTCACGTTTTCCATGCTGCCTGTGTGATTCTCTCTCTGCTTCCAGGTGAGGGGGAATCAGCTCAATCTGTGCTCAGGCCAGCTTGGGGATAGAAGGGGACTTGATCAGGTGCAATTAAACCTCCAAAGCAAGCTTGTCATCTACATGCAGCACGAATGTGACAGCCCTTGAACTGCAGTGGTGCCTGCACTCAAGCCCAAACTCAAACATGGCTGCAAAAGACAGACAAATAAAAAGTGTAAATATTCCCATATGTCTTCTTGCTGTGACGTTTTTATCTTTTTTTACAAATCTTATGCCATTCTTTGAAAATGCAATAGGTCATTTAAATCATACTTTGCAGTTTACTTCATGAAACTAAGATGACTTCTTAAAGCGGGTAAGAGTTGAAATCATGCCGTGTTAGTCGGACTGCCTGATAAGCTGAAAAGCAAAAAGTAAATGAAAGGAAGCTTACCTTCTGCTTTACTTCTGTGGAAGGAGTCCTTGTTTATCTTGCAAACTCAAAAAACTTCAGAGTTCTTTATATGTTTGCATACGGTCTTTACATGCAAAATTAATACTGCGTAAATTGAAGCAGAGTAGATGTTTTATGTACCGGTTGAATAATTAGATTTTAGGCCTGTGAGGAATGTGTACATCAGCCTTTTGATTTTTATTTACTTCACTGGGTCTTCAAAAGTGCTTTTCTGCTGCTCAGTTCCACTTAGCCTTTAAAGAAGCTTAAGGTGAGGCAAGATGAGAATTTTCTGTTCCAATATCTTAGAGGATAACGTCAATAAATGTGTTTTAAATAGTGAAGACTTTTCTCCCTGTGATTCTGTCAGTGAGTAAACCGTAATCCCTACTGATGACTCTGTGCCATTCAGCTGAGATTATTCTATTCAATTTTTTCTGGTGTTGCTTTTCAGCAGTGATGTCTGAGTAAGCTGTTGATCACAGCTGATGATGAGTCTTTTTTTCCTGTATCTTGTTGATGTAGAATTACTGTGTTGAAGAGACTACAGTTTTTTAGTGTTTCATAATGCTGGAACTAAAGACATTTCCTTTGGGGCGTCAAAATACAGATTTCAATAGTTAATAGAAGTTACTGTGTCAAAAACCGTCAGTTTATAGACACCTATGTATTATGGCTGATGTGAATCAAGGATTACATTTTTAAAAGTGCAGGGCAGTCTAACTGCTCTAACATGTTTTCCTTATTGTGTGAACTGAAGCATAAACTGTCAAAGAGCAAGCCAAGAAAAAAAAAAAAATCTCATTGAAGTTATTAGTGCAATGTATATCTTCTAGAATCTGAGAGCACTTTTTCATCACTATCATATAAGCCAATTAATAGCTCCTGCCTGTCAAATCCAGCTGTATCAGCCCAGCAGCAGGTAACTGCTTCTAGTTTAACCCTAATTGACGCCAGCAGTAGAGTCCAAGAAAAAAATCAATGAGTGTTTGCAGAATCAGGACATTCCAGTGTAAGCTTAATGAATTTTGACAGACAGCATTTGCGCAGCTTAAGAACTGTAATAAAGACACTGAAAACTTGAAACACTGGCCAGTTTTACTGAGGATTTCTTTTCCGTAAAGTTATGTGTTACTGTGGCATTTTTAAAAAGTACAGTATTTATTTCTTTTGAGCAATTTCTGTGCTGATAGACTAATTTGGTATTATTGAGAAGTTAAAGGGCAATAACACCCTTGTTATCTATGTTAGAAACAATAATCTTGGCTTTTTCGCAAAACACAAAACCAAAAAAAAAAAAGTTGTTTCATGTGGGATACAAATAAGATTGGTCTACTTTTTTTTACCATTTTGACATGTTCATTGCAATGCTTCATTTGCCATGTCTGAAAGCTATTGTAAGGCCTGGTTCTGAACTGTGCTTGTTACATCATTCCCTTTTTGACAAGCTGAGGATAAAATTCTACCAGATGAGCCTCCTAGCAACTATAGCATAATTTTATTACCCAGGGTATTAAAAATAGATATATTGTCAATTAAAAAATAAATAAATGTGTAACCTATTAATTTGTTTTGGAGGATTTTTTTTTTTTTTAAGAAATTGTAATTGATCCTACAAAAAATGAATTCTTCTGTCTTCTACTCTTATTACCATCTCTATAAAGTACTGTGGTTCAAAGAAGTGCTTTTAGGGGCATCATCAGTAAGGCATCTGAACATCACAGTGACTAAGGTATCTGTGAGGCAAGAAGGTATTAGATCTCTTCCATAAGTAGGGAGCTGAAGTGGAGGAATGACCAAATTACATGTCAAAGAAATTATCGAGATTATATTGAAACCCTAGAGACAATAAAGTCCATCCTTCTGATTTTTTAATTATATTTACATGTGGGGTTTTTTTATGTAAATAGTGGTCTACAGTTTGATATTGTCTGAGTTGATAAGTAGAGTGCTGACTATGCTGAACAACACAGTAAATGAGAGATCTGGGCATATCTTCCTACCTGGAACTGAAATAAAGGATTACTGATTAAATTTCTCCACATCCAGTCAATGCAATGCTCTTTAGATGAAATAGTTAGTTTCCAAGTCTATTCCTAGTCTTAACATTAATAATGTCAAATCTGTGACTGCAAGGTGAAGTAAGTTCAAGGAAAGATGGAATGGGAGAATGGGGCGATGCTGTCAATTCCTCCTTACCCTGCTATATTCATAGATCATCACACTAGATGACAAAATTTTTAAAATAACAGAGAAACAGGCAAGCAAAAGTATTGTGCTCATAATAATCTATCTGCATTATGCTTTATGCTTCTTCAGTTGTGTTCCTTAGAATGGATTAACATGTTTCTTCAGGGACACCAGCCCCAGAGACTGATTCTGAAGTAATGGCTTCCTTAGTGTATTAAATAATTCTGACAGGCTGCTCATTTTCTTTAATTGTCACCAAATATCAGTAGTTAAAAACTTGTAAAAAATAATGGTATAATTAGCCTACAAGATAATAAATATATACTGAATTTGATCACATTTCATGCGTTATACAGATAATTTTGTATTATTGGTGAAAATATAAAATGGTATTATTTGGAGAAAAAAAAACAAAACTGCAACCCTTCTGCCCAATATCCACAAGAAAGGAATGAAACATTCTTTCATTTGGTGTCTCTGTGTGGGCTCTATTTCCATGTTTGTTAATAGGAGACATATGGTATGCTATGAGTTAGATAAATACACAGAAGTTATTTGCTTCAGTAATCTATCTTCAGTGTTACTTTCCAGTAATGTAGCTCAAACTGTGGGAAAATAAAGTAAGTTACAAAGATAAATATAGGTAAAATTATGCAAGGACTTTGCAAAACAATTGACATTGTATCATGTATTTAAACAGCTGAAGGTCATTTACAGTCTTAATATTCATGGGTGTTAATAAGTAAAGGACAAGATGAACAAGAATCTAAAACAGTGGCTACTAAGAAAGACAATAGTGACATTTGTCTAAATGCCACCAATACCACACACATTTTGACAGACTTTATTAACACAAATCCTTTTCAGGAAAATTATCTTCAGATTCAGGAATTCGAAAGTAAATTTTCATTTTTTCCTGTTAAAATCCAGTTTACTTCACATTATGCCACCACTGCTTATAATCAGCTGACATAAGCTGTGTATCTTTACTTAAAGACAAATCGCTTTTGTTTACAATACAAATATAAACTAAAGCCCACTTCCATTTTGAGCTGTGTCCATAAAATAAATTGGAACTTTCCTAAAAAATTCTTTTTTGATTCTCAAAATAGAGAATCCTGGCATTTGTGCAATACCTGACAGCTAGCAAACCTCCATGAGCATTTTCGTTGTTATCTAAAGTGCATTTCTGAGGCAAATCTCTTGATCATTCAGTTTTACTGTACTTTTGTTCACATCAGGATAGGTCTTGAAGAGTACAAACTAGATCACTTCTGGATAAAAATAAGCCAAGAGGATGCACTACATGAATTGGCACTTAGTCCATCAAACCAGATGAGATCTCGTCCACAGGAAAAAAAAAAAAAAAAAAAGGCGCTACATTTATTGTGGGCATTGTTCCTTAGCATCAGCTGCTTTAGATTCACTCTTACTGGTTCATGTTACTTGCTAACATATGTACAGCTCATGTCTAATAAAAAATAGATATGGAAACACAACCAAGGCTAGGTGAGTGCTGGCATGTTTATTCATCTCTCTTCCCCTAAATTATAGTTAAATTTTCCAATCCTTTTAAGACAAACCTAAGCGATTTATATAGTTAAGTGTGAAAAAGTTAAGGAATAAATTATGCAGAATAGTAATATAAAGTAGGAGAGTACGGTCTCAG
This sequence comes from Athene cunicularia, assembly GCF_003259725.1. Lineage (NCBI taxonomy): Eukaryota > Metazoa > Chordata > Aves > Strigiformes > Strigidae > Athene > Athene cunicularia. Next base: position 70,466,543 of record NW_020799095.1, read on the forward strand.
TTTTGGAGTAGCTCTTTGTGGTATTTATATTAAGGTTTATATTTATACAGTTTATATGCATAAATATGCTATATTTTCATGCTTGTAATGTACACTTCTCATAGTCTATAATCCTTGAAAAGTCTAGGTACTAGAAAATAGGTCTTTACATGTTTTGCACAAAATCAGAGCAGAGAGACACTATTGAGTTAGAAGAAATGAGCTTCCAAGGTGCAAAAGCAAGAAGGTGCCTGAGCAAAATTTTCCATTGCTTGCTCATCTATGTATCCTGCTGTGTTGTTGAATCACTTTTTAAAGAAATAGTTCCCAAATTATATTGATGGAGTCTAATGTGTATTTATGTATGTGTGTCTAGTACATAAATGTGTATGCGTGTATATATATATATATATACTCATATATATTCCCCAAAATGTCAATGACTTGCACATGAGGTCTACAGAGGGACTACAAGTACAAAATAAAGCCCAAGTAAAAGTTAAATTTGCCCGCATACCTTCTTTTTTTGGTTAGTTCTCTGATTTTTGTTAGAACATGTTCAGCTGTTATTTTTCACAAGGTGAAAAAAGCATACAAACAGTAAAAATTATGAGACAGATCAAATTTATATTGAAGTCACTGAGAGATTTCAATTTTAATAAATTTTTACTTGCTCCTAATTGATAAAACAAAGCATGAAACAAGCAATGCAAAGTTATAAGAATCATGACAGAGAAATTAAAAATAATTTGTTGATGTATTTGGTTTAGGAAATATGATCTATTTAAATAGATTTTTTCACTGCAATAATGAAAGATAACATGAAGTCTAGGGTTGTGGGGTTTTTTAAATAAGAAAGAAAAATAAAATAGTCCAACTCAAAAATGAGTTTTTCAAGAGAAAAATTTTGTTGTGAAAAAAGGGTAAAAGAAGTTATGGAGAACAGGAGTAATTTTCTAAATATGGGTTTATGCTCTTAACAATATATTTACTCCTGTGGAGTCCCATACTTTCTCCTGAATATGTGCTCATTAAAATACTCACTGTAATTTTCTGTAAACTACAAAAATTAATATTTCAAAACTTTTTATGTAGGAAAGAGATGAGAAAGGATGCATACATTATTCACAATTTGTGATAGAGAAATCTTGTATGTAGAATGCAGTCTAAAATGCCATCTGTTTTTTCCTTTAAGATTCTCATAAAATGCATTATTTTTAAAATACTTGGCTATGTAAAATTCATTTGCCCATTCTTTTGGAAACATTTACAGGCTGTTTTGCAACACCATTAGTAATGCATATGATTTACACGTGTTTGATCATATTACTTTTTATTTTCTTCTTTAGTCTTTTTTCTTTTTTGTCTTCCATGTCCAAGCAGGAAGAGAACAACTCTAAAACAGGATTATGGAAAACATGTGGGTGTATGTTTGTTTGTGTAAAACCAACAGCTGGGGAAACTTCATTTGTTTATTTACTTTTGTGTTGGTAAATGATCCAAACTTTCTTCTCATAGGCCCTCTGGTTCTACTGTCTTGACCTTTAGTGTTTTCATGCTTAAACCTTCATTGAACTGTCCCAGTTTCATATGGGAGGAGGACAAGTTTGCTTTAGTTGTTCTCTGTCGAGATCATCATCTCTACTCTTCTTCAGAATCAGTTGGAGTTACTGGGTTTCATCATTTCTTCAGTGTTCCTGGCTGAAGTTGTATAAAGTTAGATTATTCTGCTTCACTTCTTTGATCTTTCTTTGCCATTCTGTGACTTGAATGATAAGCTAACTTAATGCTCTTCATTAAGAGCTGTTATTGTGCTGGAAGGCAGCTAAAAGAGAATACTGCCATTAAAGTCAGTACATTTCCACTGAGTTCTGTTTACAAATTGTACCATTTGGCTACGTTGTACCCTTCTATTTCTTTGTGTTTCCCTTCCTGAAAGTAAGGTTGTTAATACCCTCTGTTAATTGATGTACAGATATCATCAGTAGCTGTTATATGAACGTGGATTTGTAGAACCTGAACATCATTAAATGTCTTGTGTCAACACCCATAATACCTCCAGGACCTTGACAGGGTATCGCTACTCAGATCCTACATACTCCCTGTAGTACTGATACGTGCTGTGAATTTGCTGTTGCCACGACTAGTTTACTACTTTGCCTATCCACAGGAAAAAGTGCTTTTCCATCCTTTTCACAGCAGGCAGTACTGCTCAGCAAGGAGATGTAGGAGTTCTTGTGGACCAAGTAGAGAAAGAGCTGGTGCCTGGTGCCCTGGCAGCACGACACAAATACTTCTGCTGTGGGAGAGGGGTAGGTGTAGCAGCAGCGTCAGCACACAAACCATAGTTGATAATACTGGGAGAACAAAGGTTTATTTGCACTTTTGGGAAGTCGTCTGGAAGCACCTTACAATCTTCCGTCAGTGATTCTGGTGCTTCTGTGTTGCTGTGCTGAGGAGGGACCTATGTTAGAATGCTGCACTGCAATCACGGGGAGAAATATCCTCCAGATGAGATACGTAATGTCTCCTCTGTAACCTCTTTAGAGATAGACATGTATCTCTTCTTAGCTGTTCTTTGTACAGCCCAGACTGACTGAAACACCTATTCATGTGCCTATCAAAGTCATGACATTCACAGATCATGGACAAGTTGGAGAGCCACTCTGTGTAATTTTTTTCTGTCTTCCGAAACTGTTTCTTGCTCTTTCTTAAAAATGAAAACAGTGCCTTTTGAGGGCAGACTTCCTTCAGTAAAGAGGGAATGTATCAGGGTAATTTTGAGGGGGAGGTTAATCATAATTACTGAGGTTCTTTTACATGTATGGACAAAACAATTTTTTATTTGTTGAATAAAGAAAGGTCTTCAGATTATCCCATTGTTTTCTCTTCTAAAATACAGATTCCATTTTGCATTCATCTCACACTTAAAAATGAATTTGTGTAGGTAAAGATTAGAGTTTTTATGAAAAAGAAGAATCCCAAGGAATTCCATATTCCATGATAAGTTCCATGGTGCTGATAATAAAGGACTCACACAAGCCCCAAAATTGTCACCAGGGTTCCACAGTACTAACACAGTTGACTACAAAACAGATGTTTCAGGAAGTCAAAAATGCTACACTACTACTAGCTGCAGCTGGTCTATCAAATTAGGAGGAAAGTAAATTACTGTTTCTTCAGGTACCAGCTGTTCCAGTAGTGAAAAACCCACTACTTCGAAGTACTATTTAAAACAAACTAATTTAAATATTACTTTTATCTTATGTGAGATTGGTGTTATAATGTCTTGTTAATCATGATGGCTAAGCCCAGTCCAACTAAGTCACTCAGTTCATGAACAAATTAACAAAGAAATCTTGATGTATTTATGAATTTTAAAATCTTTGGCAGGGGTATCTCACTAATTTTATCTATTTTAAAATAATATTTATAGACAATAAGTTAGTATTCAGTTGAATTCTTACAGAAGAACATCATCCTGCTAAGGCTAAAAGTTGACACATAGTTTATTCATGATTTCATAGCATAAAATTTCATTGTGACAGGTGTTTGGCATCCCACAACACCAATTCATGCTTCCTGTAAATGTATCATTAAACTGAAAAAATATGCACTTTTAAGGAACACATATAGTAAATCAAAAGCCCATTTTTACTTAAATATTTTCTTTTGTCTGTGCTAGATGATTTTTCAAAGCGTATTTTGCAGCACTCAAAACAAGGCCAGCTGGGTGCCAGCAAGGGATGAATCTATTCTGAAAACTTAAAAAGGCCCACTACAAGTGAATGCTATATTCTTTCCGTACCCCTAAGCCAGCCTCTCAAAAGACTTAGAGTAAAGGATGTAGCTCTAAATTGGATCTCATAGTAGCTCAACAAGAATGGCTGTTTCCCTGTGCAGGTATAGAAGGTGAGGGTAGGAGTGGGAAGCTCTGCATAAAGCCTTTTTCTTCTGTTCTTACTGAGTCAAGCTCCCTATTGTTACTTTAATAGAACAAGCTCTATGGGGCATGTGGCTGGTACAAATAGACCTGTGCCTTGCTGTGGATATGGGTTTTGGCAGTTACATGTTATTCCCTATACGTAAATAAAGTGCAGTACTACAGAGTACAGCCTTACATGTCTTTCCACGGGTGGCTTGCATGCTGTGTTTACAGAGGCTGCACCTGCTAGGTTCATATAGTCACACACTATCATCATTGTCCAGAAGGTAGGTCTTGCCTCCTGAATGAGATAGGAAAATACAGCTTGCCTCAATTCTGGAGAGAAATACTCTTTGATTACTGTAAGAAATACTTACAAGAGAATACCCTTGTAGGCAGTTTTCACTGCATTGAATCTATACATGAGATAAATCATCATCAGATATTCTTGAAAGAAATGAGATCTTCAAACAAATAACTTAGCAATGAAAATAAGAGTTTTAATAATCAATTTGTTAATAGAATGAGAAACACTATCTTTTCACAGATTCAGTAATTTGATATCTATAGTATTTTCCCCTCCAAAAAAATGAGCAACAGAAATAACTACTGTTTTCTGACTTACTAATTTTTGACAAATTCATTAGTTTATAAGTGTAATTACTGGTTTAAGCAAAAGTACTCTGTTTATGTATTACCTTCCTGAATGAATTGGATTCTTTCAGTAACTGACTTTTTGTCCTATGTAAATTAGACTACATTATCCTATATTGTTAACTTTAGTTCAGTTTATGGTGCAAATATTGCTAGAGTTTTATTAACAGACGCTAATTAGTTCAGGATGAACTGATCTAATTCTAAATAGGTACTAGCGTTCTGTGATCTCATTAACAAATCTGTAGTGTCTACAGATATGTCTTTCAGGTATAGTTGAAATTAATCCCTCAATAGATTGTATGTTTTCTTGAAGTGCCTTATCCACAGTAGAGATTCTCTATTATTCCACGAGTAAAAATATTTGTCAGAACAAAGTAGAAATTTGTTCTTTCTCATAAGTCATGTTTATATTGTCTTTTTAGAGAGGCACAAACATGTTTCTCAATCCTGGTTTCTATATTTGGAGCAAGTGTTATAAGATGATGAAAGAGAGAACAGCATTGCAAATCCATGAAAACTTAAGGGCAGACAGCAAATGTTTGATGTTTAGAAGGTCTCCAGCCAATGAATTTATTATTATTTCATAGCTAATTCTGTTCTTACATTCAAAATGGGCGTGTGCACCTATCACACCAAAGGAATATTTCTTAGGAAAATTACTAAAAATGCTTCCCTTTGTAAATAAGACTTCCTTTGATCATAATTAGCAGCTCCTGCAAATTCAGATGAATTTAGCTATCAATAGCTGCAACGTTTGTCAGTGAAAGAACCCTTACTTCTGTGAACATTAATAAAAGGCTAAAACCCCTATCACATAACAAGTAACTCCTGCACCAATGGAAGGATTTCACAATTATTTCTGTCTATCTGGAAGTTTATTGTTAACATTGCAAAAAAGCATTATCTGATTAAGTTTATACCAGCTTTTCAATATTGAAACAATCAAATAGTCTTATTTGACGTTCTGGAAAAATTAGAGACAAGGGAGGAAGAGAGAAATGGTGAATGATTTCCTCACAAAAAAAAGAATAATTTTGTGGTTTCTGTTTTTAGATCTTCAGTTCATTAAAACTTAAAAGTAGAAGGAAAATTTACCTAAGTATGTGAATTTAAACAAAAGAAAATGTTTACTGTCACTCTGCAGGGGAGTACCCTGCTAGTACTCTGCAGGAGAGTATTCTGCTAGTACTTGCAAGGCCCTAATTATTATTGAATAAAATTGGAGACAATGGGAGTTTTGCCATTGACTTTCTCGAGGCCAAGATTGAAGCTTTATGGACACAATTAGGCTTCCCTGGAACCTGGAGAGATTTTGCTGTTGTAAATTATTTTCCCCAGGACTTCTGGAAGAACCATATGCAGAAGATTAGGACAAATTAACACCTCTGTTGTTTCATTGAGGAGCACTATCAGAAAAGGGAGGGAATATAAACTCACCCAGGCACAACTCTTCTACCTTGCTTCCTGCTTCTTCCCTCTTCCAAGGTCTCTGTAGCAATAACCTTGCTGCCCTCTTTCTCTGGGGTAGAACGATTCTATGCTCTTCTCTTCTTTCTCCATCCCCACTAGCAGCAGCAGAGGTGGCTGTTCTTTCATCTCATCAGTAGAGAAAAGTACAGCCACAGATATAGAAAACAGAGATCTTACAACAGCCATAGAATCATTTCTGTTCCAAATTATAAAACTCCTAATTTCTTCATCTATTATACTGTATTCTCTACTGATTCTTAAAAAAACACTTTTCTTTATCCGTTAAAAACATGAGTAAATTTTGCAAGTAAATGCCATAGCTAGAATGTAACTTCATGTAAACTTGACACATTTTTTTAAAAAATTGCATTGGGACAATCCAGCAGAGACAATCACCATTTAGATTTATAATGAAACTACTCCATTTGAGCAGAAATTATTTTGGCTTGAGCTGTGGAAGATATTTTTCTTTTGCTTGTTAGTACATAGGTGTGACGTTTTTATTAAAAAGAAGGCATACCAATATTCTTGCACAGGGCAGCTTAATGATATGTGAAATATGAATGTGTCCATAACTTACAATATATACAGGATTCTCGTGATTTGATTCAGTTCTGCATAGTGCCATATAAATGCTGCTTGTTTTAAATAATCCAAGCCTGAAGAATGAATTCTGACACTTAACCTGTGTCATAAGAACTTACTTTTCTCCCATCTAAAGATCGATTAATTAAGACTCTACTGAATGAGAATTTTTTTATTTTTGCAAAACTGCCAAAGTTTTTCCTGTAAGTCAAGTTAGAAGAAAATGCAAACTACGCAGTGTCACTTATCTGTATTGTACCAATTTGCTTGGTTTATTTATTGTATTCTGTTATTTACTACATTTTAATATCATGAATACCACCTCATATATATTCTATTGATATGAATGGTACTATTCCTGAAGAGCCTAATTATATTCGATTGAGTAAAAAGTTGTAGATATGACCCCTTCCTTATTATTTCTAACATTCTGAAATTGGAAATGCAGTTCATACCCCTGCTAACAATACCGATAAAATTTTCCCTGTTTCTAATGGAGCTTGAAAGTAATAAAACCTTTTTGTCAAGTAGGCCTTCTCCCTCTGCCAGTATGTCCTGGCTTCCACCACTGGTATCAGTTGTCTTTCTGAATATGAAATGGTGTATGCTGCAGTACAAACATCATGATGGTGATGCACAAGCAGGCCTGCAAGGCATACAATCCTTAAGCATTTTCATTCCTCTTCCTCCACTTCCTCCACAGTGATCACATATACTCAGCCACCTCAAAAACATGTTTCTGCTCCTCTTTCTGTAATTAATGAGATTACTTTCATTAGTTTCATTCTCTTTTTAATTTGTTGAACCTACTTACACTGAGATAAAAAAATTTTGTAAGTTGCTACTCTGCTTTTAAGTAATCACTGCTTGTATTTTACCAATTTCTTGTTGGTCCTTTAGACAAAGAATATAAGTTGTTCAGACCAGAAACCAGCTTCAGCAAGTATTTTTAAAAAATGCAGGGACTGCTGTTTATTGCATTATTATTTCAGTTATACCTAGACTTCTATCTGTTGCAGATTTGTTTCAACACTGTAGCAAATGCACAGCAAGTTACAGTTTCATACCCAAGGAATATTTAACCTGAAACCATTTCGAATGTTTCAGCAAAATGGAAGAAATACATACAACACAACCCTTTTCTATGCTTCTTCTGGGACCAGAGGGAAATTGACAGTTGCTGCATGAAAAAGCGATTTCAGTACAGCCTTTAAAAATACTCTTTTGAGGAAATCTTGCAGCTGGAACATGATTCTCATGATTGCACTTTCTTGGAATTGAAACATCTGGGCACAGAAGAAGACTTTCAGCTTCTCTGTTGCACCTTCTATTCTATATCTCATATACATTAAGTTTTACTGATTCATGATTGCTAAATTATTTGGATTTTATTTCAGGTTGTGGTATGTTTGTTTTCCTGGGGTTTTTGGGTTAATTTTAGTTAAAATGAAGAGATTAAAAATTCAGAATATATTCTATTTCACTCATAAAATTCTGTGACTGTAAATGCTGTAAAATTATCCCTTTAATAGATGTGTTAAAATTAGTATTTTTTACTTCTGTGATAAAAACGAAGATTTTTTTTTTTTTTCCTATGTGGAAAAAATAAGTGGTCAAATAGTTTATGATAGTATGACGTCACAGTGATAAGCAGGTTGCGGTAAAATCTTTCTACTTTGTCATTCCCTTCCTGTTCTAGTGTGTCATCATAAAACAAAAAAAGACACCTTAACTGTCAATATTTACACACAGCAAGTGTGATTTACAGAACAAGTTTTTTGTATTTAACATAAAATTAAATTTAAATACAAGAGGAAGACAATTTTTATATTCTTTGGAATGCAGTTGGTGAAGAAAAAAATTTGAAATAATAATTTAAAAAACCAGAAATATCAAAACAAAGAAAGTTAAATCAGCACCAACAGAATTTAATAAGCCTTTGTTCTAAAAGTCCCCTAGATCAGACTGGAATTGAACAGCCTACTGATATAAATAAAAAATGAAATAGCAGAAGATTTATTTGCTACTTAAAGTTCCAATCAATGACAAATTAAGCATAAGCTTTTACAATTGGTTTAGAATCTTTGACCTCTCCAAATGCAATGAACTTTTACTGATACTCTTTCAGCATATGTTTCCAGAGACGTGTTTAGTCAAAAAGGAGACCCTACTACTATATTTTTTTCATGCTCTAACTACAGGAACCAGTTCTTTTTGATTTATCACAGAGCTCCCATTAAAAGTACTTAAGATTTATGTATTTATCAGTGATTTAAATATATATATATTATTATTATTATTATTATTTGGGATATATACACAGAAAATATTTCAGCATAGGTAGACCACGGGGTAATGCAACAGGGGGGCTGTATGGTGATCTGTGTCCTTTCATGTCTCAGCATGTCAGAGAATTGTGGCTTCCTAAAGTAGGGTAAACCTAGTTTAGGGAGTTTTATGGAGGGTGTGCTTCTAGGAATTATACTGAGCCTTTGTCTTTCCAGAGAAGCTATCTCTGAATATTTTGCAGAGCTGAGTCAGGGAGCCAGAGTCAGGCTCAGGATTCACTCTGTGTGCACCATTTCTACCACTATGGAAGTCAGCTAACCCCTAACCACTTGTTTCTGTGTTAGGGACTGATTAACAGTAGGAGATAACTGGCTTCATGGCTACTATGACTATAGATGTTTATGACTACATAATTGGAGATATATTTCTTCTCCTAGTTGCAGTTGTGTGGAAATATATTCTGTTCCACAGTTACTGTCCCTCATACAGGTTTCTGCCTCCTGAAAAGAGCAACTCCAGCAGGAAGTTTAAGTTTTCCATAATTAGTTTCAAAAGAGCCAGGCTTACAAAAGCCAGCTATTCAACTGCTTTATCTAGATGGGACAGTATGATATAAGGAAGTTCAAGGCAATTCAATTAGCTCCAGACATTTGGAGTGGAGAAATGAATTCCACCAAGGGAAGGAGTAGGAAACTGCTCAGAGCCATGATCTCTTCCTGTAATGCACGTCATTCCATAGCCCCTATTTGCCATGGCGGCCGTCAACAGGCAGCTGTCTTTTTATCTGTCACTTCAGAAGCAGAATGGCATACACTGTCTTCCTTGTGACATATTCATAGCTACAGCCTACACAGAGGCTTTCCAACTGGCATCAGTAGGGTAATTCCTATGAGAGAAAAAAAAGGTCATGTAACTGAGCAGCTATAGCTATAGCTTCCATGGGAAATTAAATCTCAATACAAAAAAAAAAAATCCTTAATGTTATGAGCCATTATTAGATAAGATGAGGAATATCATATACTGATCATGTTGAATTTGTTATCCAAGCACGTGTCCTCTGATACTAATGGTATTTTCATGTGAAGTCCATGTAGCTAACAGGAGTAAGGAAAATCAATCATAATTTTATACCTTGCAACTTAAGACATCTATAGAGTGTATTCAACAGAAAATGGATCACATTCATACACTATAGAAAGAAAATAGATTCATTTCACTTCACAAAGCATAAACACCTCGTTTTAGTCTGAAAACATCTAAACTTGCCAATAGCTTAATTTCAGTGATACTTTGCAATCTAAAGTTCCTGCTTGTTCTCAACTTGTTGTCCAGTGGTTATCTGGTGATCTTCAGAGATATTATCTTCATAAATATAATTAGGCATTCATTAGAAATTATAAACTCTGCTCTAATAGGTGTCTTACAAATTTGGTTATAGATATAGCATGTTTCATCTAAAGGCTTCCTAAATCTCTAGTATCTATTTTTATTATATTTATTCATACAGCAGAATTCATATTTTCATGCATCGATCTTTTATATATGTTGTGGAAGAGATACACCAGGGAACATAGGGCAAAATAATATATTTCTGTCAGTATGTGGCATCCAGAGAGATGCAGATCTTTTTGATATTCTTACAGTGATTCCTGTTTCAGAAAGGAAAGGCTACAATCGTATATGCCACCTAAAAAAACCACCACACTCTGTACTTACCATTTTAATAAACTACAGCAATGAAGATCTTGCATAATGAAATAGCAAGAATGTAGAATTTGATTGCAATGTTGTCTTTTCTTCATTTAGTTTTCAGAGTTAAAAAATAAGTATTGCCTCGAAAACGAATACAGATATCTGCTGCTGAAGGCTGTGATGATTTTTCCCCAGACCCCTGTTTGTTTCAGATTCCCTTCCCTCATTTCTCAGTTTCAGGCATCAACGTTATACTCTCACTTAGCCATCGGAATGCCAGTCAGGCACTGATACAGAGGGAGAGCCAGTGCTTTTACAGGATGTAAATCAAACCAGCTCCACTGGTGCCAACCGAAATACATTAATTTGTAACAGGTGATATTTTGCACAGGCTCCTTTGAATAAGAAGATAGTTTACCAAAGGAGTGGGCCACATCTATGCATGAGGATACATGGCACAACCTCACTATTCCCATCTGATGCTTTAAGGTCTTTGGACTGCGAGAGTTTCAGATTCAGTTCTCTGCTCTGTTCCTGTTAAATACATTGACAAATTCTTGATTTATAAAAATTTAATGAGACGGTGAAATAATTTTTCACTGAGCTGTCAGCAGCAGCTGCATGTTTCATTGCAGCTGATGTTACTGCAGCAGGATGTATAAAATTGCATTGGAGAAAAGAAATTGGAAGTTGATAAATGTCCTCAAATTCTGTCTTCTGTTATTATCTAAGGGCCAATACTGGAATTGTTGTTGGAACCTGTGATTATGTTGTTACTTTACCATGGCAATACGTAGAGGCCTCAGCAGATTCGTGGTCACATCAGCTGTTATCGTCAGAATGTTTGTCTCAAATGGAATTCAGCGTGACTGTGGACTTAAACCTATCAACATACATAAACAGATCACATTGTAACACGGAGTTACATGAGTTCAGTAAGACTAATTTAATAAAAATATTACTTCTGATACGATTCTTACATTAAGAGAGAGGACAAGGACACAGTGCTTCTATATGCATCAAGCCCAGCTGAAATAGTGATGTAAAAGTCATCATCAGAAATGATGATGCGACTTGTAACTTACATATATAATTATTTGTATAATCAAGTTATACTGAGATATTATTGATAGATTTTAATTCTTTCAATATTTTACTAGTGCATAATTTTTTTCACGTAGCACTATTTTTTTCTGTCTGTGGGCAATTTTATTTCACAAAATAAAAAATACATTTATTTTGGAATATGCTTTTGCAAGTGTTACTGAATTCTGCAATTTTCTGGTAGAGCAGAATCAGAAGAATAACAGTCCCTGACCCCTCAAGTCAGTGTTGTTGATAGGGATGATGATTCATTTGAACCGACCAGGTCAGGTACTGGTTTTATTCCTCGCTAATGACTTATTTGCCATCGTATTAGTAACTGGCAACCACATTTATTATTAGAAAAGTTTGGTCTGATTTAGTATGCTTAAACTACATCCCTGTGACAAGAGATAATGTTTTATTTAATTGGATAATCAGTGCTTTAATTCAAATGAGGCTCAGCTTTATTTGTCAAACAGGAAACACTAGAAAAAGAGTATAAACCTTTTTATTTAATTCCCCTTGAATAAGAAAGCATTCTAATCTAATTTGGACAGTGTACTAAAGATACTTCAAAATGCAGAACCATGTTGTCTATTACCATTTTTACAAAATCTGGGCAGAAAAATGTCAATGTTTGGAAGTAGATATTTTATTAAACATGAGAAAAGAACCCATAGCAATGCATCCTTAAGAAAATTAGTCATGGTGATAAGATATGCACAGATTCTTAGTTCAAATTATAATTATTTTGTTTGGCATATTTTTATATATATTTTTATATGTTTATATATATATATACACACTTTCTTTTAATTGATATTTTAAATTATTTTTAAAATTTTTCATAGCACTAAGAAAGTCTAGTCATGACTGGGGGTATCTTGTAAAAGTCCTGACAAAGACACCTCTTCACCCCTTCCTATTCAAAATTATTTTCATTCTTAAAAGGAAACAAACCAAGCTTTTCTGAATGACCTTTAAAAAACATAATTATTTTCTTTTTTTTATTCATCTTTCTTTTACCTCATCATTTTGTAGTTGGACTCAATGATCTTAAAGGTCTTTTCAGACCTAAATGATTGTTTCTATGATTTTAGTTGCTACTTCTTTCCATATGACTATTTTGCAGATTGTTGTTCATCTGACCCATTTTGTAGTAGTGTCCTAACTCCTCCCAGCACAGGCTTTAGACTGCTGTCTTGCCTGACTAATGCATGTTAACTACTAAGAAGATGCCCTAGGTAATCCAGATTTTTAGGATCAAGAAACATTTGCACTGAGTGTGTTGTGAGAAGATTTTGCCTTGTCCCTAAACATTCTTGGGAGGGTGGGGTGAGTGATGGAGAGGGAAGGAAAAAGAAAATATTTGATTGGATTTGATTAGCAGCAATAGTATTGTTGTTTTTTCCAGAATTAAAGTCTCTAAAAGACAACTCCCCCATCCCACTTTTATGTCAGGAAAATTTTCTATTGTTTTTATATTTTTAGAGGGAAGAAAAAAAATACGTTTGTATAAAACCAGTATATTAGAATCTAATTATCAGTTTTTAAAAGGAACTATGCAATCTCTGTAGACAAGAGTTATTGCCAATAGAAAATGTGTGTAGAATAAGTATCTTTTGAAAGGTCGATGTTCCAGACAGAATGTCTTCTTAGATGGTTAGTATTAAAATTTTCACTAGGCTCATTTATACCCTCTTCTCCTGTAGTAGGTATCCCCGTTCCCACACAGACTTTTGCAGTAGAGGATTGCCAAAATAGCTCTGCTTCTATATATGTTTTCCATACAACAATGAATATTCTTCCTTTCCTCAGGTCAGTACATCATTCTGTGTTTGCAGTCTTAGGTAATACTGGGGTTGACGGGCTATTTTGACTTCTCGAACAGTTTATTACCCAAGAACAGCGTATTATCCAAGAAAGGACAGGGGGGGAAGCTGGTGGCTACAGAGCAAATGGAGATATGCAAAAGTAGATACAAGTAGAGGAAATAATGGAATAGAGTCCTAAAATATATTGCATAATGAAAAATGATGTAAAGATACAGATGTGGGGTGAATAGGAGGTACCATTGTGTACACAAGGAAGGGTTATTATCTTGGAACATTTAGTACTGTTTTCAATCGAGATATGCACTGCAGTATAACTGTTAATTTGATCTACTAGTAATAAATAAATTGAACAGTGATTTTTTTTTGTTTTTTCAGCCTGTGAAATTGGCAATGGAATAAGACCTAGAAACTGAGTATATCACAGGGTTAATATATCAGTTTAGGGATATTAAACATTCCTTAACATTTAAAGCTTTTTTACTTCCTCCTCTTTTCTTCTTTTTCTTTTTCTTTTTCTTTTTCTTTTTCTTTTTCTTTTTCTTTTTCTTTTTCTTTTTCTTTTTCTTTTTCTTTTTCTTCTTCTTCTTCTTTTATTATTATTATTATTATTATTATTATTATTATTATTATTATTATTATTATTATTATTATTATTATTATTATGTGTGGATGGGAAAGTCAGAAAGGGAACCAGTCAAGTCATAAAACAACTTTACAGTGCCTGTATTGATGTGAAATTAAGATCACAAGAATCTTAGAAAATGTGTCATAGACCTTGTTCTTGCATCATCTGTGAGGGTATAGTGATTACTTCATATTAAGGCTAGACTATCTTGCAAATTTATTAAGTTTCTTTTGCTTCTGATTTATTTATCTATGTCTGTGAATTTACAAATTTGACTTTCCAAATAACTGTAAGTTTATTTATGCATCTAGTTGAAGTGTTTAAAAAAAGATGAACAGTTGAGGATCAGATGCATAGGATACTGAGGAGCAAATCAGCACCAAGGAACAAATACTTTTGATACATACTGCTGCCATGTTGAATTTAGCTAGGACTATACAGCAGTTCTTGAAGTACGTTGGATAATGCATTTCTTGATCTTTCATGTGTTTTCATATGTAATATCAAATAACTTGTGCAAGTGTATGAATTCTTGAAGTGACATGGAGTTGATAACACTGAGTTATTGAAGCAGTAAGGTCTTAATTTATTGCTAAAATACAAATAATCATTCTTCCTAGGAACTGGACATAACTACCTGAAGAAGTGAATAAATAATTTCTCCCAGATGTGCTTGTAACAAGTTGTTACCAACTTTTTCATTCTCTGAAGCAAAGTATCTTTCAGCTAGTTGTAGGCTGAACCAGATTGCTAGATCACATGGACTTGTAGACTGACTCAGTCTGGCATCTGGTATTGGATATGATTCAAGATTCATAGTTTCTGCATAGATTTATGCAATGTATTTCACAATAGTTTCCATCTTATTAGTCATACTTGATTTTTTTATCAGTCATTTCCTTTGCCATATGTGTTGTTGTTTGCACACATTAGCAAGAATTATGGAATGATATGTCTTTAACTGCCATCACAGAAAAATATTCATGATTTTCTGCACTAACAGAGTTTACTGCAAGTAATCGTTAATTTTACACTTGGGACAGATTTGCCCAAATACCTGACATTAAACTCCGTGTTACTTAGGTAGTGAGAATACCATCACAGATTTGAGCAAAAGCAGAAATTAATTCCTTGCATTTCCAAACCTTTGTGGCATTTTTAATATTCAGAATTTACAGAGAAGACATAACAATAAGAAAAATCCATGTGAATACAATCATTTGTATGACCCTATTGAAGTAAATTCAAGTAATTCTGAAATATAAACACATTGGGGGGAGGTAGGTAAGATCTGAGCACTTGTTCTTTTGCCCTGTATCTTCACTCAAATAGCAGAAGAGCATGAATTAGAAAATAAGTACAAGCAGGTGGGAAAAATGGGATACAAACCCCAAATTACTGCTGGACACAGTGTCAAAAGAACTAGTCTCTCACAAACCTTCTGTATGATTTTCAGCACAAAAAATAAATGTCTTTTCTTCCAATGCAATACAGCTTGTTACGCATATATCAGAGATATACTAACAAGCACTTACTCTTTAGCCCTAACTTCTTTCTGGAAAATTTCAGGTATTCAATACCCAGCTTATTTTCTAGTATTGTGCAAGTCCAGCCAGCTGGTTCCTCTCTCAGTCCTTGCATTTGAATCTCAGTATTGTATGTATTTGATTGTTGGAGAGTTTAGTTAATTTTAGATTAAATCAATCAGCTATTCCCCTACAGTAATTAGACACTTTGTAATATTGAATTGCCCCACAAATTGCATGGTCAATGTTGGCTACAAATAAGCATTTATATGTCCGTTGTCCAGCTATGGCATCTAAGAAGCCTATAGTGAAATCATCAGATTAGCATGATTTGATGAATAAATACAATGTGACAGATCCCAGCTAATGCAAAGAAATAAAATTCTGCTTAAATCAACGGAATGGTTCCTAGGTTATACTACCTAAGTGGTATTTGTGAAGCTCAGTAAACACATCCATAACTGTAGAATTGCTAATGCTGCCAGTTATAAAGCTTTTTTGCTTCGGTACATTCGAAAAAAGCTCTGCTTCTGCTTGCCTTTGTATTTCACTCTTCCTTTCTCTTAGGAATTCTTGTTTTGCTTTTTTCTTGTTACACTTCTTACCCTTTTCCCCAACTAGGGGAAGCAACTATAATTATTTCTCTCTAGTATAATACAAGTGCTCGGATAACACATGCAATGAAGCCTGATTTGTTACTAGTTGAACATCAGCCCTTCAGCTGGCAATCAGAAAGACATGCAGCCATCACAGCTTTAGTGCCAAATCTGATGACAGGAGATGTGAGTGGAGACAATATTCTTTGCATGCTTCCCTTGCTTCAAAACCATATTCATTTGCTCTGTGGTATTCTTACTTGCAGGAGTATTCTGTTGGTTTAGCCCCTGCCGGGACCAGCGACCATGTTGCTGTTGTCCCTCTCCCACCCTCAGCCGGTCAGGCTGGCAGTGAGGCACAAACCCTGGGTTAAAATAAGAAGAAATTTAATACAACAGTGTAATAAGCAATCTGAACAACAACAGTAGCAATGACAACAACAATAAACAGTCATAGCAGTAAACAAGACAAAAGATATACAGAGAAATACCGCAATGGTTACAGACAGTTCGCTCGCAAAGCTCCCTGCCACCAAAGCCACAAAGGAAAAAGTTCCCATGCTCCCACACCCGGACCTGATGCCAGCGTGGTATGAATAACCCGGCTGGAGATCCCTTCCCCCTCTCTGCTGGGGAAACCTAACCCTATCCTAGCTGAACCAGGACATAATCCACCCCTTTATTCTATACCATCTGTGTCATGTCCAGCTGCCATTTAGCAGTTAACAATAACAAAATAACAATTTACAAAGGCACAGCATCATTCACGGCATGTTCTCACCCAGAATCAAGTCCCCCTGTGGTAAGCATCGGACTTCTCCATCGTCCTGCATCACCCACCAGGTGCACCCAGGTTCTTGGGCAAAAGCAATCCCGTGGATGGGTTTGCCTTTACCTTTGCCTGGCGCAGGACTAAACCAGACCACTTTTCCCAATATATTCCTCATGCGCACCACAGGGACTTTATCCCCATCTACAGCACGTGGAGGTTTCGACTGAGCCGGGCCAGCTCGACTGGCAGATCCTCTTGTGTTGACGAGCCAGGTGGCCTTTGCTAGATGCATGTCCCAGTCTTTGAAGGTGCCACCTCCCAGTGCTTTCAATGTGGTTTTTAACATTCCATTGTAGCGCTCGATCTTCCCAGAGGCTGGTGCGTGGTAGGGGATATGGTAGACCCACTCGATGCCGTGTTCTTCTGCCCAGGCATTTATGAGGTTGTTTCGGAAGTGGGTCCCGTTGTCTGACTCAATTCTCTCTGGGGTGCCGTGTCACCACAGGACTTGGGTCTCAAGGCCCAGGATGGTGTTCCGGGCGGTGGCGTGGGGCACTGGGTAAGCTTCCAGCCACCCAGTGGTTACTTCCACCATTGTGAGCACGTGGCGCATCCTGTGGCAGGTCTGTGGCAGTGTGATGTAGTCGATCTGCCAGGCCTCTCCATATCTATATTTCAGCCATCGCTCTCCATTTCGCTGGGGCTTCACCCGCTTGGCATGTTTAATTGTAGCACACGTCTTACATCCGTGGATGATCTCTGCAATGGTGTCAATGGTGAGGTCCACCCCTTGATCTCAAGCCCACCTGTATGTTGCATCCCTACCTTGGTGGCCCAAGGTCTCCTGGGCCCACCGGGCTATGAACAGTTCACCTTTGCGCTGCCAGTCCAAGTCCACCTGAGCCACTCTGATCTGAGCAGCTTGGTCTGCCTGGTGGTTGTGTCGATGCTCATCAGTGGCCCGACTCTTGGGTACATGGGCACCCACATGGCGCACCTTCACAACGAGGTTTTCCACACGGGCTGCAATGTCCTGCCATACTTCAGCAGGCCAGACATTTTTACCCTTACGTTGCCAGTTGTTCTGCTTCCATTGCTGCAACCATTTCCACAGGGTATTTGCCACTGCCCACGTTGGTGCACCAAAAAGGCTGTGTTGGTGTAAGCCCTGCCGGGACCGGAGACCACGTTGCCATTGTCCCTCCCCCACCCTTGGACACAAGTAGGGCACAAACCCCGGGTTGAGATAAGAAGAAATTTTATATAACAGTGTGATAAACAATCTGAAAAACAACAATAGCAATAATAACAACAATAAACAGTAATAACAGTAAACAAGACAAAAGATATACAGAGAAATACCTCAGTGGATACAGACAGCCCCGTGCTCCCTGAGACCAAAGCCACAAAGGAAAGCTTCCCGCCTACTGTGCTGATAACCCAGCTGGAGATCCCTTCCCCCTCTCTGCTGGGGAAACTTAACCCTATCCTAGCTGAACCAGGACAAGTATGGAACAATGTAGACTTAACAATAAAGGCCAGACATATTTTATTTAACACAGGGACACAAGTAAGAAAATGTCGTGGTTCCCTCTATAAAGTTCAAACATTTTTTCCTTTGAGCTTTCTCATTATCATTTTGATTTTTTTTTTTTTTTACCTCCATGTGTCTCTGTAAGCTTCTATATGATAATGGAAGAAAATACTAAGTTTTAACTTAGCAAGGTATAATGGAACAGCAGGAAGCTTGTGAGCCACTTAAATGAAAATGATGAGAAGAAATAGACATTAATTATCTCAGGCTGCATTATCTTTTCATTTTGCAAGCAAGGAAATATTTAACACCCCAGGAGGAAAAGAATTAACTTCCTTTGAATCTTTACACAGTGAACCAGTGCTCAAGAAGCAAAATGCTTTACTTCGGACTGGTGAGATAATTTAAAATTGCATGCAGGGGGCAGCGAGATGAAAGATCAGAATCTAGTATATTCACTGAGCAGGAATGATGAAGTGAAAAAGTAGACAAAGAAGAGACCATGTTCGCTCTGTCCCACAAACCATGACCTTTTCCACAGTCACAAGGACCTATTTTCAATTTCAAGGCAATAGCTATAAATGTTAATAATTGCCTTTACCTCTTTCTGTGTAGCCTAGCTTCTTGCCCCATTACCAAAACCGTTTAGTTTCTCAGCAATTCATTTTCTTCATAATCTCCTTTCATGTCCCATGTTTCCTCTATTGTGTTTCACCTTGGGCAGTACATCATGTAAATAATGCCTATATCCATAATCGCTTTACTATACTGCTTAAAGGAATTCATTCTTAAAAACTCCATTCCAACCTGTGTCCATTATAGCAGACTTCTTTAGTCCTCATTAGATGGGACAAGTGGGAGAATATTTTAAAGGCTATTTCAGCATCAATGATGTAACCTTGAGTATCTATTCAAAACTTTAAAAGTATTTAAAGGATGAGCATGAAACAGATAAAAGCATTTGAGAAAGAAGGTCATCATACTGTATTTTGATTTTAAAAATTCCTACATTTGAAACAGCGTTTAAGGGCACATTATGGTAGCATAGATAGGCAAAAACATTCAAGAGCTTGTATTCAAGTATTTTCTCAAATTAGAAAGAGAGATTTAACATATTAATAGTCTGGAAAATGTATATACTGGTATTTAAGGCACAAATAATTGAGAAGGCAGAAATTATTGAGATCTGTATTTTTCCAGTGAGCAAGAGAACTCCTAGCTTCACACTGCCCGCAATATGACTATCTCAGAGAGGACAGAAGAAATCAAATATTTCTGTAAAAGGTAGTATTTTAGTTCTGGTTAGCATTTACTGTGATTAAGAGGTGTATATTGTCTTTTTTAAACCAGATTTGACATTGAGTTAAGGATTCCATCAAGCTCTTGTGTGTGAAATTAAAATTAGGTATCTTCTTTCTACTTCTCTGAAAGCCAAATGCCTGTGAAAGCTTTTGACAATCTCATGTCATCTCATGGTTTTTTGATATGGTTATTGGTGCCTTATCATCCTTGGTCTTAAATTTCAGTTTATAACAATTCCAAAGCCCTGCTTCATTGCAGTTTTAGTAGTGAAAAATATTCATACAAGAAATCAGGTAGAATTTTGAAATGTTCTCTGTGCTGGGTACTAGATGGGGGTAAACAGACAACATGCTGCCCACATTTTTTCCATGCACTTAGAGGCGGTTAGGTCTTATGTAATCGCTTTCTCTTATGCCTTTTATTATGTAAGAAGAAAAATAAAAAAATAAGCCTTCCAGCCTAGAAAAAGCCATTAATGTTCTTTTCCTCCTTTTTTTTCTTTTTTTTCTTTTTGTTCTTAAGCTTCATTCTGACTTGGACAAGGGAGTGGGCACTGTTAAATATACCCTTTCAGGAGATGGTGCTGGAACAGTTTTTACCATTGATGAGACCACAGGAGACATTCATGCCATAAGGAGCCTAGATCGAGAAGAAAAACCTTTCTACACACTCCGGGCTCAGGCTGTGGATGTTGACACCAAGAAACCATTAGAGCCTGAATCGGAGTTCATCATCAAAGTGCAGGACATTAATGATAATGAGCCAAAGTTCCTGGATGGGCCTTATGTTGCCAGTGTCCCAGAAATGTCTCCAGTGGGTGAGTAAAAAGCCTTAAACACTTGATAACTAATTGCATATTACTTAATTGTCTCAACGTGCATTTCCTGCTGAGGAAAGTAAGAGAAGGCTGAAATGAAAATATAACTTCTAATACTTATTAGAAATGTGTCACTCTATGCTTAGAAATATACAGATTACGGGGTTTTTTAGCTTTATTTGCTTATTTAGAAACTCACTCTTCTGCAAAATGAGTGCCTTTGACTGTAAGTCTCTGAGAACAGGAGGACAAAAAAAAAAAAAAAAAAAAAGATATTCAAGGCAAGTATGCTAAGGTCCAAGGGTCTGTGTACCCCCAAACTTGTTATTTCACATGATGAAGTGCATTCTCCTCTCTTCATAGTTTACGTTGACTGTTTGCTGTACAGAATTAGATGGTGCAACAGAATCTTGCCATTTACTGTTCTTGTCTTTGTGGCTGTTAAACACCTACAGCACTTTCATGATCCTGTAATTTTGAATTAGCGAACAAATCTTTATCCAAGTCCTGCTACGCTGTGGGTGCTTGCAAGTAATGATTGCCCTCACATGGCTCTCCACAATGCAAGAACAAGAGTCAGAGAAGCTCAACAAGGCTGACTCAAGGTCTTGAACACCTAATGTTCAAGAAAATACTGAGTTCATTGGATTCTTAAATTAAAAAATAAAAAAAAAAAAAAGAGAGAGAAGATTGACTGGAAACATGGTAAGTTTTCAAAAAGCTGCTGTATAGGGGTGATAATAATTTTCTCTCCAAAGAAAGGTGGACTGTAGTAAGGATACTGAAGCACTGGAATAGGTTTTTGTTTGAATTTTCACAACATGATAGACATTTTCCAGGAAAGACATAAAGAGCTTTAATCCTTCTTTGGAGCAGGAGAATAGACTAAATGGGATCTTCTGTTCTCTGCCTGATGGCTGATTCTGCAGTGGACCCGGTCCTGAGCAGTGTGTTTGCAACACAAGCATGCTGCTTGTGTCCTGCTGCCAAAAGGCATGTTGGGCTTCCCTGAGGTCACCAGAAATTTATTCATTCTGGGCTGGGAAGCCTTTAACTTCTCCATGCTAGTTGCAGTGTATTGCAATGTTCTCTCCTAAGTTGTCTTTTCCAACTACTTCACAAACCAGTACTAGTCATTTAATATTCCCTGTAGTTGCTAAAAGATTTGGAAGTTTTCTGACTGAATTGTGCAAAGGAATCCTGTTGCCCCTTCAGCTGTGCATCTCAGACAGTGATGTTTTGAAAGACAATCTGGGAGGCAACTAGCTATCTACACATGTCACTATATGGAATTAATGAGGTAATCTTTAAAATTTTGTCATGGAGAGTGGTAGAATGTCATAAAATGTGATTTGAGTAGACATGTAGTGACGATCACATTTATCTCATGCAAGTGTAGAAATGAGTTCTCTATAGTCACCTACAGAGGTGCATCTGTAGATTCACTATGTAGGTACACTATTGTTGTTGCCCCTATAGAGACTCCTAGTAATATTACTTACAGTTATATTATTTGTACATGGAAAACATTTGTTATATTTTTCAAGTCTATATCTGCAGAAAGTTCAGAATAAAATTTTCTTACCAGCAAATACATGGTTAGTTGTTAATTTGTTTTTAAGACTTGATCAGATATAAATTATCAAAACAATAATGAATAATGCTATTTAGACAGTGGAATAGAGTGCATGCATTCCTTTTCTCACTCTATTGCTCTTCCTCCATCTTCCCTTCTTATTTTCTTAAATATGTGTGTGCCGTAGCAGTCAAAATGCTAACAGTGGGTTTATTTCATGGGAAGATCTCTTCAAGATGTGCCATGAATTGTGACTTTTATGTTGACTGGGAGTTGCATGACTAAATGAGATACAACTGAGTATGCTGTGTCATGCATACAATGTTTTAAAAGAGATGCTTTTCAATTTATTCTCTTTTGTGAAAACAGCAGTAGATGACATGGCAAAAATGCATCCTCTTGATCTTCACTTTATTCAGTCACATTCAGTACCTCTAGAAGATTTAATCATAACAGATTTACTTTCCTCTATAAGAAAAATAAAAGATGGATGAAAATTGATCAGAAAAGTCAAGTCAAGGAAATAGTACCCTAAATGGAGGCCTAAACTCCAATTAGTGGTTACTAAAGCAGATAACAATTTTTGCTGTTGGGTTGTCTTGCAGCAAAAATATCCAGAAATGCCTTATGTCACCTGTGATGTTCCAGGAGATTGACCCTTCTCTGATGTAGTCCTTTCTACTCTTTTGCTCTCTCTTATCTATGCTTTTGCTACCTTATGCAAGCACAGAATTCTCAGAGGATCTAAAGCTACTGCTCCCTATCATCAGTACCATTTAGTTGCACCTATAGAGATGCCTAGACCTACTGCTGCCTGAGGCTGACACTGAAAATCACTTTGATTTTTTAGCTGGTGCAGCATATGGTTGTCTTGGCATAAGCAAAGAACCTGATAAACTCTTCCTCTCATCTATATTTTTACATTTTCATTTTCTAGTTGCCAGTTTTCAATTCCCAAATGTCCTAAACTTCACTTACTCTATTTTTGCAACAGTATTTATTATGAACTGCACTCATGCACACTGTTTTCATTGTAGGAAATGCACTACAACATGACTGTTTTTCCCCTTACTAGTCATTTCTATGAGCCTGTCAAACTTCTGTGACCAGTGACTTGCTGTCTTTTACTGTTGCATTATACTCACTTGCAAAGGTTTACTCAGTTTGGTAGTTTATCCTAAGAATGTCAGTATTAAGGAGCAAAATGTGGATGCCAGAATTCATGTTGAAAGGGGAATAGAGGGGTAGAGAAGTAGCTAATAAAATCCTCAACACTCACTGTAAACACACAGTATGTATTCCATTTGGGCAGTGAAATAAAGCAAATTGTATAAAACATCTTTGAGGTACCACAGTCTGCAGTCATAAGAAAGGATTTCATGGGGGAGGGAAGACTTCGAAAGAAAAGTATCCTTCAGACCCCTTACACACATTTTGGAAATTGTCATGGCTGCACCATTCTCAGTTTTGTAACATCTCTGGCCTTCATACTAATTGCTGTTGCTGAAGCTTTGGTGGCTGAAAAAATGACATAGCATACAGCCCTGGATTCAGAGTTCCAGTCACAGTCTTATAAATAAAATTGCACATCAATTTTATCCTGGACCATTGTGGTTTTTCACTGGAAAAGGTAAAAAAAGATCGAAATTTGTAAGATCCTCAATATCCAGTTTTCTGCACATACATATGGCTTAGACATATCTGTCGTATCCAAATTGTTCATGGTAGTTTTTCTAAGGACTTTGTTGTGTTATTTTCCATGTATGATTTAGGTGTAAATTTATTTTTTCCCTTCAAATTCATTTTGAGGTTATAATAAAGTTTCTTGCACAGTTTCTGTACACTGAGGTTTGTTTGGTTTTCCCTCTAATCAATACCACTCCTTAAAAAATGATTATGGTAATGCATATCTTTTAGCTTTTTTTGAAGAAGAGATAATTTTAGGATTGACATTTTTACTTGGTGGTGCATTCCTTACTGGGAGCCAAAGTCCTTCATATGCTTTTTATTAAGAAGAAGAAAAAAAAAAGTTAGCAAGATGTTTACTATGTTCTAAAACCATAATTTAAGCCCACTACAAACTCGGACACCTACCTGTTTTATGCCAAAGCTTGAATGGCCAGCTAGCCTTGCTCTTTCCATACATGCACTGTAATCAGATCACGTATGATGGAGAGGACAGTCAATGACAGATATAAACAAAACGGATAGTACCTTGAAAAGCCCCTTGGTTACCAACGGGTGTAACATATAGGCTACTGTACCCATCTATGACTTCCATTTTCTTTGATACTTCCCAAATGTGCATAGTTTCTGTATTGCTGTGGAAGGATATTGGTACCTCCAAAGTTGGCAATGTATTGCTCACATAATAAATGGGGTGCAGAATACTTTATGGTGAATAATTTATTTTGGAAAGGATAATGATTCTCTGCAGAGAAATTCAGCAGTTTTAGTCAGATTACAACTCAGAACTAATACTTTAAGAATAGAGATTGCTATGCCTAATAAGAGACTTATAAAAGCTTAAGGGCGGCTGGACTCCTAATATGTTTTTTCCTGATATTGGAATGGTTTTATCAATATATTTTAATGAAAATATTGTCTTGATTTAATAAGAGTTCCAAAATGTAGAACAAACCAGAAATGGAAATTTATGTATGAGGACTGAAAAGTGGACTGTAATTTCCCCATTTGTAAGTTAGTATTAGCAAAGTAAGTTGTCCCTAAGTATAGTTTAATCAACTGTGTTGTTGCTTCTGGCACCTTTGCCAGCTTCTGTTATAACTCATGTAAGCATGCAAATGTATGGTGAGTTTAAACCAAAGTTATCCCCTTACCGAAGCTGTCAGTCCAGATGACTGAGAGTAGGGGCATACCAGTGTTAAACACACTTTCAGGGAAAGATCTCATTACATATTTTTTATATATTTATAAAAATGTGCACAGAAATGCATCTTCATTTCTCATGCATTTCTTTCACTGACTACACTGATTTTAATTGATCATATGTATTACACATGACAAATTTATAACTTCTACTGTCACAGTCTCCCATCCAAAGTCTCTCTTTTTAAGTTCTTTCCATTATTCCTCTATGCTTATACACAGACCAGCTAGGCCTGTACTAAACCCATCAATTCCATAACATATAGATTCCATATGCTCTTTCCCAGTCAATTTCATTTCATATCTTTCCATTAGATAAACTCTTTATTGCTTGTGGGGGCTTTACAATCTCCAGTTCACCATGGCAATTATTCTGCCTTTTTGGTTATTAATTAATGAGTAATGGAATATGCTCACATTAAATAGCTGTATTACTGACTAGGCTTGAATATTGTATTTGAAACTGTCTCAATTGTAACACCACGTTGTAATATTAAAATTGTCAATGATACTAGAAAGTTGATACCAGGTTATTTTTTGCTAAGTATCCTCCATGGCGCAAAGCAGCTGCCTGAATAGTGTTATATGTTTGCTTCCCATGGTACTGACAACCTAAAAATAGCCTCTATACATTTTCTGGCAGTTTTACTTCTGAAGTGAATACTTAATTGTCTTATATTCAGACATTGGCTTATGTTTAAACATTGACAAAGGCTTTTATATATACATTCACAAATGGAACATATGGTTAATACGTCTATCTATGTAGTTTCAAATGAAAGTATTACAATGTGTAGAAAACTAACCTGATGAACTGGTGGGTAGGAAACTGTACTTTGGTTGGGCATAGCTTAGTAATGTGTGCCTGAGTTTAGCCTGAAGCTTACACTGAGCAGAGGCAGGGGAAGGAAGGACTATAAGGCATTGGAGCAAATACTGAGCGGTCTTTCCCTCGATATAGATTCCTAGCTTCTGGTTATATATTTTTAAGCACTTGCAAAAGCGTACCCAAGCTGTTGTGGAAGATATTACTTTGGCAATCTATGGAGGCCAGAGATATTTTTGAATGGTTTACACATACTCATGGAGAAATAATTGGCTGTATAATCTGTTAGCCCCTGTCTGCAGCCCCTTCAGCCCCACCTTGGTCTTCATGACTTTTTTCTGGAGTTAGTGAGCCCGTAGAGACAGTGATAGGAATGGGATGTTGTCATACTCAATATAAAAATATCTTTAAAATTTTTGTTTATTCTCTTTTCCTTGTCTGGTAATTTCCATCAGTTATTTTCCTTTTTTGTCCACTGTTGATCATTGATAAGAAAACTTTGGAGGATTTCCCACAGTGATCCCAAGATCAAGAGTTAATAGGTAACTGAGATACAACCTACTTCTGTGAAAGTACTGATAAGGTATTATTTTCCCATTCCTCTTACTTTGTATGTCTCAGTGTGAAATCCCTTATACCTGGTTACTTGTTAGGTTAAGATTCCCCTGTAACACTTTGCAGTCAAGCTTTCATTTTGTCAAGCTGTCACCTGCTTATATGTTCTCTTTTACAGGCAATCTGTGTTCAGATCCAAGTGAGATGCCAGTGGCAACCCCCCCTTCCTATAAAGAATGTCAATTTATTTCTACCATTTGATTTCTTTTTTTATTTTGATATTACCTTAGAAAAGGCTGTACTCTCTGAATCTACCTTTTTTAGGTTTTTAAGATCTTTTACTTAGGAACCTTGCTTAAAGCTTTTGGGAAACTTAGATACACTAAGCAAGTAATCTAGATCTGTATACTCACTGATTCAACCAATAATTTTTACAAGTTTTGCGAAGAGCAGCTTTCCTTCACAAAACTGTACTGACTCCTCCCTTAGAGGGTTATATCCACATGCACTCTAATTTGGTACTTTGTTACAGAGTGTATAAATCTGTTCATCGCCTGGGTCAGACCTGGTGCGCTAGGTCATACAGACCACTTTTCAGAAAAATGCATATCCCATCACTGTCTTTCAGTCTCTGTCAGATGGCAGTTTACCCATCATAGTTCATGTTCCAGTGGTTGCTTGCTTAGAACTGCTTTGTTAATTACAAATCTTGTCTTTTTGATTCATTTTTTAAATTGTGAAAAGAATCAGCTACTGCACTGATCATCAGACTGTTTTATAGCCACTGTAGAGAACAGTGAGTTTTTGCACAAAAATACAAAACAAAATAAAAATAAAACAACACAGACATTGAGAGAAAATTACAAGTAGGAAGTAAAAGCTTTTGAAACAAAAGTGTTTCTTGACATTATGATAGATCACTAGGCAACCTAGTCAGCTTCAACTACTGTGAAAAACCTTACAGACAAAACCCTTTTAGATCAAAAGGGAGGCAGAAAACAATGCAGAGAATCAAGGCTTGCTTGGTTAAAGGATTGCAGCTATTGTCATACTCACTGTGAGTTTTATTGTATATACTCTGGCTGTTGGAAACTGTCAGCAAAACATGGAAATTTGGCAAATACTGTTAGCTGGGAGAATCTATGTAAAATGAAAACTGTGACAGACGGGGCCCTACAAACATGCACACAGCAAAACATCTGAAAAGCTTTTGCTGTTAAAAGGGTGAGATGGTGGATAAATGTTTCCTCCTAGCAGGTTTCGCAGTCCCAAAATGTCAGTATTAGTGCCAAATTCATGCAAAGCATTTGAATCTTACTTCATGGACATCCAGGCCTACTTTATTGTGTTTAACCAAAAGTGGGCAAAGTTAAAAACCCGTGTCACAGTAGATAAAGCCATTATGTTCCTATCCACACACTGACTTTACTCCAGCTCAGTAGCATTAATCAAATAACATTTCATATTTCATCACACACAAGTCTTTTGATGCAGACCCCTGTTAGGTTAATCACCAATACTTTCATTATTAATATTAAGCTATATGGGTTTGTTCTAAATTTATATGTTGGTCATGTTAGTGATGCTGAGTATTAGTTCTTTTAGTCTATAAGGAGAACCTTTGTAATTATTGGTAGTCTTGTGGTTTGCATAATCATCTTCAGGTTCAAGAAATATTTTATTAAAGTTATTGGGATCATGTGTTATTTTTTTGTCAATTATACTATTGATGGGGGAAAAGTAATGGCATATTTTAGTGTAGTACTGAGAGATGTAGGAGTTGTTCTTATACAGGCACATAACATCTCTAAAACATAAAACATGTTGTATTGATAGTTGGTTTAGTAGCCACTGATCAGCTGTAAATGTTAAAAATTAACAAGAAGTTGCTTTTTTCCTTACCACAAAATGACTCTGAATGTTAAGTATCTTTTCAGTAAGAGCTGTTCTTTTGGCCACCAAGTGATTTTAAACATTAAACATATTTTTAAAGTATTACTGTTCTCAGCCGCTGAGTGACTGTAAACATTAAATATGTTTTATAAAAGCTGCTTTTCAAGCTACTGCCTGCATGGCTATGAACATCATTTTTCTTTAAAGTTGCTTTCCAGCCACTGAGCTATTTTTTTTATAGGCTTAGTTCTATTTATAATTTTTCACAGAAGAAACAAGTGCAGAGTTTCACTGGCACAAAGCAACACTTCATTTATGACAAGTAATCATGTCCTAGCCATCTCCTCATAAAGATACTTCAGATAATTAGAACAAGCCAAAATTTAAATGGACTTTTATGGATATTTTGTGTTGACAGTGTGTGCATATCTAGTGTTCTTCTTCCCCATTTTTGTGTACAACTCTTCATTAAACCAAAATAATAAAAGCAGACATGAGTGATATTCTGTACTAAGAGAACTGGTCTAAGAAATCAGTCATTGATGGATTGTGTGAATCAATCAAGTCATCATCAGCCCCAGAGAAGGACAAAACAGAAGGCAAAATAGTCTCAAGATTGCTAAGCAAATGGGAGCCACTAAACCAAATATGATTAAGGGCTTTAATTCTGTGTGCAGAAATAACTCCATGTGGCAAATTAGATGTAATCCTAGGAAGGCCTGGAGTGATAAGAAAAGTGTTCATGAGAATCTGTCTTAACAAGAGCTAAGAGAAAAAAAATCACTGATCACAAATATTTTGTTAAGGACAAATTATTCTCTGTTTAGAAAATCCCATAAGGCTTAAAGTCTACAGCAAAGACACTGCAGATAAAAATAATACCTTAGGAAAAGGAAATCTACATAAAACAGAGGTCTAAAAATATCTGCAGAATGAGGAACAGCACATACTAGAGTATCTTTAAATGGCACGTCAGCCAATTAGTAAGTATATCTGTCTGTCGACCTTGGGTTTAATGATTGTCCTTATTTGTAGTAAGGAACAGCATAGATGGGCAATCCAACCCAAAGTCTATTCTGTACACTGTAGGTTTTTCTTAACTAAGTAACCATTGAAAATCTTATGGAAACGTAAATCTCTAGCCTTTGATCAACAAGGGTCCTGACAGAGCTTGCTGAAACCTTTCCACAAGAGCCATTTTTGCTAAGTTTCTGTAGAACTGAAAGATTCAAACATACAATTCTGTCAAAACTTTTTTTATGAAAACCAGATGGCTGCCTGGTGAGTCATCCCCCAGGTTAGCTAGTGACTGGCAAATAAAACAGGTGGTTCCCAAATTAGTAGAGAAGCATTCTTTATATCAACCTGACAAGCCAAGCACCGGCTGGCTGGGAACCTGTAGGCCTGGCAGACTTCTCTGGAGCTGGGAACCTGGCAAGTTTGTCTATTCCCTGATTTCTCTGCTGTGCAGCTGATGACAAGGCAAGTTGTCATGCTTCCCAGACAAGTTAGTCAACCTGCAAGCTAAAGAGGTCGTAACTAAGTAGGAAGAAGACCAGTGAAAATGAAACATGTCCTCTCTGCTAAAAACTTAGCAGTGCCAATAGTTTTTTCTGGAGTGAAGCAGGATGAAGTGAAAGGCCAAAACTATCTGAAATATCCCAGTAAAGCAAAATTCCACTGTCCAGACATCCTTACTTACCAGTTATGTCTGGAGACCTTTTGTGCAGAAGCCAGCAGTAAAAGTGAAATCACTGAGGGTCAGAGAGGTGGAGACTGGGAATAGAGGGGGTGCTGATTTCAGGCATGTGTGAAAATAAAGTGACAGCAGAGGAAGAGGAAAAGCTTTACAGGCTGTTCAGATTTCCGGAGCTACTGGAAAGAAATGTGACACCTTTGATACGGCCTTGGACTTGTGTGTTGGTTTAAGCCCTGCCGGGACTGGAGAGCACGTTGCCCTTTGTCCCTCCCCCACCCTCAGCAGGTCGGGCTGGCAGTGAGGCACAAACCCCGGGGTAAAATAAGAAGGAATTTAATACAGCAGTATGATAAACAATCTGAACAACAACAGTGGCAATGATAACAACAAGAAACAGCAATAACAGTGAACAAGACAAACAATATACAGAGAAATACCGCAAATAGTCAGGGAACAAACCCGACGTGTGCTTCCCGCCACCAAGGAAAAAAAGTTTCCGCCCCTGGACCTGATGTCAGCATGGTATGAATAACCCGGTTGGAGATCCCTTCCCCCTCTCTCTCTGCTAGGGAAACCTAACCCTATCCTAGTTGAACCAGGACAACGTGGTTCATATTTGCACTGCTAAAGAGGCTGCTGTCATTTCTGTTAACAAACCTTAGGACCATCCTTTTTTTATCATAAGAAGCTTAAAGGATATTAATACATAAATACATGGAACTCACCGTATGAGTATTCCTATGGAGCAGTCTTGAGGGAACACGGAAACAGTATGCAAGGGGACCTCCAGCAAGGACTGCCTGACACGCCAATCTGCACCAGTCATTGATGGAGAACGTTGCAGATACTCTCTGAGGTGTAATTTCAACTAACCATTT
Organism: Athene cunicularia; assembly: GCF_003259725.1. NCBI lineage: Eukaryota > Metazoa > Chordata > Aves > Strigiformes > Strigidae > Athene > Athene cunicularia. Next base: position 70,497,549 of record NW_020799095.1, read on the forward strand.
GAATCTTGGTACACAGTTGTTCACAACTGATGATTGTTAGTGGGAATAATTTGTTGACTGCTAGTCATCCCACTGAGGTTGGCATGATGTTTTGGGGCAAGAGATTCTGACTGCTAAAGAATAATATGAATCCCAGCAGTCAATCCAATAATAACTCGTTCAGGAAATCTACAGCTGGAGGGTATCTATTCAGCCATGTCCTTCATCTTCCGTCTGTGTTTACTGCTGTTAGTACAGCAAGCATCCATTTTACCATTTGTTCTGATCTAAAGGAGTAACCTAACATATCTGAAACATAAGATAATGATATAGCTAGGATTCCCATATTGTAGGAACATCACCCTAGAAGCCTATCAATCCTCCTGTCTCTGTAAATGGCCAGCAGAGGGTAGGAGAAAGTTAAACACACATTTAGACAGATTATCATGTCACAGTCTATTTGAGAGTAGGTTTCATCCAAGTACGGTTTACTTATTTTCTAACTCTGTTAAAAAGGATTGTTGTTTGGGTTCATGTGCATGTCAAACACTTTTCTAATCCCCATTTTGTTAGGTTTAGTGACTGTACATTACCTAGATTGATCATGTCATTGTACAAAGCATTTCCTTTTCCTATTTTTAACATTTTTTACTTTCAGTCTGGAAGATAAAGATTAATAGGAACAAATGATTTAACTTTGGTATAGTCCTGACTACTGTATGCATCTCTATCCTGCCACATCTTTTTGTCTTATTTATAAATTAAACAGATGAAATCTTTAAAGTTCTATGTGGAAAATTTTTCATGTCTCCATCACTTTCACTGTTTGCCTCTGAGCCCCCTTTATTTCTGCTGTTCTTTTAGTGATAGGGCAACAGTAATCAATATTTTCAAGTCTTGAGAGAATTCAGATGAGAAAGGTGCCTGAAGGACTGGTTCATGTGCTCAGGCCTGCAATTTATGGTCTTGCAAGAGATGATACAGACACAGATGCTCAAATTATCAGGCCTACTTGCTACTTCTCTGGTTCAGTAGCTCCAAATTCATCCACTTTTTCTTGTTGCTTTCACTCTATATCACCTCATGCCTGAACACATACCAAACCCTGTCAGAGAGTTTTCAGCAGATGTTTGATAGTCCTGGGATTCTTTCATGGCTCTTGCATGTGATTCTGAATGAATCCTCTGTTCACAGATTTTAAGTCCTAAACCAGTATTAATCACTGAGCATAATCCAGTGAGACATAGCATCTTGCTGTTCAAACAGTGGATGATCCTGTGTGCCTTCAAAAGATCATCCAGTTGCTAATACAGTGGAGGGGGGTAAAATCTTCCCCTGATTGAGTAGAAAAAATAGCTTTACCATGATATATTAAAGAACTGTGTTTGATAGTTTTATTTGCAATACTGGTGGGGCAATAAGGAGGGGAAGTGTTAACCTTTGTGGAGGGAGAGGGAGTGACTGAACACATGCAAACTGATGTTTTTATTTGCCACAATCCAGATTCAAACACCAGTGTACTAAGAATTGCTCCAACATAAAATGTTGGAAATCAGTTCCTACATCAGCTTTTCTTTGTAACAAATAAACAAAACCAAATTCTAGCCTTTCCATCTGAAGAAAATCATAAATGACCTGAAAGGTGTGAAGATGTCAGACTGCCTGTCTGAATGCAAAGATGGCAACAAGGCATCAGGTCCTTAAATTCCAAAATCCATATGAAGCTGGTAATTGAACTGGCAAGTTGTAAAGAAGGAATCCTTTCTTTGGGCCACTGCACAGCAATAAGAGATCTCTGAACTGCTGATTTAAAGGAAAGATACAGGATAAGAACTGCATCAACACATCCTACTGATTTACCGTAGAGCTGAAGTTGTGGCAGTTCAGTAATACCTATACTGCAACTTGGATGCTTTATATTTTAGCCACCTTTATCAATTTATTTTGGGTAGCACAAGGGGACAGTAACAGTGACAACAGGACAGGTTTTATGGCAGTGTAGTACAAGGGACCTCAGGATACTAACTCACCAGCTACCTTGCAGATATGTCCTAATGGTTCGTTTCCAGTGCTACTGTTACCCGGACTGCCTACATTAAAACCCACATGAGCCTCCCTGCCCACACTGCAAATGTGTTTTATGATTTGAGTATTGACTTACTTGTGGACACACTGTGTGTCACATCAGTACTGCTCTTACCAGCAGTAAAGATTTTAGATTTGTTAGTAAGACCTCGTTAGTGAATGTTTTCCATCAGCATATGCGCAAGCCAGATTTGTAAAGGTAACTTAGCACTGAAAGAGTTTTGTAAGTGTCTCATGGTTTTCTTTTGTTTGTTTGGTTTGGTTTGGGGTTTTTTTTTGATAGCATTAAGTGCAGGGCATGTGAATGGTTTTGAAAATCCTAGTCAGTCTTTAGACTCCCAAATAGCTTTTAATATCTTGAGCTGTACCACCAGGTTCCTCAAGCAATGTTGAGCATCCCTAATGTATAGGCACCTAAACTGTGATGGCATAAATTACAAACGGGAACCAAAATGTTCTAGAAATTTGTCCAGGCAGTTGCAGCAATGTCTTTGAAGCCCAACCAGATGAGACAGATCAAATTCAGCACTACTACAGTAGGTGATTTGGGATATTCCATGCAGGGTTAAATGCCCACATGGATTTATTTGTACGATTCTAAATGAAGTATCTTAGTACCTGCCTGAACCTGGAAGAAAGTAAATTTCTGTAAATTGTTCCATGGGTGCATAAAATGTCACCTAAGCCTGCCCCTAATCTACTTGCACACAGAACCATATGAACTTTACACCGCTGAGCAGCTAGATACCAATTAATGCCTAAGCACTGTCAGAAATCATAAAGTAGATATACTTAATTCTTTTTCAGAAATCAGTCAGTGACATTTTCAGAGTTCAGAGTTACATCCCATGCAAAATGTGGCTGGAGGAGAGGTTAGATGGTTTTGATTTTGCAGTGAGGTAGGTAGAAAACTCACACACGATGCTGCAGATGCAGCTTCAGTTCTTTCTCTTTTTTTTCCTTCTTTTTCTTTTTCTTTTTTTTTTTTTTTTTTTTCCACCAGAGGCCAGAGAGACTTTCTTAGTCTTTCTTCCTTCTCCCTTTTTTTGGCCTGATGAATATTTAATGATCCTATATAAAACAGAGCACCTTCCTCCTTTTTCAAGGGAGTGATGGTCTGAGCATTCACTTAAGAGGTAGGAATTAAGCATTCAACCACCATATAACAGAACAGTGACTTAAAATAATCTGTATCTCATGCATCCACTGGGCATTCAGGAAGGAACATAATCTGCTTCTGCATTTTGTCAGAATAAGGTTAGTTTAAGCTGTTAACACAGAAAAGAGTTCAAAATTATTTTTCCCCAGTAAATAATTGGTATCTAGGATACAACTTTTCTCACTGGTGTTTCTTACAGGCTACAGCAGCTTTTCACTAATAGACTGACTTTGTATGGATATTATTGTTACGCATCTAAATAACACCAGGTAGAAAAAATCTGCATCTGGTCTTACTGCATTTGCAGCGGCTTTTTTTATATGATTCACGCCCTCAGTATCTCTGCGCTGTAGTCGTATGTAAAAAAGCACCTTGTAATGTTACTTCTCTGTTTTATAGGTATAGTCTTGAAGGTGGTGAAAACCAAGAAGGAATATTCATTGCAGAGCTTGTTTCTTAATGCTTATATGTTACCAGAACTGACAAACCACAAATGAGAGTGTATGTGCAAGTGAACTGAGGGAAATTCACCTTAAAAAATAGTATGTATTTTTTAATATGTTTGTGAAGGAGTCGGGAAAAAAAATAAGTTGAGGAATAGAAAAAAAAAATGGAATAAAAAGCTAGGAAGCAGCTTATATGTGAATAAGAGAATAAGAGTTTAATGCTCATTAAAAAATCTAAGCATGATTAGTTCAGTGAGTTAAGATGATAACCATGTTTTCTGTCTTATGTATGTGGGAAGGACTGTGAGTGGATTATTAAAATACACTTAATAGCTTTCTTAACAAACCTTTATAGTTGTGTGGTTGTCCACTGTCTGACTCTCAGACCTAAAGTACAGTGACTGAAAAGTGCCTTGTTGTCAGCCAGTAAATAGTGATCTGTATCCAGCCTCCAACTGAGGTAGCACTGAAAGCCTGATGGGCTGTGATATTTGGAAAAATTACTCCTACTGTTAACAACATGTATGTGTGTCCAAAAGAGTGGCATTTAGGATCTGGAGTTTTATTATGGTAATTTTCATTATTATTATTGTTGCTGTTGTTGTTATTGTTCTTCTTCTTGTTATCTTATTGACATTTTGCAAGAAGAATGACATACTTGTTTGCTCTAGCTTTGTATTGAGCAACCAGACAGAAAATAATGAAGTTACAGAAAGTCAGCAACATAATATGTTCCATTATTTTGTTTTATTTTAGTTTTGAAACAGAGTTAAAGATGGAATGGTTTGAGCAGCTATAGGTAGAACTCTAGTGGCATGGTTCAACTTGCATCTGCAAAAAGACTATAGTTCACTTCAGTGATTAAAGTGATGAAAGTCCAGCTGTCTAATAATGATTTTATAGTCCACATATTTTATTTTAAAATATATTTTATTTAGGATTAAGACAGAATTTTATTTTGCAGATCTTACCACTCTTGATCTTTGTACATAATCAATACCTTGGATTGTAAATTATTTAGAAATTTCAGGGGGAAGACAAGAGTCCCTGAATATTGAATACAGTCAAATTTTAGAAAGTTGATATGTAGATCTGCATTTGGATTTTAACAGACTTAGATTAATCTGTAAAACAATAACACAACAGAGGTTAAGCAAATATTTTCCTAAGAAATGTAAAACTTTTTAATGAGCTAAACAATAAGTTGCAAGATATCTAGGTCACATTTAGGTGCATTTAATTTTAGCTTCAATATTTCACAAGTTCAGAATTTTATGTATATCAAGGCTTGTTTGTCTCACAGGTTTTAAAATTTATGAAAAAAACATAAAGAAGGGGA
>NW_020799095.1:70502606-70528884 GCF_003259725.1 Athene cunicularia
GGGGGGGGGGCTGTCATAGAAAGGCAAATTTCTAGAACAGAATCCTCACTACAGTTGAAAAAGGGTGAAACTCCACTTCAGCCTGGACAACAGTCAACTATGATCTGTCTTCTCCATTTGAAAGGGTTTTTTTTCTTCTTGTTTTGGGCCAGTGGTGCCAACTTAAGCATTGCTTTTTATCTGATCTCCAGAGACAAGTGATTTTGATCATCATAATAGAGAGATAAATGCAAATCATGGGAAGAGCAGGCTCAGAACAACTCCAACAAGTAACTAATTCAAATTCCTATCTGGTAATAATTGTGAAGTTTCTACCTTGATCATTTAAACAGCATGTAGTACAGAGTTAGACATTTTGTATCATCCTTAACTAGAATTTTCTGTGTCATACAAATATCAAAATACCTGTATTTATGCATGTATATATGGTCACAATTCATTTGCATATTGTACTGGTCTTTTTTTTTTCTTTTGTCTGGTTTAAAGAACATAATGCATTGCAATAAAATTAAGGTATTAAGCCCTCAAACAAGCTCTAAGAGCTTAAAATTTAAATTAAAGAAAAAAAAAAAGAATGCTGCAGCCTTGCTAGGGAGAGAATTTGGCATCAGTGTCTGATTTTACTCTTTTTTTTCCAAAGTTCAGGTATTTGAATTAAGGAAATAATAATTTTCTTTATTGAAAAAAAAAAACAAAAAAAAAACAAAAAAAACCCAAAAAAAACACAACCCACAACAAAACTATTTCAAGTGGAATATTTGGAAAGTGTGTATATATAGCCATGTACATCTTGACCGACATCAGGAGAAAGCTGTGTTGTGGTCACTGATGTTAACTTAGTAAGTGGGGTGATGCCACAGCATTCTCAGATAAATTCTTCACAAAGAATTGTTTTAAATGTCTTAATAAAGATTTATCTGTCCATAGTGCAGTGACAGCATGGGAAGGCAAATAAATGTTTTCTGCTTACATTTTACAGCTGAGAAAATGAGGAGGTAAGGACAGTTACTGTGTTACAGCTTAGATTTTTCCTCAGAGCTTTCTGGCTACCAGTTATGGCCCTAAATTTTTGGTTATGTTAAGGAACAGAACATGATGAAGGAATGACCATGAGCAAAGGAAAATAAACTACTTACTAGGTAGTTTACACAGTACTACACATAGTTCAGTCACTCCAATAATAAATCCGTATTACCTTCTTTTATGTGTAATTATTTGGTCTCATCAGCTTCAGTACTTTTAAAAGGGTTGTTAAATTAAATATATGTGCCTAAGTGATTTGCTGAGTAGTTATGTTCTTAAAGGTTTTGCTTGAAGCCATGTTTTCAGTCATGTTTTAGATGGATCCAAGGCTGTGCTTACTCAAAATATTTGGGCCATGGAACAATGTTATAATAGGATTCATGAGTGGAAATCCTGACCTGGCCTGTTATTAATCATTTTACCCAGGGATAACTCTCCATGAAGAGGGAATAACTTCTACGGCCACTGTTTGATCAGTGTAAGCTTTTGACAGTGCTCAAAGAGCACGGAACAATGGAGGGAGAGCCACCCAGGGTGGCAGGGGGAACTCAGGACAGGGAGGAAGAAACCAGAAAAAGACACCCTGATGCCCTCATGCAGGTGAGGTTTGGTGCAGAGCCCATGATGAAACTGCTTAGAAGTCCTCTAACAAAATGTCTGGGAAAATAAGATGTTTTGGATACATAAAATTTCTGTACTGGAATGATTTTATCAGTGTACATTAATAAATATACTTTTTTTGTTATTTACCTATGGGAAATTTAAAAAATCCCACTTTCTGAAAAAACTCACCATATCTTTAGAAGAATTTTTCCCGTCCAGAGAATTTTGTAAGACAAGCTGTTGTAAAACCAAGAGGAGTATTGCATGTAGCAGTGTATTTTGAAAATACAATTGGAAGAGTTACCAAGAGCATATCTTCTACTAAGCTGATGAATTCCCATGAACTTTTATTTTTGCAGGTGTTCTCATCAGTTCTGAAGGTTTTTCCACTGTCTTTGTAAATTAGTTCTACATTTCAGCAAATTCCCAAGTATTCCTACAGATCTTATGCACTAATTCTGCAATGTACCATTTAATCTTAGCATTTATTTCAAACATATTGAAATACTTCTTCAATGTGGATTTAAAGCATATAGGTTTTAATTTTAAACTACCACTTGTCTAAAATATCCATACTATTTGTAGAATAACAGATGAACCAAACTCATCACATGCTTATTAAACTAAAATTACCAAGGAAAATTCTGCTTAGTAGTATTTAGAGTGAAATAATATAAACATATGAAGGACTTTCTGTCAGAAATCTGTCTTAAGAGATACTTTCTCACCTGTATTTTGGTACAATGCAACTTTAAATTATGCATTACGGTGACATAAGGCATTCAGTGTTGTTCTTTTTATTTGGCCACAGGCCATATGAAAGGCTGATGACCTTTAAATATGCTTCTATTCATACACTTGTTCTTTTAAGACGCTCACTGTGCCTTTCTTATATATTTGTACAATGAGAAATAGCATGTCATACCTTAGTAATGTACAATATATTCTCTTTTTCCACTGGTCCCTTTCCTAAAGCAGACCTTTTAATTTACAACAATTTTTTTTTTTCTTGACTATTTTTCATCTGGTGATCAGACTCTGACATATTTTCTTGTTTCACAAATCACATAATTACAGAATCACAGAATCCTCTAGGTTGGAAAAGACCTTGAAGATCATCCAGTCAAACCATTTACTTAACACTGACTGTTCTCAACTACACCAGATCCCTCAGCGCTATGTCAACCCAACTCTTAAACACCTCCAGGGATGGGGACTCCACCACCTCCTGGGCAGCCCATTCCAATGCCTAACAACCCCTTCTGGAAAGAAAGGCTTCCTAATATCCAGTCTAAACCTTCCCTGGTGCAAGTTGAGGCCATTACCTCTTGTCCTATCGCTTGTTACTTCATTAAAGAGGCTCATCCCCAGTTCTCTGCAACCTCCTTTCAGGTAGCTGTAGAGGGCGATGAGGTCTCCCCTCAGCCTCCTCTTCTCCAGACTAAACACCCCCAGTTCCCTCAGCTGCTCCCCGTACGACCTGTGATCCAGACCCTGCACCAGCTCCGTTGCCCTTCTCTGGACACGCTCGAGTCATTCAATGTCCTTTTTGTAGTGAGGGGCCCAAAACTGAACACAGGAATCGAGGGGCGACCTCACCAGTGCCGAGTACAGGGGTCAGATCCCTTCCCTGTCCCTGCTGGCCCACTCAGCCAGGACTGCTGGTAAATGATGGAAAGTGGCCTGGCGAGCACCCCAGCCAGCTCCTTCAGCACCCTCGGATGTATCCCATCTGGTCCCATAGACCTGTGTGTGTCTGTGTGATGCAGCAGGTCACTGACTGTCTCCTCCTGGATTGTGGGGGGGTCGTTCTCCCAGTCTCTGTCTTCTGGCTGAGGAGGCTGGATTCCCTCAACACAACTAGGTTTTTATTAAGACTGAGGAAATAAGGTATTAATCACCTCAGCCTTTTCCTCATCACTCGTTGCCATTGTTCCTCCTGCATCTATGCAGGGGATAGAGGCTCTCCCTGGTCTTTCTTTTGCTGTTGATGTACTTATAGAAACATTTCTTATTACCTTTGACTGCTGAAGCCAGATTAATTTCCAGCTGAGCTTTAGACCTCCTGATTTCCACCCTGAATAGCCTCACAGCAACTTTATAATCATTGTGAGTCATTAGCCTCTTCTTCCAAAGGCTGTAAACTCTCCTTTTCTCCCTGAGTTGCAGCCAAAGCTCCCTGTTCAGCCAGGGTGGTCGTCTCTGTCGCTGGCTTCTCTTACAGCACCTGGGGACAGCCTGCTCCTGAGCCATTAAGACTTTCTTCTTAAAAAGAGTCCAGCCTTCCCGGACCCCTGTATACTTCAGGACCATCTCCCAAGGGATTCTCTCAAGCAGTTGCCTAAACAAGTCAAAGTCAGACCTTTGGAAGTCCAGGATGTCAGTGCTGCTTAGCCCTCTCCTGGCTTCTCTAAGAATAGAGAACTCAGTTATTTCATGATCGCTGTGCCCTAGTCGGCCTCCAACTGCCACATCATCCACCAGTCCTTCTCTGTTCACAAAGAGGAGATCCAGTAGGGCACCTTCTCTGGTCGGTTCACTGAGCAACTGTGTCAGGAAGTTTTCTGCCACACATTCCAGGAATCTCCGAGACTGGTCCCGCTCTGCTGTATTTTATTTCCAGCAGATATCTGGGAAGTTAAAATCTCCCACAAGAACAAGGACAAGTGAATGTGAGATTTCTCTTCTACATGCCTATAAAATATTTCATCCACCTCTCTGTCCTGGTTGGATGGCCTATAATAGACTCCCACTATGACATCTGCCCTATTGGCCTTCACCCTGATTCTAACTCAAAGACACTCCACCCTGTCTTCACTACACTTGTACTCAAAGCAACCATAACAGTCCCTAACATACAGAGCCACCCACCACCTCTCCTTCCTTGTCTGTCCTTCCTAAAGAGCTTGTAGCCATCAAATGGCGCACTCCAGTCATGGGAGACATCCCACCATGTTTCTGTGATAGCCACAACATCATAATTTTCCTGTTACATCATGACTTCAAGCTCCTCCTGTTTGTTACCCATGCTGTGTGCTTTGGTATACATGCACTTCAGATGAGCTGATGTCCGCAGCACCTTTTCACATTTAGAGGTCCTAATTCTGGCCTGACCTTTCACAGATTTTACCCCAGTTTCTGATCCATCCATATGCCTTGCATCTTTGTTCTGCTTCATGTCTCCAATCCTTCCCTCCACTGAGATGGCAGGGTGAGGGTCGTTGCTGGCACAACAACCCACAAATCCTGTTAATCTTCCCTGGGGCTTATGTCTGGGAGTTCCAGTTTTGTCCCCTTCTCCCTTTGAATCTAGTTTAAAGCTCTCTCAATTAGCCCAGCTAACTCTTGCCCCAAGATCCTTCTCCCCCTCTGGGACAGGTACGTCCCATCTAATGCCAAGAGATCTGGCATTCTGTATACTGACCTGTGATTGGAAAATCCGAAGCCCTGCTGGTAACACCAGTCCGAGAGACGCAATTTCATCTGTTGAGTTCTCCTGTAATCTTCCTCATCCATCCGTGCAACTGAAGGGATGGAGGAGAACACTGTTTGTGCCCATGATCCTTTAACCAGGTTCCCCAAGGCCCTGAAATCTCTCTTCATTGATTTGGACTTCTAGTAATATCTTCACTACCCACCTGATAAAACAAGAGAGTGCAGTAGTCCTTAGGTCTCACTGGAGTAGGGAGTTTTACCATGAGGTCCTTCACCCAGGCCCCAGGGAGGCAGCAGACTTCACTATAAAGTGGGTCCAGTCTGCATATTGGGCCTTCGACACCCCTTAGAGTGGAGTCACCCACTACAATGACCCTTCTGGGGTTCTTTTTAGAATGAGTTTAATACCTGATCTAGACTGACCCGGCCTTCATGGACCTTCATCTTCCTCCTTCTTTGACTCATTTTCTTCATCCTTCTCTGCTTCATTCACAAGTTCCAGGGCCCCATATCTGTTGTGAAGGGGCACCATGGAAGGTGAGGGAGATCCAGGGGTATTTTCCTGCCTCCCTGAGCAGGGACCCATTTCCAGTCTCCTACATCTCATTGGTCCCATCCTTCTGCCTGGTAGCAAGAGGATGAGGGATCACCTGCCTCTTCTGGAGCCTCCGTTTGCTCCTGCCAAGGTGCTACTCCACCAATCAATTTCCCTTTCACACTCCCTAATAGTTCTTAATCTTTCAACCTCTTCTTTGAGTTTTGTCACCAGGCTGAGCAGGTGACCCAGCTGATCACAGCACACACAGGTGCTGTCCCTGCTGCCCTCTGACAGGACTGATGGGCTCAAGCACTCCCTGCAGCCTGGGACCTGGACCGCTGCATGTCTGCGTGGCAGCTCTGTCTGGGTGGCCACATTCTCTCTGGTGGTGGTTTGACCTGAGTGGAGACCATAGCTCAGTCTGCTTGTGGAGGCTGTGGTGTTTTTTGATGCTTTTGTAAGGGTCCCCCACTGCTGTCCTCTGCTTCAGAGCCCCTCTCCTCAGCATCATAATCTATGCTTATGTTTTGAAATATATATACTGTTGTCCTGGAGAGTCATCAGGATCTAATCTTCTTACTAGGGAGTAATGTAAAATGTATGTATGTAAAAACTATTTATGTTTCTTTTAATATTTCCTCGTGATGTTCAAATAAAAAGATTTATGACATACAAATGGGTCTCTACAGATAACTGTTTTTTCTTAATTCACTGACCAGGAAGATTAGGATCACCTAAAAAATTACTCTTCTTTTGAATCAAATCATGAAGTTTCAAAACAAAAATGTTTCACTTTTCTAAGCATTATTTCAGGTAAGTTTGTGGTGAAGCTGTTCAGCACAAATTTAGAAATAGCTTTGATTAAGATGAACCTCAGTTTCTCAGTGATTTTTTTCTGCCCTCCAAAATTCAAATAGCAATTAGGATTGTGTTCTCAAGGTCAAAAACCATTGCATAGCCTTGTAAGGACTTTTTAACATTTGAAATGTTTATAATTAAAATCTTAGCTGAAGATCATTCTCTTTTGCAACATGGCAATTTCAAACTTCTTTGTAGACTCAGTTGTGTCCTGAGAACTAGGTCTGAGATCAGCTTGGAGACTGCATAGTATCTGTTGTGTGTAGCAAGGTGTTTTTAACAGTAGAGTTCCCAGCAGAAGTGTAAATAACCTTTTATCCCAGATGTCAGTATGCAAAAGGTGTGTAATTACAGATCTGTAAACATATTTAAAATGTTCATAAATAATAAATATTTCTAGGAGGGGTTGGGGGGGCTGGTTGCAAAGATAACTCCCAATATTTTCAGTCTCTCTCACGTGACAAATAGCAGAGAAAGTATGATTTCTTTTCCTCTAGAAGAGTCTTAGAATTACATCCTTTTCCCACATGCCTTGAGTATTTTAGAAGTATAAGCATAACTAACTGGTTTGCAGGCCACCTGCTGTTTCATCTCTGTGCCTTCAGTCCTCACCAGCTTAGTTGCGTTCCTATGCTTGTCATTAGACTGCTGAGCTCTGATCACCCTGATGACTTTGGGTGGATGCACTGTACAGTCGAAGCTGAGGTTACTGAACTCCAACCATCTTCAAATTTACTCACTATAGTCGCTTTCACTAATTCACAGTTTTATTAAGCTACCAGTAAGAACCTGACAAATCACCTTTTTCTGCTTTGAGAACCCCACTGAGCCTGTAAAAGGCAAGTGATAATACTGAGAAGCTGCATTGAATTCTAATTGAAATTAGCCTAACCTGAAGGAGGAACATATTTTTCTTCTTAAGAATATAGTTAATATTGCCATTGCTGTTGGTAGAAACATCATTAATATTTACAAATTCATAATGGATTATATTACACTGTACTCAGATCACCTCACACAGGAAAATTGTAATGCTTATATGCAAAATACTCAAATAAAATAAGTGAACAATTCTCTGGCCAAGGGAGCTGCAGCTGGCCACAGCTCCTCCAGATGTTTACAGAGGAGTTTATTCAGCTGTCCACATCTGGTGTCAGTCCAAAAGGTGAATATCTGGAAGTGTCTGTTCACAGCTGGCTCCAGGCACTAGACAGGCTGTTGCAGAGGCCAAAGACCAGAAGTGTTCGGGAGCCAGGCTGTGCAGGACCTTGCAGTCAGCTCCCTTCAGGTGGTGTTCCTTCTGCTGCGCAAAGTGGAGACAAGCCAGAACGAGGAACCTGAGACAGACAACGTAGCATGAAGACCCAGGCAATGGCAGGTATTATGTAAGGAAAACGTAACTGAAGTAGCTCTGAGAGCAGGAATAAACTTTGTAACGTGTACCTGTTATGGTTTGTGTTTTCAAAAGCATGACCATATTTTAACAAGATAGCAGGGTTGATGGTGGCTCTTCTGAGGGCAGCAGTGAAGGTGAGCAGACAGCTCTACGGCTGACACTGTGCCATAAGCCATGAGCCAACCCAGGCCATGTACGTGGCTGGCCCAAATGGGACTCCACCAGACCCCAGCTCTTTCTTCCCCGTTGCAAACCCTACAAAGTGAAGGAGTTTTAGAATCAGTATCCATATCAAAGGTTTAAAAAGAAATGAAGCTCTCTGACATGCAGCAGTTTTACATTAGCTCATCTCCAGTAAAACTGAAGCTGCTTCTGGTTTTTAACAGCATGAGTGGTTGAATGCTGAATGCTGTGTTTCAGTCTGTGGAAAACAGTAAGTGCTATGCTAGGGAAGCATGAAACTTTTGCAGGAAAGAAAAGCTAGAAAAAGAGATTTTTTTTTTTTTTCCCCCTGATGCTGTACTATAATTTGTTTAACCTCTGAAAATTATCTTTAATTGGATTTTTTTTTTTTTGCTAGAATGTGGGAAACTAAACAGATAAGTTCTGTGTTAAATTTCAGCTGAATATGATTTGAAGTGGAGGTGATGCTAAAACCTGAAAATAATAGTTTAAAAATTAAAAAAAAAAAAGCCCCCCTCCAGAAAAAAAGAAAAAAGAAAAAGAAAAGAATCCCACAACTGTCCAAACTGTGATCCATCAGAAGTATCAGTATGGGACTGCATGTGTTTATTACGTCTCAGTGTGTTGTTTCACTGTCTTTGTGCTTGCTGGTCTGTGTAATCATCACTCCCTGTTGGATTTCATGTAAATTCCAAGTGCAAGCAATATTTAGCTCTTCTGGAAGCATTTCGCTGTGCAGAACTACCACATGAGGCAATACGATATTCCCATTGCTCAGTGGTCTCCTTGTTCTTGCAGCCTTATCTTTCAGCCCTTAGGGACTGAAGCTGCATCTGCTGCGGAGCTGTTTCTGTAATAGCTCTCTGAGAGCCTATTGCAGGTAGACTCTAATTAGACACACCCAGATGGTGGGCACCGAGCAGATGTCCTGCCAGCTTGGGGTTGATATGGAAGAAAGTTTTCTTTTGGCTCCCCATAGTTTGTCTTTCTAATGTTTTTTTTTCTCGATTTTTCTTCACAGTGAGCATTTGAAATGTTTGTTCACGCTTTCTAAAATATGAAGCAAACTCAAGCACTCTAATTTTTATTGTGGATCTAATCTAAGGTACTAAACGTTCACAGTGCTTGGTGTAGTCTGAAGCCTAGACATATTGAACTTATGTTATCCAAATGCTGTCATGAACAAAACTGCTTACTTGTGCTTTGATACAGAATCTTTATCAGCAATTAAGTTTTTGTTCTCAGAAACTAATTAACAATTACATTCATGCTGCCAGGGACTTAAGTAAGCACACTCAGTCATGTCTATGTAGCCAGCCTTGCAGATCAAATGAATGTAACTAGCTGGAAGAGAGTCTGATGTTTTCAGTCACATGAGTAAACACAAGAAGCAGATCTCCAGAGCAAGAAATACTTATTTTCTGAGAGATTCTTTTCACAGTAGAGCCACACATTAAATGTTCATCCACATCTGACACTGAAAAGCTTTTGAGGCAGAATACTTACCCAGCAATTCGACTATCGTGTTCTGTGCTGTGTTCCGTGCTTCATTTGCCATAAATGTTGACGTATTTTCCACAGCATTCGAGACGACGACTATTTTAATTAAAAAGTCCCTGCATTATTCCTCCACCTTTCTAGGCTTGATCTCACACAGAATAATAAAAAAATAATAATCAAAGCTCACATGAAACCTTTTGGATTTGCAGTACAGCAAATGTCCTGTCACCTGTTTCAAGAGATTTAACAATCTTCAGGTATCATTTTTCTACTGTATTGGTTTGTTTGTTGTTTTTGTTTTTTTTTTAATACAACGATTTAATTTCTTTAAAAGTATTCTTCACAAAGTGACTGTGCACCAGACTTGGTAGTGTATGATGTAAAAATTTGTAAAGTGTATAACTTGGTAACTGAATATAAATTTGAAACTTTGAAGGCAGCCTTTGTGAATCAGAATGCTTTTTTTGAGGAGGTTTTGAACATACCTGTACAACCTCACTGTCAAGAAACACAACTGAAACATGATTAAGTCATTATTTGTGTGATACTTGAATGATAATAGATTTTCACAATCCATTTGAGTCTTACTGTGTTCCTTCTTCTGTACACTGCTCTCTGTTTTGACATTCCTTGGAAGGAAGTCTTTCAGACTGTGATATCTTTAATATCTTGTGTGAGAGAGAATTACACTGATTGTTAATTGGTGAATACACAGGATGTCCACTGAGCTGCTTCTTAGTCATGCTGCAGCCAACTGAAAAGCGAGGAAATAGCAGAGGGCATTGACAGGGAAATGCTAGTTATAGCCCATGCTTTAAAGAAGAAAGAAAAAACAAAAACAAAAACAACAACAACAACAACAACAACAAAAACTAAACCCACAAAATCATTTGCAAGTGTGAGGTTTTATAAGCCAAACAAGGAGAACCATTTTCACTTTTTCATCATTTGACCATTACGGAGTTGTTGGGACCACCATCCAAAAAGATACATGCAGCCACTTTCAAAGTAATTTTATCAGTTACTATATTGTATTTAGATATACTTTAAAACTAAGTAAAGACAAACCTATTCAGTGAAGAATGAACATTATTCTAAAACTTTTCTAGAATCAATCCAAGTTTGAAAATTCAAAGATGCTCTGTAATTAATCTTTATTTTCCATTATTTGATTATTTTTATATGTTGCTTCACCTCATTTTCTAATGGAGAGTGGTGCAAAAATTCTGAGAAATCATAAGCAAAAGTGTTTTGCACTTTTTCCCAGTCGATTGCATGCAGACTATTAGAAACCTTCTTGAAATAGTCTCTTCTCATGGGTTTTCAAATTCAGTTTTACAAACTCAACAGATCTAGAAAAAAGGGTGGATTAACTTTCAGACTCCAAAGTCTTTATCTGATTGAAATCAGTACTCTGAAATTCTTGAAATTCACCCAAGATTAGTGAAAACATATTATTATACAGAGTTACAGTAAGTATTCACAAAAAGCTTTTAGTTTTTAATCTTAATGTCCACTGAAGCCAGATAGGTGATGCTAAGTACTGACAATACAATTTAGTAAATTTTATGTAAATCGTCAGTGTTTTACTGTATTCTGGACAGCCAATGCAGTTGTGCTTCTGATAGCATTTTTTAATTTATTTTTTTTTTTTTAAAAGCCATAATCAAGCAATTGCTGCAAAACTCATTATCGTACTTTAAAATGTTGCTGTGCCTCAGAAGTGCCATCTCCATGTTTGATTAAGCAGAAATGACGTGAACATTCTTCATCTGTTTCAGGGAAAAATCATTTGTCTTGTCTCGAGCATCTACTGAAGGTTGCTCAGGCTAAGCTGGAGAACATTACACTGGGTTCAAGTGCAGAGAGCTCACAGCCCATGTTCCAGCAACTCGGCTGGCCAAGGTCTGACCTAGAGAATATGATAAACGAAGGTATGGAAGTACATGGGTGGGAGTAGCTAAAGGTGCTACATCTCCTGAGTACAGGGTGCAACAGTAGCTGTGCAGTCCACGCCGCCCTTCGCATTGTACCTGCCGTCAACTCTGCTAGCAAACGGCAGGGTGGTGCAGTGGTCGCTAGGCTGTGGTATAAGACAACATTGAGAAACTAGTATGGATATTAAAAGTTGTTTAACCAAAGCAGTGTGCTCTCTGCCTGGGATAGTTTATGTTGACATTGTGGGTTTTTTTGCTTTCACAACCTAAGCAAGCTCTCATTCATCTCAACACAGAACCACATTAAGCTGTATAGATCCAACTAGGTAATTTTAGATAACTTGGTTCAGGGGTAAAGGTTGTGGTAGTCTGCTTAAAGAGTATTTAGTACCTTTGACAAATAGCAATAGCAAAAATTTGAAAGTCATCATGATCTTTATAAATGTAATCATAACTAAATAAAATTTTCCCTATGTCTTTTAAATTAAACTGTCAAAACATGCACATGTCACTGATCTTAAATAAATGTTAACTCAAAAAATCAAAGGAAGGAGAGAAGAATATTCACATTCAGCTTCAGTTATGTCTATATTATTAAATTATCTCTGCTAGTCTGCCTATTATTTTGTGTTCTGAGTCCTTTCTTTTCCTGCCCTTGCTCTTGTTCTTATCTTCTTTCCCTAAGAATAAGTTATTTATCTGATTAAATGGCAATTAGTGTTTTCAGTGGGGCTGCATGTGTATAACCAAGAACAGAATTTTGCCTAAAGGATTTTTAAAATCAGATGTATAATAATAACAAAAAGAAACTGAATTGACGTATGGTGGTTTATATAATGACCTAAAAATCCGAAGAATTGAAAGCAAGCTTTCTGGAACAAAATCCTTTCTCAGAACATGAAGTAATCAGAGAAAAGGGCACAATATATCACGTTTGGTAGATTGTCCTTTCATATTTACTTTTAATTTGATAAAATTCAGATATGCACAGATTAAAGAGAAAGTAAAAATAAGGTCAAGTGTAGGAGTGAGGTATTTTTAATATTAATATGAACTTAGACTCATACTCCTATAATTGCTTTGTTCTTTTATATTAAACCTTAAAACACATTCATCATATAACTATTTTTAATGTAATGTTTAAATTGTACAGTACTTATTTTTCCTGCAAGTTGGATTCCTGTATTGCTCAGGAGGCCAGTGGGGGTGTCACCCAATAAAGCACACACACAAACAGCAGAGGACGGAAACTGTGGGCCAAATCGGCAGTGTGTGGAGCAGGTTGCAGGTCCTGACTGTCACTCCTTGTGCTCTGATGTCCTGAGCAGCTGCCTATTTTTCTCTCCCCAGGATGTCTCTGTAATAAGGTGCTAATAGCTACCTGTCAGCAGTCCCAAAGCTTTATCCCTGGAAAATGAACAGGAGTAATTGGGAATTGGATCTAGGTGCATACTGAAAAGGAGGGACAAAAGGCTTCCCAGCCTTTCTGCAGTCCTGATACATCTTACAGAGGCTTTTTTCCTGTGGTAAAAAAAGAGATGAAAGTGTTTCATTAAACATACTTACATGAAGGTGTGATTTAGTAAGTCTTTCTCATATGGTGGGATACCAGTAGCTTGCCAAATAAATCAAGAGCTTTCTCTTCTGTGCACCAAGCAAAATAAAGCAAATGTGCCAACAACCAATGGTGGAGCTAAGGCCATTAGCTTTGGCTTTACCAAACCCTGGGTGCCAAGAAACTATAATAAATTATCTAGAACAGAACCTCTGACTTCGTGTTTGGTGAAGAGGGATAGCCTCAGTAGAAAAAAACTTAATTGTATCAAAATAAAGAAATCTAAGTAGTTTGTTTTATAAACATACAATTAAACTAGGATGTTTATAAACATACAGTTTGCACTAGCTAGTGCAAATATGGAGTGCACTGCATTCACAAAGGTGACTGTCTTTTGCAGGATTTATGTCAGAGCAAGAACTTGTTTCCTTAGTGCTGCTGCCTCTGAGCAGTGATATTTGTAATTTTTTATCTTGCAAGAAACTAATGGTGAACAGCCCTATGTGGTTTAATAAATAACAGTACAGTGTGTTGAATTCCTATGTTTCATATATAAGGGATCAGGGATTTTGAAAGCTCATCATTTCATGCCTCTGTTTTCAAACTAAGGCTCAGTTCTGATTAGAAGTGTTTTTCCAGCTAGCTTACAACTTACACAGTAATAATGAGAACACACCTGTAATTTTCAGTTCTTTCTTCTCCATGCTGGCACATAAGAAAGCCTGTCCTACTGTGACATAGCTTTCTTGTTTGATATACCAAAAAAGGGATAATTTATTTTATTCTATAGCTTCTTATACAGGAGGGCACAAGTTTCTTATTGCGATGGGATGAGAGAACAAAAAGGAGAAATTACTCCATACTTGTGTCGATATTTCCTTGTAATGTTAGAATGCTTCTTGTAGTGCATTATAATCAGGAAGCGAAAGGGATGAAAAATGAGACAACATTAGAATGATGTTGTTCTAATGGCCACACATTGTTGAAGTCAAGTAATAACATAAAGTGTACAAATACTGGAAAAAAAGAGAGAATAAATAAACATATCATTTCAGATATCTATTTGCAATGCTGTGGAAGGATGTATCCTTTTAAGTGAGTCCTGCCCCAGATCATCAATAATGTCTGTAGGGAGTCCTTGGTGTGTGGGGTGTGCGGTCAGAAGAATTCTTTGGTGGTTTGTGACACAATTCCTATAAATGTCACTCATTAATCATAGCAAATAGCAGTCACGGAGTTGAAAAAAAAGGCAAAAATAGGTAACTTTACTGGATTTATTTTGGTCTGAACCATAGAATTTTCTTTTGCTTGTTTAAGAAACTGAGTAAAGAGCTGGTTACCTTGACACAAGGGCATCAGTATACATAAAACAAAGTACTTTTCAAAGTTACAGAGTCTGGTTCAGAATATCATAATGGCCATAATGTTTTAAGTCAAGCTATCTAACACCTTTCATTCCTTCTATATTGACTGAGGACTTACTTCAAGGGTTCTCCTGCTTAACCTTTTTAGCACTGCCACTGTTCTTTAATTAAATGCATTCCCCCAGTGAAAAGGAGGAATAATGGATGCATACATTAGCCCTTGCATCACAGACTACGAGCAGCAACTAATTCCATTGAAAACAAATTTTTTAAAAAATAATTCTTTGAATGCATTCATGCTTCCCACAGTCTGAGATATTGAAAAGAACCACAGTCAATAAGAACAAGCAAGCTGCAGGTAGAAGTCAGATTCTGTCAAATTTTGAATTAGCGACATAATATCTATCAATTTTTCAGCACTACTGTGGCTCCTGTCATTTTAGTTCAATTTCAGAAGACAAGAGTTGTTCTACAAGTGTACTAATACAATCTATTGTCAAAACTAGAACTGGGCTGAAAAAAATTAGTCAGGTTCAACACGTTTGTCCTGATCCCAATATACTTAAGTACAACTTATCTTTCTTAATAGTTTTATTTTTTAAAAAAATTAAAATTTGAAGTGATTGTCAATCTTCCTTTTTCTGACTAGGGAATCATTAGCCTAAACCAGCTGAGAAACTGCTACAGAATGCTTTTCTAGCAATTGGTGTAATTCACCATGTACAGTGTTGAGACTGTGTAGTTTGCATATGAAAGCCTGTTACTATCACCATCAGCCTCAAACCCCCAAATCCCAAGAAACTTGATACAGTATAAAATCCTACAAATTATATAAGTGACAAGATTTAGCTTTCTCAGATCAGTAACAGAAGACATACACACACACACACTATATTTGTGCCACAAACCTGATTTGTATGCTTTTATATGTGCAAAAGGAGGATGTTTAAGTCTGAAAACAAGTTTCACTACATTTGTCTGTACAAAGGATATTTAGTTTAAGGAAAATCCATAGAAAAACAAATAAACTGAGAACTGGTTGTGTGAAAGTATAAGCTAAGGCGTCCTGAGAATACATCAGGCAGAGAGCACACTTACAAAGATGAGAGACCTGCCAATATCCATTAGCGTTGTCCTGAGTGAAGTGTGAGAGACTCCACGTTTAAATAGGAAAGTCATTTTGAGAAAAGAGGCACTGTGGTTCCTCGGAGGACTCTGCGTACAGGGCATTCCAGAGTTGTGAAGAAACTGAAACTAGGAATCATATAAAGATGCTCTTTTTTTTTTACTCAATGTATAAATTCATTGCATTAAGTAGAGAAACATTTGCTTTGGATCCACTCAGAGCTTGTGTGCATATAGTAGCAGTGCAAAGTCACCACCTCTCCCGGCACATGCAGCGTGAGAGGCAGCTTTGCTCCTAAGGCTGTTCGTGCTCATGAGCACACGTTTGTGCAGAGACTAACATGCCCTGGATCTCAGGTGGGTAGATTAGCACTATTGTGTTGTGTGGCTTTTTGGCCTTGTGTTGGCTCATAGTCATATATAGGTGAATGCCCAGAGTTAGCACCAAACCATTTAACCTGTGTTTTCTGTTTAATATGTTTTGTCTGTGCTTTCTCAGTAAGTGCCGTGTTTGTGCCTACATATGTGCCTTGTTCTTCAGGCACCTCAAACTTTCTTGCTGTCAGCTGCAGGTACATTTGGTCTGCTGACACTCCTGGGCTGGGAATGGTAAGGATGGGTGGGAGTCAGTTCTGGGGAATGGAGTCAGACAAAGATCCCCTCTCTGACAAATGCTACGTTAAGACTGAGGGAAAAAAAAAAAATTATGTTCTTTCATTACGTCAAGACCAGGTAAGGGTGTAGGACCCTGTGCAATGGTCTTCTGGTGCATTCAAAAGAAGGATCAGACAAAACCGTAGATACTACTTAAAGTCACATTAAGATATAGTATGAAGATAAAAAGAGGGTAAAGTTCTTGCTAAAATGAAAATCTGGATTTGTATTTGCTATTTCAGTCCTAAAGGACTGATAATGAAATAGTAGGTGTAAAATGATTCTTCTCTGAGAAGAAGTATAACTAGTTTGAAGTGATCATTTAAAGTAAATCAGGATAGATCCAGCTCAAGCTTGTGTTAAATGTAAGATCAACATTTTAAAAACATTAGAAGTATATTAGCTTGTGATAAGATGTTCTGGCAATTATTGAAGACAAACTTAAGTAGTGATACTGAGGGAAAAAAATAGGGGACTGAGGTATAAGGTTTTGCTTTTCTTTTTACCCTTTTTTTTCCCTTGATTGCATGCAGGTTTTACATTGCAACATGAGACTTTTCAGGGAAAAAAAAAAAAAAAAAGGTAGGATGTTATGAGCAAATGATGACAGTAGACAACTCTACTACTAAGTAACATGCTGGGTCACCTCTGTCCATCTACCCTTCCTTGAGCAACAGATTCTCTGACAAGTTTATGTCTTTAAATGAAAGTCAGCATAGCATTCAGAAATGTGTAGAACATAGATAAAATGGTGAACAAGTAGATAGTGATTATTAAACAATATCTGTGAATAAGAATTTGAGCGCTTTCATGGACCAAATTCTGAATCCTGCTGGGAGAATGGCACCATCTGGTGGATATTCTCTTTGGAAAATTTCTAATGGAAATTTTAATCATAATTCAGAGACTGTTCATCAACCATAAAACTAATTATTTCATAAGAAGTGCTAAGAATTCAATAAGAGGAGAAAAAAGGTAATAGTGACTAACAGTTGTCCATTGTGGAAGTTTAGTTACTTCTTGTACAATAAATGCTATCTGAGTATTTAAGAGACCAAAGAAAAGTACTCAGAAATTAAAACAGCTTAATAAGTGTTTACTTGAACTATCCATTTAGAACTACGAGCAGCTAGTAAAGTAATTATTCTATATTTCTATGAAATAAAGTTTTCTGAGCACAGTAATGGAGTACAGGAAATCAAAATTATATATACATTTTTTGGAGTTTTTTTAGATACAAGCGCCCTCATTTACTCTTTCATTACAGCACAACTCCGTTGATTTTGGAACTTCTGTAGTAATAATTTTTGATTTTCAAATATGATGACAGTCATTGCCAAATGCATTCTGTAGGTTACCAGTGGTGTGGAAGTCTTGCTTGATCACTCAGTAGCTCCTCTGCAGATAACACAGGAGTCTTTGAAGACAGCATATTCTGGCACCTTCTCCTGATCGTACTTTCCCTGCTAGGTTACACTACCTGTCAGTTAACTGGATGAACTGGATATACTCCCAGAACTCATTTCTGCCGAAAGAGCATGAGGTCTATATGATACCTTGCTACTGCATGGTGTTCCATGAGAAGAATATTTGGGAACCATTACTTTGTGAAAATTAACATCCATATCATCTGCATTATATTGTAAAGGAAAATATTCCAGAAGACTTTTAAAAAAAATTATATTTATCCAAAATAAACAAATTATATTCAAGGCAATGTAAAAGACTATGTATAGCCAAGCAGGATTTTTCTTTGTGTGACCACAACCAGCAACTGCTATGTGCTTATGAGTTTTCAGTGAGAAAATACTTAGAATTACATAAGTACAATAATTTGCAGCTGCAAAATTCAGTCACCATTGGGAACCCCAATAGTCCCAAGCATGTAATAGAAACATATTGAAAGCGACAAAGGAAAATTAATTAGACATTTTTACATAATGGTCAAAGAGTGCATTCCCTCATTCAACACAGCCTTCACGTGCCTACTGAATTTTAAGAAAAACAGACTGTATTCTGCATTATACTTAGCTGCAATAACAAAGATAAGCCTATTTTTTTCCACTGTCTTCATATAAATTTCTCCTCAACTAGCTCCCATTCACATGAATTATTATTAATTTCATTTGTTTTACTTTCGATGATAAAAGCATAGAAGCCCACAGGGAAAGTGAAATGAATAAATTAAAAAGCAGACAATTAGAAGTGGCTTGACACTGCTTAGATTTCTCATTAAAATACCATATTGTTTAGCTGGTTGTGACATACACTCATTTTCGCCAGCCTCTTGGCATGAAGCCTGTTGTTGGCACTAGAAGCAATGGAGCCAGGAAAATACTAGTTGTGGAGCACTGTCAGTCATTTGATATGCAATATCGTTCCAGAAAATACAATCTCACTTTTATTCATCCCATAATTTATTTAAAAGGTTGAAATGTGACAAATACAGTTATTTCAAATATCACTATAAAATGAATTTCAAAAGCAGATGAAAACAAGAGAAGTAGGCTGGCTAGAGTCAAAGGATGAAAAATGACTGAGCAGCTGAATGTCGGTTGTATGCAGAAGCGTTGCTTTCTGGGAAGGAGACAGGCTATAAAATAGCATGCTTTTCTTGTTTTGTTTTTATTTTGTTGGTTTGGGGTTTTTTTTAGAGAGAAATCTAGACAAAGAAGGAGCTGCTTCAAAGACATTTTGTCAAGGTGGACTTGGGCAATCTTTGGGAGTGGAAATCCCAGAGGAGAAAGAAGCAGGTAGAAAAGGGATATGGTTGCAGAACAGGCTCAGTAGGGCACATGGCAGGAGAAATGAGGATAATCAAATGTAGCAACTAAACACGAGAGAGTGCAGATTAGATTGGCTGAATTTGGAGCAGAAACCCACTTTGCTCTGTGTGGCTCACCAGCTTGATTCTGTAGGAATGGGCATAGGAATATGGCAGTCAAAGATTTAGGCCTCTGGAAATTGCATGAAGTATGACTCTTCTCAGCAGCCAAGGAGAAGACCTGCAATCAGTCTACAGAAAGTATCACTGTTCTCTAAAGAGGAGAGAATTCTTTTAGCAGCTGGATGGAAGACATGGCATTTTTATTGTTTGAGGTTTGGTTTTGCTATTAGACAGTAACTTGTCCTTATGACTAGAAGCCTTAATAAGTTGAGAAATTACTGCTTTCAGATGCTGAAAGTTTTAACACCTCTTCCTACAACTGCAAATGCACTTGCAAATCCACTTAATCTGAAGGGTTCCAGAGTTGTAAAAAAAAAAAAACCCCAAACAAAACCCAACAACAAAAAACCCAAAAACCAACACACACCAAAAAAACCCACAAACCAAAACAAAACAGTTATTCTGCTGCAAGAATAAGGGACTTTTCAACTGGACTAAAATATCTTCCTATATAATATTCAGAATGATCTTAATTGACATAGGTCTCTAGTAGCTAATAAACCAAAAATAAATGCTAAAAACAACTGCTGTCTTATACCTGAGGCTTGTTACTAATTTTATCACCCTGTTGAATAATTTGGATCTCATTTCAGGGATCAGTTAAGTTGACAAATGTTATTGTGGCTCTTGGGGAAGATAATGATGTCAAAAATGTTTAGATTTAGGACATAAATAATAATTTATTAAAGGTTTATCTTGTTGTGGGTTTGTTTTTTTTGTTTGTTTGGGTTTTTTTTCTCTTCTAGTATTCATGATACATTTAGAGGTTAAGGTAGATATCTAAAAGCTTTTGACAGTGGTCTGGGTCAGTTTCAAATGAACTTAGTAACTAAGAACCCTGACTACCATGTTTTTGGAATTTCAGTTCAAGCTGATCTAGTAAGTTAAAGAAATTATTGCTGTACAAAGAAAACACACCTTTTTAAACGCTCTAGAATCTAAACATATCTTTAAAAAATATATGATTAATGCCTAATTTCACTTCTCAAAGTCATAACACTTTGCAAAAGGGACCAAAATATTTTAAAATTGGATTTCTTGTGCATTAATAATGAGTTGTATCTGTGACAGGTGACAGGAGGTTTTATATTTTAAGAGTTCCCACAGAGTTCAATCACATATTTTGGATACAGAATTCATTGTCTGCATAGTTAATGAATTGAAGAAAAGAATGTTTGCAAAATCATTCAAGGAATGTTTTGAGTCAGTATTTCCACCAGAAAGGCTGCTCAAAATCAATTGATAGCTGACAAAATCAAATTTGAAAATTTTAATTTTAGTCCCATCTCTGGGCAAGTATCAACATGGTGGGAAACAACTGGTTTTATCTGGAGTTGTAGAGCTAGATGATTTCAAAACACATATCAAAATGTATGGTCCTTTGCTATCCAAGGTACTGAGAGTTTTGTCGATAATTGTAGGATGAACAGGATCTCACCTTTCCCAAACAAGGCCTTACAATGGGAAGAATAACATGAGCTGAAATATTCTTAATTGGGAAAAAGATAAGGAACATAATCACATTTTGCTAGAAGATACACTATTCCACTAGCTATGAGAACACTTTTGTTTGTGGCTAAAGGAAAAAATTTTCACAGAATCATCTAGGTTGGAAAGGACCTTGGGGATCATCTAATCCGACCGTTGACCTAGCACTGACAATTCCCAACTACAGCATATCCTTAAAGTCTAAATCGACCCGACTCTTAAACACCCCCAGGGATGGGGACTCCACCACCTCCCTGGGCAGCCCATTCCAACGCCCAACAACCCATTCTGTAAAGAAATGCTTCCTAATATCCAGTCTAAACCTTCCCTGGCACAACTTGAGGCCATTACCTCTTGTCCTATCACTTGTTACTTGGTTAGAGAGGCTCATCCCCAGCTCTCTGCAACCTCCTTTCAGGTAGCTGTAGAGGGCGATGAGGTCTCCCCTCAGCCTCCTCTTCTCCAGACTAAACACCCCCAGTTCCCTCAGCCGCTCCTCGTACGACCTGTGCTCCAGAGCATGGAGGTCTGGGCTTTTGATTTACCTCTGACACACAGGGAAGAGTAACACATATGGGAATACAGCCTTTAATATCACCTAAAATAACCCCAGAACTGCTAGCTAACTCATCAACAGATCTGGCATAATTCCAGTTTGAAGTTTTGCAGCCACAACCCCCACAGTCAGTAATGCAGATTATCCCATGAGGATTCAGGAATTTATTTTTAGATACAGGATGAATGAAGATTTAATTGATAAATGAACACTGTCTGCATTCTGGGATGGGCAGGTTCATTAATTTTTAGAGTGTTGAGATTGAAATCTTGAGTGCCTGAAGTTAAATAGTAAAACCTCATCACCCACAATTAGGACACACTGATGAAAACAGTACTAATTCTAAAATAATCTTAGAGTAATAGTTTTTCTAAGCAGAGGAGGAGGAGTTCTTGTCCCATACTTCAAACCTTCCTTGTCCCCATATCCTCCACCAAGTTTCTTAGTTGCCACAATAGTAGTTTATGCTGGGATCACAGCATTGCCTTGAATCTCTCTTAGGAGATGTGCTGGTTTTGGTTGGAATAGAGTTAATTTTCTTCATAGCTGCTAATATGAGGCTCTGTTCCCTGAGTGAGGTGGTGTTTGGCTGCTGGACAGGAGATGAAAACTGAGTCACAAACGACAAGAGTGTTACTAAACGATCAGTGTTAGGTTAATGGTTGGACTAGATGATCTTCAAGGTCTTTTCCAACCTAGGTGATTCTGTGATTCTGTAAAGGCTTTTTTGTGTTAATAAGAGTTCATTCACTTAAAAGCTCAGTTCCAGATATCTTGAAACTCTTTGCCAGTTAGCTGATTATACACACAAAAACGTCCTAGGAAGGGTTTTAACACAATAGTCCAATTTATGTAGAAGATCTAATTTATTTATGTTTCTCTGCTAGCAGTGGTCTTATTCTGCCTATTGTAGGTAAACGGCTGTCTTTCAGGCTCAGTTGTTCCATGTTGCTTTGATTTTCATTGATCAGGAGTTCTCTTACAGAAGAAAATTAAAGAAAGTGTGACATTGTATGAGAGTCGGGAAGCTGTTTTAAGAAAACAGGCATGTAACATTGTAAATAAATAAATGAAATGTAAAAGTTTATAAGCTGTCAAATACATGACATTTTCTAGAAAGGTCAGCAGTACAAGTTTTAACTTCCTCAGGCCAAAAATGGCAGCTGAATTGAGAATTCCCACAGCATATGTGAGTGTCTCTTCCATTTCTCTTGCCATCCTGTAAAGAAGGGCCTTCTTGCTCTTGCGTGTTTACCATGGTCAAAACTGAAATGTTTTGCATGTATTGGAATGCTTGAAATTAACTTAAAATCATCTTTTTTTTTGCTAGAGGTTTGTTTGTTTGTTCCAAAAGCCACACTAACTTTCAGTTTTTAAAAAAGCAAGCAAACAAAATCAGGTATTTGCACAGTCACAAGTTACAAAATGCCTTCTAAAATATTCATACTGCCCCAAATAAGTAATATTTTGTAATTCTGTCAGCTCTTGAAATTGTCCATTGACTGCTTCTTGACTGTAGTCCATAATTCTTGCAAAGGTATGACTTTAAGGAATTTGAAGAATGCAATATTCTGCTTTACGTGTCTTAGAATGGGATGACCTGATGCTCTGTCCAGTGCTACATTTCCAAATTATGATGCTATTATGTCATCACCAGTGATACAATGGAAGAGCTCTCTATTATCAACAAACTATGGAGCACAAAAAATTGACACATGTGAGACTGTCTCAGAACAGCATCTACCACTATAAGTGTGAAGGCTCGTGTTCCATTTTATCATGGAGAATTTAAGAAACAGTGAAACACTTTGTTGACCACAGCCTGGTATAGAAGTAGCAAAAAGTTGTCCCTGTTCCACTCTTTTGCTTCAGTCACTGTCTTTCCTGATGCTGAGAAAAACTCTGCCTGCAGTATCTTGAAATAGTGACATTGTTAGTAAGGCAGAAGAGAATGAAAATCATGTTTCTGTGACCTTTTGGCAAATAATGTCCTACTTACGCCTGGAAAGTGCATTCCTCCAGTGAAACACTGACATTTTCTTTGGTTCACTGGGCTTTTCTTAAGAAAACTTTTGTTTTGGTTTGTTTGGTTTTAAGTCCCTAGTCTGGCACCACACAGTCCAGAAAATTGCCTGCTGTGAAGGACACTTGAGGTTTTGTTTAATAATACTGTATTGTCAAAGCATTATAGTGATACAAATTATGAAGTAAATACAAAATTGGATTTACTGTTCAGATCAATAACAAATCAGACTGGTACACTAGGGGGTTGTAATATGATTTTAGGAAAAAAATAAAAAAAAAGAAACAGAATGCAGACACATGAAAAGAAGGGAGTTGTCACACTAATATATTTGAGACAGGAATTATGCTTACAGCTAATTTTAAGTGGTTGTATTTAAAACTTCCTTATTTTTAGTATCACCTTGTGGTTTGAACTTCTTTGTCCTAAAATACTGTTTTCAGTGCTAATCGCTAAAATACTCTGTTTTCAGCGCTATGAATTTGGCTAAATAAGTATAGTAATATTACCAGAAATCTTCTGTCTTCAGGTTAAGCTTCATTGATTTTTGCCAATTAAGCTGCAGCTGTTCTTTATGTGAAATAATACTGATACCTATGTATTGTTATGGTAGCATCTAAAGGCTCCGAAAAGGATTGGAGAAGTATTACTCCTGATGTTGTACAAAGAGATACTAGACAGTAGTATGTCATACTAGACAGGAGTATGATGCAGTAGAAACAGATCTGTGTGATGAAACAGTGAGTGCTGAGAACCTGGCACCCAGAATATAGCTACTCTCATGGTTTCAAATAAAGTCTCATCTGACTTCTTGGACTGAACACCTACCTGTTAACAGCTGTGTTGCATCAAGTGCACACCTACAGCATACCTTCCAAATTAGCTTCACCCCAAAATAATCCATTTTGCACACTTAAAGAGTGCTTCACATATTAACCAGAGTATAATAAGTGGGGACAATTGAAAGATTAGTTCAAAAGTGCACTTCTGAACCAAATTAAAGCATTATCACAGAGGCAATTCTGTCATATCCACAAGAACAAGGACCTAGTCATAGTCTGAGGGGAGGGATGTCTGTTTATACAGTGCACGGAATCACTAGGGTTAGAAGGGATCTCAAACGCACTTAATGCATTTCCATGAGGATCAACCACATATATGTCATTCCTAATGAATGTCTAATCTGTTCTCAAGAACTTCCAAAGATAGTAACACCACAATCACTCTAGTAAAATAAAAAAAAAAAAAAAACCCAACTTAATTATGTGCTTACTATTAGCTCTGTTTGAAGTCTGACTGCTCTTAACCTGAATGCCTGCACTGATTTCTGTTGCCAGATGTTTCTTCCACTTCTCTCTCTCAGGAGTTTCTGCTGTAAGGATGATTCAGCTGCTTCTGCAAAGTCCACTAAACTGCTGTGAATTATTAAGGAAATCTAAAGTTGACCTTGGTTTGTACCTTTATTAGTGGCTGGGTCATTCCTACAACAGGGATGGGATTTCTGAGAGGGAAGAGAAAACCCAGCTGTAGAGAAAAGTCACCACAGGTAGCCCTGTGCAAGCTGTTTCTGTTCATCCAACAGAAACCTCTGTTTCCCTTGCTGTATGTTCAATACATTACTCCTTATCTTGTTTCTGTAGAAAGGGAAAATAGTTCATTAACTTTGTTTTAGGAAGGCCCAGCTATTGTGGTAAAAGGCAAGAGATGTTTGGAGAAGTTATGGTGGCCTGTGTTTCAGGGTTTAAATCAATCACTGCTAGGAATCAGACCAGGACTTGCATAGAGCCATGTTATCCTGACTATTTTCAAATGATGGACATCTTAGTCTCTTTTTTTCTGAAATATCATTTGTGATGGAGGTTGAGCCTGTTGTCACTTGGAGTAAGAATGCCTCTTTTACCATTTTTCTTACTCTTGCAAACAAGTTTGCAGGAGGGGAACCTTTTGTTGGGCCTGAGGACATCCATGCCATTCCAAGTTCTGAAGCCCATATAGGTAGACCCCTATCATGGGTATGTGGGGTTACTGTCCCCTATCACTGCTGAAGGCTAGTGAAGTTGGATGTTGATGTAGGAAGCTATGTAGAATAGTATAAAAATTATTAATTAAGTCACTGAATGGATCAGTTTTAAATTTTAATGCAAATGTATAAAGTAAAATTCTGTGGATTCTTCAGTGATTTGATTCTGAAGTACCAGGAAAGTCTTCAAAGCAATATTCTGATGAAATAATTAAGGAAAAATTAACATGTTTCACAGAATATCACATTGCATACTAGATTGTGTAGAAGTCACTGTTGGGTTCTGATGTTAACTTTTGTGTGTTACAATGTCTCTGCCTCATCCAAGTTTGCCCTTAGGAGATTTTAAGTAGAAGAAATGATCTAAAGATAAATACAAAAAAAAAAAAAAAATCCTGCATGAGAGATTCAGATACAACAGTTTAAGTAGGTAGGAAGAGCTGTGATGCAGGCAAAACAAACTTTAAAAGTGCTCAGTCATCAGCCTTGTCAAATCTCTCTTCCTTGAAATGTTACCAGATCATTATAAAATCAAACCAAAATTTGATCCTAAGTGCATGACTCTATTAACTGGCCAAAAGATCCTGATAAATTTCCACCTGTCATTCAAAACTGAAAAAGATTTTTTCACTGAATTCTGGTGTAGAATTGATCTTTATTCAGGTAAAGATGCCTGGGTGAACACAGAATTAAATTATTTCTAACCAGGTCCAACATCTGGTAAAAATAAATGAAATAAACCAGCCTCAATATACCATCCGAACATCTACTGAGAAGCAAAACAGAGTCCCTTTAACTGACATTCAGTATGAGTGACATTTATTTCACACTAATTTTTTCTTGTGTCCTGTGTAAAGCTCAGTTTTTCTCATTACTACATTCTGAATAAATCATTTGACATTTGAAGAATTGATGTGTAAAATTTGAGCTCATGAAAACTTTAAACAGTAAAATAATGGAAGTACACTATGACACGCTTTCTCCTGAATTCTTTGTGTAATGTCTGCCATTTCTGGTGTACTTTGGGAGGGGGGGGTGGGGGTGGGGGGAGCGTCACCTGTCTCTTATACACA